>NC_138223.1:47814351-48360986 GCF_964197995.2 Scardinius erythrophthalmus | reverse complement strand
AAGACATGTTTTTGTTTTTTTAGTATCATTGAGGTACCATTGTTTCATTTATATTATGGGTTAGTTGTAATATTTATATTTTAAATTTTCATTATCATTTTCATTTTGGTTAAAGTTAAAGGTTTAGTAATTGAGTAAACCGTTAATTCGTTTAACGTTTATTTTATTTAAAGTAATGAAAATGTGTTAGTTTTATTTAACTATAATAACCCTGCTCAAGAGAGCTGCAAAATGGCAACAAATAAATAAAAATAGCATGCCAATATGAAAAATTATTACATTATTAGGTGGAATATGAAATTTGACCATTTTAGAAAACAAGAAACCAACTCTGCCCTACAAAGGCAAAAGACCTTAAGTCGCTAGAGTGTGGAACTGAGAAAAATGACTTTAAAGATTTGTAGTTGTCCCGCCTAATTAATTATAGGTAGGACACTGGAAATCTGGCTAATAGTTGTTTTAGTAATGAAAATTATATACATAAAAAAATCTTGAGCTCAAACTTGACTTTTGACCACTATTTTAAATTACTGTACTCTGCCTTTGTATTGTCAGCAAAAAGTGAGAAGTCATGCCAAGGCAAAAGGCAGTAACTTCCACATTCTCAATATTTGGTTGCTGATCACCATTAACAAAATCATTATAGTAACACCTGTATAAAATCTAGTGATCATGGCATTTATTTTGTATGATTTACAATTATTTATAGCCATCTACTTATTGCTATCCTGGGCTTTGGTTGCATTCTGATGGCATTAATAATACATTTGACATGACAAAATACCTCCATAGACATATTAGTCCAGCTTTGGCTCGACCGCGTTTAGGGCGGGGCTGAAGGCGCCGGCGAAGTTTTGGCACTCTGCCAGCTAGATGCATGAGTGTTTCAACCAGGTCCTGTACCCGAACTGAGTGAAGCGGGGCTTTAATTCTTGGTTGTATTCATCTGATACGGCAATGTGTAACGTTTTTCTGTCAACTCTGCTTAATCCTTCGCGATCGATATCGCACGTTTGTCGATGGAGCGGGTTCAGACCATACTAAATGTTCTGACTGCATTTGTGCTGGACAAAGCTCTGAGGACGTTAGAGAAGGGAGTTAGAAGTTAGAGAGAAGTTAGAGGGACTGATGGCAGCTGTTCAAAGTACACAGGCTACACCGTAATTTTAATTTTAATGGACATTAAAACAAAGGCAGATAACCGTACAATCTGGTAGGTAGTATTATTTGATAGAACACCGGCACAGTAACTTCATATTGACGCGCGGCTAAACAAAGGCAGAGCACCGTAACTCAATTTGAGCGCTCCAAAACAAAGCCAAAGAGCGGTAACTGATGTTACGGTGTTCTGCCTTGGTTTCTCACTGGCTTTTGGAAGTTACTGTTAAGACAACTCATTATTTTCTCGAAAAAACAACGGAATTGATTCAAGATACTCATCCACATGATAAAGGAAGTCTTGAATGTGCCAAAAATATAAATAACTCATTTTCGACCAAAAACGAAGTTACGGTCTTTTGCCTTTGCACGGCAGAACTAGCTAGTCATGACTGTTTCCTGAAACCGTATTGTCGCAAAGTGGCCATTCAACCACGTGGAGTAATGACTTTCTTTAATGAATCTGTTTGAGATCGAATTAACGCTAGATGTTTTGCTATAAATTACAGACATGGCATCTGAGGACTATTTCTCATTTTTCTCAGTTGTTTTGCTCTATTTCCAGATTCAGTCACAGACTCGTTCTTACATAGTCGAGCACGTTCACACATGCGCAGTGTTAAAAAACTGTGCTTTAAATCTCTTGACAAACTAAAAGTAAATTACATTTGCATGTATTCTAAATAAAACACCCCAGAATAGTCCTTGGACTTAGGCTGTTTCTCCTGCTCTCCAGGTCCAGAGCGAGATGCTGAAGAAGTGGAAGAGGTGGAAACTGGGCAAGGACATCGAGGAAGAGTACCGTCACACCCACAGCCAGACGCCCCACGCCAAAAGTGTCAGCATGGCCGCAGCGATGGCCCACGAATGTCCCGACACCTCAGAGGCGGCGAGCACGGCCTCAGCAGAGTCCCATCGTCTGGTGTCGTGTCTTCAGAACGGGGTGAGCCGGAGCAGAGGCCGAGCGAGACTGCAGATCTCCTCCGAGCCACAGGAGGGCGCCAGTAACTGCAGCTCGCTGACGGAAGACATCTGTCTGACGGAAGAGCGTCCCCTCAACAGTGAGTGCTCAGCGGGGGTGGCGGAAACTAACGTTTGAGGAACGCGATGCTGACGGATGATTAAGCACTAATGGATCAATGGAAGGAAAGATGCTACATTCCAGATACAGACTTAACATTAAAAAGCGGCTTCTATCATGAGAAATGATGGAGCTGTGGATCCTTTAATAACAAGCCGAAACTGTCTCCTGAGTTGGTAAATAACTAAACAGTAGGGCTGTCAAAATAGCTGAAAAGCTAAATTCGAATTTCTTTCTTAAAGGTCCCGTTCTTCGTGATCCCATGTTTCAAACTTTAGTTAGTGTGTAATGTTGTTGTTAGAGTATAAATAATATCTGTAAAATTATAAAGCTCAAAGTTCAATGCCAAGCGAGATATTTTATTTAACAGAAGTTGACTACAAAAAACGGCTGGATTGGACTACACCCCTCTACTTCCTTCTTTAATGACGTCACTAGAACCGTAACCTCCGCCCACAGGAACACAGGCGTATTGATGGCGAAATGTCAACAGGCGTGGTTGATGTTTATCTATAATCGGATACCGCAAAAGTTTAATTCGAAGTTGTTAGTTTGCTCTGTCCATTTCACCACGGACTGTTTTTCTAACCTGGGATAATATCAAGCAGACTTCTCTCAGCGTTTCATACTGACGAAGGGGGCAATTTCATCTATATTCCAGCAAGCGGTAAGTAGTGATTTACTATGGAAGTAGCGATCAACTTCACACCGTTTCTCTTAGTAGGATGAAAATAATCTTACTTAAACTGTGATTAATATACAGAAAGCGATCAAAGAACAATCCCTTTCCAATCGCCCAAGCTGTCAATCACACAGTGCGAGTTTATCTGGACACTTGCCAAAACTCGTTATGAAATCAATGACGCTGTTACACTGCACAACGAATCTCTTACTGTATTTATATACCTCATGTTTGCATTGGTGAAATCATTAGTGAGTGCAGAAACTGCGTTGCAATGATAAGATCTTTTTTCACTCGATCAACAGACTGTCATCTGCTCAATGCTCATCACTGCAACCTTTTATGTGATTGAAATAGATCTAAATACTTAAAAAACTTCTCACGATTCGTTTATCCCGATAGCTGTAATGGTAAAAACGTATAATAGTTGTAATAGTAAAAGTTTTCCAGATAGTTCCACATGTAATGCCAGATATTTCATATGCAAGCATGTCAGCCAATCACAGCAGAGGGCGTTTACACTGAAGTCTCTCAGCAGACACGCCCCTTCAAACAGAGTGTTCAAACCAGGGAATGAAATCAGGCTAGGAAATATGCCTTTTATTTCTAAATTATAACAATTTTTGATCTAAAAAACTTACTAACATTATAAGGGCACCCCTGGAAACATGATAAAATAATAAAAATAATCCATGGAATAGGACCTTTAAATATTAGCAAAATTCTAATTATATTCGAATTCTAAAGGCATACTTAATGTTTGAGGAAAAGTACTGTGTTGTCTCCTATAGCCACAAGAGGGCGGAAGCGAGCGCAATAAGCAAATATATACCAAATCAAGCATGGCATCTTTTATTGAAATGAAATAACATTCACTTTTTAAAGCACATTCACTTTTAAAACAATTGTTCTTAAATAAAATATAATTTCCTTAATGTGCTGCAAGGAAAATTAAGTAACAAAAGTGCAGAAAACTGTGTAAGTGCATCAATAACCTGAGAAAACATGCTTCAACAGACGTGTAATGAACTACATGAACACAAAATGGCAAACTGCAATTCAGAAACAATCCACTTCTACTCACTACATCTACATATTGTTGGTCAAAAACACCAGATGCTTAACTTGATCTGAGCGAGTGTTGAGCGCTTTTGTTGACAATGTTTTCAGCTGATGAACACACACGCTCAGCTCTGACCGATGTGCAGGTTTGGTCAAGTGTGCACGATGTTTGCCACCAACAGAGAGTGTTTTCGTCAGCAGGAAGCTGTTTCCCGCCATTTTTCAAATTAACATTGCAGCCGCACCGCGCTGTATACTGGATAAGCGAACAAAAACAAAACAGTTGCGTCATCATATCTCGCGCACCTCTTGACACACCAAAACATTTTTTTATTCGACGAATATTCGAAATTCGAATTTATTATTTGACAGCCCTACTAAACAGTATTAATTATTGGTGCTTTCTAAGCTCATTCATTAGGGTTATGAGTTATTTCTCTTTTGACTGAGCAACCGCCTTGAAACCACCCAACATGGTATTGGAAATACCAGTTACAGTTATGTATTCAGCAGACGCTTTTATCCAAAGTGACTTACAATATATCATAAGCAGTTTGTCAAAGAGCAAATAATATTCTCAGTATACAATGCCATTTTCATTTTCATTGGATTAGAAAACAAACTAGAGCAGAGGAGAAATGTAGGGAAGAGGAAAGATGCTGCTTCTTAAACGATGTGATGGTTTCTGCGTTTCAGCAGCTCATTCCACCAGAGAGGATCAGAGAGGGTGAAGGGTCTGGAAAAGCTGCTTTGTGCCTCATTATGAAGGAACAACAAGACACTTCTCATTCAGTGCCAATGAAAACACTTGGTTATTTACCCACTCAGGAGTTAAAATCACTTTCTTTGGGTTTTAAGAAACGCTCACCAAAACACTCACCCTGACAGAGATGAGCTGCGAGACGTCCAGAATTCAGCTTTGTTTCACTAACCACAGACAAAAGACAGTGAAACGTGTCAAACCGAGATCATCAGTCGCTGTGCATCAGTAAACCTGAGTTTGGTGTTTCGCATGGGCTGTTCGCTTGGTATCGTGACCAGACGCTTTAATTAACAGTGTCAAATTCAAGCAGATCCGCATTGGAAGCGTACAGTGTAAAGCTACTGTTTACATGCTATATGTCTATCCACACACTTCACTGAAGTGCCATTCTTACACACTACCCACAATTCATTGGGACATTCCGTATTTAAGTGAAGACAGTATATTTTAACTTGCAAGACTGAAACACTCTCCCTGTTCATGATGCATCATTTACTGAAGCGATAAAGTACCAGAAGTTAAATTATGAAAGTAAATATTTATGAAAATGCATCACTCATGATCTAAAGCAGCATTTCTTGAATGATTTTGCTTCAGAAACCCCGTTTTAGATTGCAGTGGATTGGTGATCCAAGAATGCTATTTTAGTACAACTGAGTAATTGTACATTTTATTAAGATTTTAAATTAGTGGTAACACTTTACAATAAGGTTTCATTTGTTAACTACATTGGTTAACACAAACTAAAAATGAACAACACTTCTACAGCATTTATTAATCTTAATGTACATTTACTAATAGATTTTCTAAATCAATAATTGTATTTATCAGCATTACTTAATGCATTGTGAACTAACATGAACAAATAACGAACAACCATATTTTTATTAACTAACAATAACAAATGTTGAAAAAAAGTTCACATTATTAGTTAATATATTAACTAATGTTATTAAACGAGACCTTATTGTATTGTTACTGAATTAGTTTTTAACATTTTGTTGTTGTTTTTTGTCATTTTTATTTGTTTTATTTGAAGGCTTCAGATGCAAAAGCCTCTAATCTGAAATTTTCTTCTAGAATGATCATTTTTATCAAGCTTGTATGTTTATGTTCAGTTATTTCACTTCAATGGCAGTGAAAATGACCTATTAATTGTCATTTAAGTGAAATTACTGAACTTAAACATACGAGCTTGAAAAAAATGCTCATTTTAGAAGAAAATTTCAGATGACACTTAGAGGCTTTTGCATCTGAACTCTTCATTTGTTTATTTAATTTTAGTTTTTTTAGTAAAGTTAAACTAAATTAATATAAGACATTACACCTTACTATATACTCATAAATACTATACATGAGTATATGAGATTATATATATATATATATATATTAGGGGTGTCCATGGTTAACCGGTTAACCGATTAACCGTTAAAAATTGCGTAACCGAGTGAAACATTTTGCTCGGTTAATTTAGTTGTAATACATTTTTGCACCACCAGAGACCGCTAGACCAGTTTTCTAATATGAAGCAAAAGAAAGAAAGAAAGCGCGCGTCCGAGAGTGAAGGCTGTGCGCGAGCCAGAAACAAACATAGTATCCGCGCTACTGATCGCAGCACAATAATATCTGTCTGCAGAGCCACAGCTTTACCCCAGCAGTTACCCGCGCATGCGTTTACCGTTACATTAACCCATACATTTTGTATTATGCATTTCCTAAACATGTACTTGCTAATCAAACACTTTATATGAACAAACTACTAATCAATAAAACACAATCGGTCTTCCGACCTTTTACTATTGTGTTGATATGCGCGAGGGAGAGAGAGCAATACAGCGCTCGTGTTGTTTGAGGGCGGTGAGAGTGCGCGCGCGCGCGGCCGGGGCTCTCTCACTGCTTGTTCTTATGAGCCCTGTCCGCTGATCTTAATAATTAGTTGTTACGACGACTTATTTGTTCCCTCGTTTTAATAAATCGTGGACACGTTGAACTAATTCCCTCCCTCATTTTGATTAAACGAATTACAACGTGGCCAAAAAACAGACTTTGATATTATTAATTAGTGAATGCTAAAGACCTATTTTTTGTGAATTGGTGAATATTCAGGTGAATTATTTCGTGGCCACGAATTAATAATTATTAAACTGTTTTTCTCACTAGTGAAAATAGCTCTTCAGTGAAGGCCGACTATTCTCGTACATCTTTTTATTCCTTTTTTTTTTTCGTGTGTGTGTGAATTGGTGAATATTCAGGTGAATTGTTTCGTGGCCACGAATTAATATTACCTCAGCACGTTTTACAAGACCCTTCTCGATCGCAGCGGTAACGAGCACTTTGATCACTTAAAAAACAAAATATTTCAGCGCTAGATCGCCTAAAAAAAAACGAACGAAATGAATGCTCTGCTAGTTAACTGGAGATGTGTTTTTTTATTTTTATTGGTAACGTTATTCATCCCGCAAGATGTTTCAAAAGTGGTGGGGACAATATCGACCTTAGAAAATAGTGGTGCTGGGGACATTCCCACCCGCAAATTACGCCTATCTCGGGGTTGCGGCGCGCACACTGTGGTTAACCGAGTATTAACCGCTAAGGGCCTCGGTTAACGGTTAATGAAAAACTTGAAAACGTGCAGCCCTAATATATATATATATATATATATATATATATATATATATATATATATATATATATATATATAAAGGATATGAGTATACTGTTAAAGGGTGTTATAAAGCGGCACGCAGTGTATTCAGAATATAAAACAACCTCAAGTGACTGAAGGGTTTTATAAAACAAATAGTTTGGTGTCAAATGCCATCCTTCTGCTTGAAGATTTAGTCCCTAAATAACAGAACATTGCTATGCACCAAAAATAATCAGAAATGAACATTAATAAGCAGGTGTTTCATGTTGTAGCGGTTTGATTTACATAACGCTGTATTGACCAATCAGAAGCCAAACCTTTAAAGATGCTGCTAATCATTTGCATTTTTTATGTTTTTAAGATCCACATTGAAAAGCTGAGATTGATTTAGTTCAAACCTGACAGCTCTGTATCTAAAGCTTCATGTATGAAAAATGCAGCATCATAAACACGGAGCTTCGTGTGGAGTCCTGGACGTCATGTGATCGTGATCTCACGCATCTGCTTCATTTGAGTGTTATTCTGTGCTTTGTGGAAAGAATTTGTATGGAAGAGTTGAGTTATGGTACATGTGTAAATCACTTGTGTTATTGCCTGTGAGAACAAGAAGTAAAGAGGGAGCAAAAAAGACGCAGAAATCGAAAGGAAAGTTGCGAAAATAAAACTCCCTGAGCCAGGATGTTTAGTCTGTTGTGTATGGGTTTGATTTACTGTTTCGTATGGAGATCTCTGGGAACCCCCCACACACACACACACTCTGTATGTAATAAAGGCCTGCTGAAGTGAGGGATGTACCTCTTCTTCCCCCATCATTAATTCTGTTCTCAGGTCGTTTGCTGAAGCACATTCTCTCTCTCTTTATGATGTGGTAATCTCTGTTAATGAGGCACTGTTGAAGCGTGTGTGTTTCAGCGCTGCTTGAGCATATGGTCTGATCATCATCTGATCAAACATCACAGAGCCCCACTTCACATTCTGACACACGTTTCACCGGCCGTCGGCGTAATTTCCACATCATTTCTTTTACAGCCCTGATTTACAGCTGGATGGATAATTTGACTGTGAATGACTCTGAGATTGTAACTGTGTGTAATTTACAAAAGATTCTTATATATTCCCTCGTGTAGCTCAAATCCTTCAGTTCATTTACTGCGGTATTACTGCAGTGCTTACACACCTGATTTACAATGGAAGCTAAACTCTGCAGTTTAACAGAGCATTTCTGCACTGTCAAGCAAACACGTTTAGCTTTGTAACATTTTAAATCTTCCTAACATTAAAAAGTGATTTTGTAACGTTCAACTTAAAGGAATAGTTCACTACAGAATCAAAATTTACTCATCCCCATTCCCCACGTCATCCAAGATGTTCATGTCTTTCTTTCTTCAGTCGAAAAGAAATGAAGGTTTTTGAGGAAAACATTCCAGGATTTTTGCAGCTTCAAAGTCTCGACACGATCCCAGCCGAGGAATAGCCAAACCATCCGTCATAAAAAATAAAAATAAAAAAACATTCAAATACTTTTTAACCACAAATGCTCGTCTTGCAGCTCTGTGATCCGTCACACATTACGTAATCACGTTGAAAGGTCACGCGTAGTGAAGTAGCGACCTAGTGTTTACAAAGCCAACGTGCAAGTCAAGCGCCATTTACAATGAAACAACGACGTCGGACGATTTTGAAGTTGGAGGAGAGAATGAGATGGAGTTTTTCACTCTACATTTTCCACCTACGTCAGGTTATCACCTGACCTTTCCAAAGTGATAACATAATGCGTGAAGTCGTAGACGTGCAAGACGAGCATTTGTCGTTAAAAAGTAGATAAATATTTATTTATTTTTATAAAATGGCCGATGGTTTGGCTAGGTAAGACTCTTATTCCTCAGCTGGGATCATGTAGAGCCTTCGAAGCTGCATTGAAAACTGCAATTTGGACCTTCAACCTGTTGGACCCCATTAAAGTCACTATATGGAGAAAAATCCTGGACCGTTTTCCTCAAAAACCTTAATTTCTTTTCCACTGAAGAAAGAAAGACATGAATATCTTGGATGTAAATTCTGAAGTGAACTAATCCTTTAATTAGGACGTTACAAAATCATTTTTTTTTTTTATGTTAGGAAGATTTAAAATGTTTCAAAGCTAATCCTTTAAACATCAACCATCAAGATTATTCATATGATCAGATCATTCAGCTTGAATTTTGCAAGATTACAGTGCTAGATTTCTCTAGAGGCCTTAATGTCATTGCATCCTCAGATTAGACTGTAAATAAAGAACTATGTGAAAACAACACAGATCTAAATCTGACAAAACCGATTTAGGGCCAGCTAAGCCTAAATGAATGAACTGAAGGGTTCTGCCTTGAATAGTTGAAAATGCGAGTACTTTTGAGAAATCTGTTTCAAATGGGTTTATGCAATGAAAACCCTGGTTTTCTAATAAAAACATTATTTATTTATTAGGCTTTATCTTACAGTGAGCAGGGGACCTTATGGGTGAATCACATGACCAGCCGGATAATACTCGATTCATCCCAGTACATCCCATCGCCTTCACACTGGCAGTTGAAATCAGCTCCGATACGGCAGCGAAACGACCGGAAGTCATTCATTTCCTATGGAGATTCGCAGACCGCATGCGAATGGGTCCGAACCAGGTGCGAACGAGTGCGGTGCGAAAAAAATCGTGTCCGTTGGCCATCCGGATGCGTTCAAAAAATTGAACTCTTGCGAAAGGCTACGGACGGTTTCAATCCGAAAATCCCAACGGAAGTTAGCGTTGCTATACTGATAAACAAACCTGGATTCTTAACTTTTAATAAAATAAATAATGATTTTATAACGATTAGTTGTCATGTCATTTTTTTATTTTCATGATGTTTTAACGTTATTAGGGCAGTTAGTACAATTAAATAATTCAATATTTAAATATACTCGCTTCCGAGGCTTCCGCCCACTGATCTATATATATATATATATATATATATATATATATTAGGGCTGTCAATCGATTAAAATTTTTAATCGCGATTAATCGCGTGATTGTCATGAGTTAACTCGCGATTAATCGCATTTAATCGCACATTTTTTATTTGTTCTAAATATACCTTAAATTTATACTTTTCAAGTTTGTAATACTCTAATCAACGTGGGCATTGATAAATATAGATGCTTTATGCAAATGTATGTTTATTATTAAAACCATAGTCAATATAGCATGAAGACGAGACATGTTTCAAAGGTCATAGATGTTTTTCAAAGAACTTGTTCATGTCTATTAGACACATGTAGAAAGAACAAAGAAATACCAGGTTCCCATTACTTCTCTTCTTTGCACTGAGCAATTTACTAACACAAAAATGTTTAGATTTTTGCATGACAGGGCAGCTCTTCTGAAAATGCTAAATGTACATTTAGCATTTATTATTACATTGTAGTTTGTCTCTCTCTGTGCCCATTTTGATGAAGCTAAATTATCAATACATTCTCAATAAAACGTATATTTTACTGTTTCTGTTGTCAAACAACGGAATGAATTTGAAATGGTGACTGAAACGCGACCAAATAAACATAACCAGCTCTCCCTTCCAAGACGTTAATCTGCACAAAAATTCTGATAATCGAGCCGTCGTCTGGTGAAATCAAATACACATAAGCTAATATCCGTGCTCTGATTTCGGCTATATTTGCAAAATTAGAGAAGCAACATAATATCTGTGTTTAACTGAATTAAAGCGCTGCTCCTCCGCGTGAGACGCAGAGAGAGAGAGAGAGATAGAGAGAGAGAGCGAGAGAGAGAGAGGCGCGCGCGCGTGCTGAGAGGGCAGTACCGGCGGTACCGGTATATTCTCAGAAACTAAATAAGGTTTGGGCGCTTTGTTGAAGGGAAAAAAATCGCTAAAGGGGTCTGCAATGTCGCTAAGTTGCCAACACTGTGTATCTCCATTTCTCCATATAGGGGTTGGGTCACGGGTCAAACTAAATACGCGCTGCGTTAATCGAGCGTTAAAAAAATTAGTGCCGTTAATATGATTTTGCGTTAACGCGTTATTAACGCGCTAAATTTGACAGCCCTAATATATATATATATATATATATATATATGTATACGTGTCCCAAGTTTAGTATATATATATATATATATATATATATATAATGTCATTCCATATAGATCAGTGCTTCCGACGCTTTTCATCGTTGTGTACGACATCCGCTGGGGGCGTATTGCGTATTACGGAGCTGATTTCAACTGCCAGTGTGAAGGCGGCGTAACGCTTCAGTTATTGGACACCTTGACTGCATCCGAAATCACATAGGCGAAAAACAGTATGTGACGAGATGTCTGAATTCACAGTACTCAGTCCCTGGATGATCTTCTACTTCTTCCGGTGGAGAGGATTTGTGAATGGAAGAGTAACGCAACTGACGTTGGTAAGTCACATGATAATGACAACATGGCGAAGTATACGTCCAGATAACACTCATACTACACACACTCATATAGCACATACTTTTTTAGCAGTCATGATTACTTAAGTACTCAATCGAGTCTGCAATTTTGGACGCAGCCCTTCACTCGTGGAATAAATTAATCATAATTAAAAATAATTACAGTACAGTTACTGTTAATCAAAATACAGTAACTTGCTGGCAACTTTGCTGCCAGTACTGTACTGTAAAAATACAAGAAAATCGTTAACAGTGTGACTGTTAGAGCATTTCTACATTTGCAACAATAACCGAAAACATTTGCTTTTTACGTGAGGTCTAGTGACAGACATATTTTATACATTCAAAAAAACTATTTTGGACTAATTAGCTTTCAGTGTAAACAACAATACGGCCACATATATAGAGCTAAGTACGTGTGACAGAAATATCTGAGATTATGTTTTAACTCTCCATTTAGCGATGTCCCAGTAAACACAGAACGTTCCCCTAACGTTCCCATATGGTTCCCATTTGGTTATTTTTTTGGGAACCAAATAAGAACGTTCTAGGAACGTTCTCTGTAGGTTTTATTTTTATAACCTAAAGAGAACGTTCTGGGAACGTTCCCTGCAGGTTGTTATTTTATAACCTAAAGAGAACCTTCCCAGAACGTTCCCTGCAGGTTATTTTTAGGTTTTATTTTTACAACCTAAAGAGAACGTTCTGGGAACGTTCCCTGCAGGTTGTTATTTAATAACCTAAAGAGAACCTTCCCAGAACGTTCCCTGCAGGTTATTTTTAGGTTTTATTTTTACAACCTAAAGAGAACGTTCTGGGAACGTTCCCTGCAGGTTGTTATTTTATAACCTAAAGAGAACCTTCCCAGAACGTTCCCTGCAGGTTATTTTTAGGTTTTATTTTTACAACCTAAAGAGAACGTTCTGGGAACGTTCCCTGCAGGTTGTTATTTTATAACCTAAAGAGAACCTTCCCGGAACGTTCTCTGCAGGTTATTATTTTAATATCATATGTTTGCAATACCTACATGATATGGCATAAATCCAGCAAAAAACGCTCCCTAGTGGTTTATATCTCGTAGAAAACACTTGTGCTGAATATTATTACACCTATTTCTAAACATTTTGTTGACAATTACTACATTAAATATGCCTATAATACATCCATAAAAACATTAAACATCACAGTAGTTTAACACCGAAACAACAGCACTTAAATAGCCTATTAATAACTGCATATTAATATATTCACATACTGTATATGTGAAGCACTGTTAAATATATTGAAATACATTTTGTATTCCATTTACAGTTTGCGATGGCCACAGACCTATCCACTTAAAGGTATAGCGGAGGATCTTTCCAAATTTTAGATAAGACCCGCCCTCTCCACTTTTTGAAAAGTTTGATTGATTCACCAGAATGATTGACAATTAGGAGGACCAATAGTTTACACTACCCACCAGGAAGTAAAACATCCTCCGCTATACCTTTAATAACGTATCAAGTTTCAGGATATTTTAGCTGATTATCAAATTATTAACTCCATCAATTCAAAATTAATGTAAATGCTGCGTGACTTCTACTGTGTTTTAATGGGCGCGCGCGCTGAACATTCAAGCCGCATTTGAACTGGAGCGGAGGGCGTTACCATGGAAACGAGGCAGCAGCTCAACTGACAATCAGCGAAACTCCGTCTCGCACTGTTGTTTTAACTACTTTAAGGTAAGTTTAGTCCATAAAATTACACAAATAGTACATACAAATGTTTCTGAGACTTTCTTTGATGTAAATGACTTGCTTCGGTTGAATATTTAGTTTATAGAAATGGTTTAGTGTCTTCGCAAAAGTCCGTTAGCATCTCAACTGTTAGGCTAACTGTTAACTAAAGGTAAGGTTAATTTAGGTAAACTATAGACTTGAGCTGCAATTTTGGGCTTTTAATCACATCTTATGTGTAGATGAGAGATTTTGTAGTTTTGTAAAGGTTTTGCTGACAACTGGTCAATGGATGAATGGAAATAAGCTAATTTATTTAACGTTAACCAAAAAAGTGTGCACTGTATGGTTAATTCAGTTATCACGTGACGTCACACCATTACACCCACCTGGAGGGCAAAATAAGGCTTTTCTCCACTGCCCAGTCATTTTATCAGGTTTGTAGTATTAATGTAGTAAAACAGTGTTATTAAAAGATCAAATTCAATATATACCGCTTATTCATGATGCATACTTTGTACAGGTAAGCAGATGAATACAGAACAAATTATTTATAACATAATAATATTGTTTGTCTTCTCCCCTTTACAGTATTGTTTGCCATCTAACGTTAGTCCTGTTCACAGAGTTAAGCTCCAAACCCTATTAAGCAGACCTGAGCAGCTGATCCAGGATCACCAGAAACTCTGCAGAACTTTGGTCTGGACACCAGTGATGTAAGTTCAGAACATATTGCAGGAGATATCAACATTGTCTCTCAAGGTCCACTTACATGCAGAGGTTTACTCCAACCTAGTGTAGCACACCTGAACAAGCTAATCAAGGTGCTAAACTCTGGGTGCATATCACTCAGGTCTCTAGCTCAGTAGTCAGTGGTTAAGGGCTGTCTTTATCACAAAATCCTTACAGTGCACTGAAACATTCGCTCCCTAAAAACTCACTATGTTATCGGAAGTTCTGAAGCTCAAAACTTTATCACACGAGACAGTTCGCTACAAAATGACGTGATAGCTGATTTTAAAACACAAACCAATATTATATTTCAGCATAAACATACGTTGCTAGACAGGTAATGTCTAATCAAGCAAACATTCACAATTTATCTATGACTGAAATCTTGCACAAATATGTAGAGGGAAAACTCAAGAAAACTCCAAATACTTCACATTTTGGACAACCATTGTTTTTTTACATTTACATTTTGGTTATTGTTTTCTTTCTCACTTTAGATGCTGGAGAAAAAACATCCAGGCTAAAGCATTCAAAGTGGAAACTTCTGTCGTGGCTCAATAATCCAGGATTGGGACGGTGGAAGGAGCAGATCAGAGATCAGGAAGAGATCTACTGGTGCCCCTGAGGAACTGATTTACCTTATGCGTCAAACATTACCAAACATTTTCATCACTCACCTTCATGTCGTTGCAAACCTGTAAGACTTTCGTTCATCTTTGAAACACAAATGTAGATCTTTTTAATGAAATCTGAGAGCTTTCTGTCCCTCCATTTCACAGTTTATGCAACTACAACTTTCAAGGTAAAAGACATTGTAACAATAATCAATATGACTAGTGGTTTAACCTCAACTTTATGAAGTGAATACTTTGTGTGTGCAAAAAAAACCCATTGCATCTTTATTCACAAAATATACATCTCTGACACGTCAGCACGACACACGGCATGTGTCACGGCAGTTCACGGCAGAGTTTCCGCTAGAAAAAAATGGTGCCGGTCACAAAGGTTTCGTTTTCCGGACATTTTGATGATATGCCGTTCAAATAGGCCTATCGCCTCTTAAATTAGTCAAGTTGAGGAAAACTGGAGGCAGGCTATGTAACTTAAAAAATGACATAAGGCTGTATAGAATGCAACATGTTTATTAGCCTAACTTTCAAAAAACATGAACCACCGATTGGCGTCAATCAACGTCAATTGTTTTTACTATGGTTTCACATTCATATTTTAACAAACCAATCCCCCTTCCCAACATAAAATATTTGAAGCCTATTGTTTTTACTCAAGCGAACTTCCAGTGTCTCTCCACAACTTGCAATGCGCATAAGCCGCATAAGCCGCGTAACCTTGTTCTCCGCAAGGCGACATCGCTGCTTGTCTTGATCCGATTCTGCAGCGAGAACCCCCTCTCTGCAGGAACACTCGAGACACATTTTCTACTATGGTTATGTACGTTTCTTCATTCGGATCTATTTGCGATCCATTCTAAACAAACAACGCAGTTTATATGCTTCGTCCTTGTTTCATTATTCATTAAGATAATAATTAATAAATGCACGCATAATTATCAGTGAATTTGATAAATGTTGCAGATATGTTTTGCTATGCATGCAAACAAATGCCTTTCAACTTATGTGTGCAAAATTCAGAATAAAATGAATGTGCAGCAACATTAAGTTTAATATTTGTTAAAATATTATAATGTTATTTTTTAATTTATGTTGATTATGAAAAGTGAACCGCACGAGTATACTCTCTTACATCTTATAAGATGTAAGGATGCGCAATATCGAGAGACATGGAGCGGGTCAGATGATTTTGACCACTTAATTAAGTTTTTTTGTTTTGTAGAAAGCCTTTTTTAAGTGAATTTCGTTTTGTATAAATTGTATCTTAATTTTAATATTTTTTTTATCAACCAATTGCCTGGATTTTAGCAAATATAGCAGACGATAGGCCTAATGATGACGGCGCCCGCGCGGTCACTTGCATTGCTGGAGCGCATCTCATCCTAATTTAACGAAACTCAGCGTAGGCCTCACCCTCACAGACATGAAATATATCTTAAGAAAGCTTGAAATGTCTTTTTAACAATTTAAAACGAAAAGAAATAGGCTACAGTCTGATTATGTAATCCATGATGTGCATTTCTCTCTAGCGCGTTCACTACGGAGATGGCGATCGTCAACTTACTCTTTACAGCTGTTGTTGCTGTTAATAAACTAAAAAATAATAGGCCTATAATTTTATTAAACAATAAATTAAATGAAATTGTAATTGTATTAAAAAAGCAACTAAAAAACAAAACTCCTGTTTAAGTTTTTTTTAACCTATACTAATTACGCATTAAATTCTGAGTCGCTGTCCTCGGTGCCCAGAAAAGCGCTGTAACGGAAACGAAGGGGAACCCGTTTTTATTTACTTTTTTTTTTGACTTATTTTAACTGGCCCATCCAGTTTTCTGGAGGCCCACCTACAATCAAAATCCTGGCGCCGTTAGTGCTTCAGCGGTCTGATATCAAGAAATAACAGACCGCATTCCACATTGGAATTCAACCAAGCCATGTAATAATGTTTAATAACTTTCAAACTGTTCCTTTAGAACATAGTCAAAGGTAGGTGTATTTTTGCTTTATACATTTTAGGCTTATTCTCAAATTCAGATTGTGTTAGGGGGGCGGGATAGCCAATTTTAATCGGACAATTTGACCGGAGAGATTTAATTTTGTCGGACATTTCATTTTTTTTTTCGGCCAATGCCCGGCAATTACCGGACAACGGGAACCATGGTTCACGGAGCACCACGATTCATCAGTGTTGTGTTGGCAAGAGAGTTGGCCATCTCATGGTGCAACATGTGTCGGAGATACATCATTTGTGAATAAAGACGCAATTGTTTGCGCACACAAGGTATCTGTTAAAAATATCTTCATTTGTGTTTTCCACAAAAGGGTTTGGAGCGACATGGTAAGTAATTATTGACAGAATTTACATTTTTGTGTGAACTATCTCTTTAGGTACTGTTTTCTAATTTGGTTATAACTGGTCAATTGTTCTGTTTTATTTTCAATATTTTTAAGATTTATTGTTTTGAAAAAAAAAATATACAGAAAAGAAAAATTTAATAAGTCACAGTAAAAACTTTAAAGTTGTTAAAAAGAAATTATGTTTCGAATAAATGCTGCTCTTTTGAAAGTTCTATTGAAAGAATACTGAAAACTGTATCGTAGTTTCCACAAAAATATGAAGCCGTACAACTGATAGTAATCAGTTTTTTTTTGAGAATCAAATCATCATTTTATAATGATTTCTGAAGGATCATGTGACACTGAAGACTGAAGTAATGATGCTGAAAATTCAGCTTTGCATCACATGAATAAATTACACATTACTATATATTTACATGTATGCAAAGTTATTTTTATTGTAGTAATATTTCACAATATAACTGTTTTTAGGGTATGCTTGATCAAATGCAGGCTTAAGATGTGATCAGAAACGTGTTTTTTATGTGAAAGATGTATCTGATGTGTCAATAAATGGTCTGCAAATCTTTTATGAATTGTTTTATTATGAATATTAAATATAACCATTTATTCACGTTTGAAATTAGGCCTGAAATTTTCAACTCACTTTACAACCTAATTTAGATTGGTAATTTATGTTATACTTATATTATAAATTATAATATAGAAATTATATAAATATTAAAGATTTTTAATTTATTTTTTATAACGTTCCGAGAACCTTCCGGGAACGTTCCGAGAACCTTTAGGCAACGTTCCCGGAACGTTCCCCTAACCTATAGGGAACGTTCCGGGAACGTTCCGAGAACCTTTCGGCAACGTTCCCGGAACGTTCCCCTAACCTATAGGGAACGTTCTATTAACGTAAAGAAAACTTTCCTAGCTAACTAACAGGGAACGTTAGAATGTTTGTTCTGAGAACGTTCTGGGAACCTGAAAATAACGTTCTGGGAACGTTCTGGGAGGGCCATTCCACCGAATGGGTGACATTTGCTTGTTGTAACTCTTAAAAATTAAACTTAATTTTTTTATTTTTTTCAACACTGAATCTAATACTCAAATATTTACCTATTCAAAATGTGTATTGGTCAATCTCAGGCTACTTTATTTAATTTTTTACAAGGTTTCTAAGCAGAAGATGGATGCGTGTTTTCACAGTCCTGTTACCGAAACTCATGTGACATTTAAAAAGCATGTTTAAAAGCATGTCAATTATTCCTTTGTTTTCCCCACAAGAAAGTGTTTATTTTAAAGATATTGTTGGTTATATGTTCAAATAACTGATATTTGTGACAAAAAAATCACTATATTAAGGCAAAGTGTATTTTAATAAAAAACACAAAGCCATTTTTTTTTCATTTTAAAGAAGGCCGAAGCCTCAAGTTTATAATTTTTTTTTATAATTTAATTTATTAAACAATTGTATAAATGATGGACCAAACAAAACTGATAAAAAAGTGGTTTAACTTTATTTTTTTAGAAAATAAATAAATAATAGTAACAGGACTGAACACTTGGTAACAGGAATGAACTATTTCATAACAGGAATGAGGAACAGGTAACAGGAATGAGTGTCCATATGTGTGTGCACGAGAGAGAGTGTACATGACTGTGTGTGCATTAGATTTCTATGTTGAAGTGATGTACTATATGCTAGTAGTACTTCACAGCAAATGAGGTGGAAAGAGAAATAATATTTACAGTATTAAATCATCAAAACACAGGACTCTACTCACTCCTGTTACGTTAACTCACTCCTGTTATTTTTTCATATAAGTAACAGGACTGAAAGTAACAGGATTGAGTTTTTAAGCAAAAAGTTCTCAAATACATGACATATGGCCACATAGCATACATGCTAATAGCATGAGGACACTGAGCAAATTCTAGTAACTTAACAAAAGTTAATACCTTTAAAATAAACAAATACATTCTAAGAAATTATTTAGGTAACAGGATAGTATGTTGAGATTGACCTTCTCAGTCATAGTTACAATTTCATCAAATATACAGAAATTAAAATAAGAGGACTAACTTATGATCTTCCCATTGCCTTTAGAAGATCAAGATGATGCAACTTCCTGTTGAAAATGTGTCTTGTGGAATATTCCAAGTTTTTCAGAGGGGGGGATGTGTAAGGGTAACAGGACTGAGTGAAAACCCGGGGACATGACTAAAATGTGTATTTTATCTAAAATATTAGATAAAATATTTTTTTCTCATAAAAATAAACAAATATTTTAAATACATTGGATATTAAGTCATACAACAATCCCCAAAACTTAAGATTTCTGAAGGATTTTAATCATTATATTTCATGGCAAATTTTAGAGACAGAGAGTGGGGACATGCAGAAAATGCTATTTTTTTGTGTTCTATGTAGTTTTTATTAATGTTTTTAATTATAAATTTTATAATTTGTAGTTAGCTTAATATGCAGGACATTTTGCTTAATAATAAAATGTATTTTAGAGTTAATTTTCATGCAATTTTTTACATATGATGTTCTGGGGACATAAATGTCACCCATTCGGTGGAATGGCTCGGGAACCAAAAATTGTTAACTGGGGTATAGTCCAGTTCTTATCGTCATTCTGCACGAGCTGCATTAACAAACTCCAACCGACTCCATTCCCCTCGTGTTCCCTCAACGATCTGTCAGTGTTTATGCTGCGTTTTACTGACAAACAGATTGTTTCCCCGTGGATCCACATAATCTAGCGAACGTGTGTGATAATGCTTCCTGTGTGTTTATAATCGCAGTGTTCATGTGAACATTAACATGGTCACGCGCGCCTGCGGTGCCGACGGAAGTCTCGGGGATTCATGCAAGCTGTTTATTTACTCTGAGTCTGAGTTTTTAATTGAAAGTATCCGTCTTCATGTATCTCGTCTGCTCGGTGAATGAACTGAAAGAGTGAGTCTGTTCTAAACCACAGTGAGTTGCCTTGTTGTACACTGAGATAACATCCTATGAAATGGACCTCGTAAATCACAGATAAACAGTGATATACGTGTGAATTAGCATGCTAAATGACAGCACGGTACTACAATAAGGATGACAATAGACTAATATTTTTATAATTCATTTTACATCAAAGTAATATAGTGGAAAATGCAGTTTATGTAGGCGTCTGTCTGCCTCCTGATAAGATTTTAGCGCTCGTTTGCTCTCTATAATGACTGTGATTTAAACACTCTGCATCCCTGTTCTCATCACACACTTCACCAACTCTCTCAAAGACAGACAGAAAGTGCTAGAAACAGACGAGAAAGCGAAGACATGCATGGAAATGCTACTCGAAAAATACAGGTCATAATATATATATATATTTTTGTGAGAATACACGGCTGCTTTTGAATGGCTGTCAATGGAGAAAGATGATTTAGCCCATCTGGATTTCAATTTTCAGTTCAATGTACTGTGTACCGTATTACTGGCATGACAAACTCACAATGGCAAAGCATAAAAGCAAGCGTACAAGAAATGGTAAAAAAAAAATACAGTAAATTGCTGAATAAAGTATTTTGGAAAAAAGGGTGCAAATTAAGTATTAAAATGATACTGACAAAAAAGCGATTAGTGATTTACTGTAATTTTTTATTTTTTTTTACCATTTCTTGTACGCTTGCTTTTATGCTTTGCCATTGTAAGTTTGTCATGCCAGTAATATAGCCTACTATAAAACGGTCTATAAAATAATAAATTACTAATCGCTTTTTTGTCAATATCATTTTAATACTTAATTTGCACCTTTTTTTTCAAAATATTTTATTCAGCAATTTACTGTTTTATGGACCATTTTATAATAGTTTTCATTATTATTATTATTCAAGCTTTTTTAACCCCTTTTTTGTTTAATATAAGAAATGTTGGATTTGCAGTGACATGAACGGTAAGTGATGACATTTTTTTTTTGTGTGAATCAGTTGCCGTCAATCAAAAACCATTAGCTAAACTGACCAAGTAAATGTATAGCTGTATGATTTAATCATTTGTATGCATATGTTCAGTGACATCTAGAGCTGCTCACTGTCACCATTAAAAAAATACCAGACCGTGTCCCGGCTCACGCAAAGGCCGAAGTGTGTGTTTTCTTCACCGACTCCTTCAGTCCTGCTTGTTTAAGATGAGTCAGACCAGCCATTTACTCAAGAACGGAGACTTTACTGAAGTGATTCCTCAAATAAACACTTTTGACAAGCATTTATGAAACCTTTTGATGGTCTGTTATTGGTCTGCCAGTCTGGTTATTTAGTAATATTAATCTATGAACATTTCACAAATAATTTCTTTAATTGTTAGGGAATGAAAGGTTTGCCACAGATTTGACGGTCTTATTTTTTTATTTTTTTTTTTTGTCTGCATGTTTTTGTGCTCTGCAGTGAATAAAATTCAAAGATTTACAAAGTGTATAATGAATAATGACTTTAGTCTTTGACAACTTAAATTATGGATAGTGGTGGTTCCACACAATGGAAATATGTCATCTTTACTCAAATACTTAATGTATGAACTGAGTAACAACCAAAATTAGAAAAAATAACTTGATTGAATCAAGTTGCTTTGAAAGTAAACTGTTAGCACATAATAACTTTTCTTTACACATGCAATACAATGTTATGTCCATATACACAAAACTGTATAGAAAATAGATTTGGTTCAGCATCTGGTTGACTGGTTGTGTGTGTGTGTGTGTGTAGTTGGAGATATATGGCTATGAACAAATTAAATATGAATGAGTGCATTTTCTTTGTTGATTGAATTATTTTCCCATTCAACCCCATGACCGCACTGCACTCATCTTAATAATTCAAACACACACACTTTTATATAGTGGGATTTTCCATTGACAATTGATTGTTTTTATATTGAGCTAATTACATTTGCTCCACCGGTCGTGGAACACTGGACCAGCTTTATACCCTCTACAGGGTGCTGGAGGGTTCATGGGAGTTTGCCCAACCAATCCACATGTGCTTTGTGGATTTGGAGAAGGCATCTGACTGCGTTCCTCGCGGCGGCCTGTGGAGGGTGCTCCGGGAGTATGGGGTCCGGGGCCCTTTGCTAAGGGCTATTCGGTCTCTGTTCGACCAGAGCAGGAGCTTGGTTCGCATTGCAGGCAAAATGTCAGACTTGTTCCCAGTGCATGTTGGACTCCGGCAGGGCTGCCCTTTGTCGCCGGTTCTGTTCATAATTTTTATAGACAGAATTTCTAGGCGCAGCCAGGGGCCGGAGGGGGTCAGGTTTGGGGACCACATGATCTAATCTCTACTCTTTGTGGATGATGTTGTCGTGTTGGCCCCATCAGACCAGGACCTTCAGCATGCACTGGGACGGTTTGCAGCCGAGTGTGAAGCGGCTGGGATGAGAATCAGCACCTCCAAATCCGAGGCCATGGTCCTCAGTCGGAAAAGGGTGGCTTGCCCATTTCAGGTTGGTGGAGAGTTCCTGCCTCAAGTGGAGGTGTTTAAGTATCTTGGGGTTTTGTTCACGAGTGAGGGAAGGATGGAACGGGAGATTCCCAGATGTATCGGTGCAGCTTCTGCAGTAATGCGGTCGATGTACCGGTCTGTCATGGTGAAGAAAGAGCTGAGCCGCAGGGCGAAGCTCTCGATTAACCGGTCAATCTATGTTCCTACTCTCACCTATGGTCATGAGCTGTGGGTCATGACCGAAAGGACAAGATCCCGGATACAAGCGGCCGAAATGAGCTTTCTCCGCAGGGTGGCTGGGCGATCCCTTAGAGATAGGGTGAGAAGCTCGGTCACTCAGGAGGAGCTCAGAGTAGAGCCGCTACTCCTCCACATCGAGAGGGGTCAGCTGAGGTGGCTCGGGCATGTTCCGGATGCCTCCTGGACGTCTTTCCGGGAAGGTGTTCTGGGCACGTCCCACCGGGAGGAGGCCCCGGGGAAGACCTAGGACAAGCTGGAGGGACTATGTCTCCCAACTGGCTTGGGAACGCCTCGGTGTCCCCCCGGAAGAGCTGGAGGAAGTGTCCGGGGAGAGGGAGGTCTGGGCATCTCTGCTTAGACTGCTGCCCCACGACCCGGCCCCGGATAAGCGGAAGAAGGTGGGTGGATGGATGGATGGATGGATGGACGTATTTGCTCTAAATCTAACCCTCACACAAATCTCAATTCTGAAGGATGTTCACAATGCCAACCTCAACATTACTCTGTGTGTTCAAATCAAATCAGCCTGATCTTATGAAAATGCGTCTCTGCACGCATTGTTTATCGTGCAATTTATACGCAAAAATGAGTGTTTACATGCATATGATACGCAGTTTTTGCATGCATATGATACGTGTAATACACACACACCCCACAACACTAATCCTACCCAAACGTATAATACATCCGTACCCCACACCACTACTAATCCTACCCTAAACCTGCCCATGCATATCATATGCACCTAAAAACTCATTTTCGCATATACATTTCACGATAAACACCATGCGTGCTATAGAGACACATTTAGTGTGACCGGATTGGTTTAATCCTGTTGGTAAAATTATCTAAAAATATTGTATGGTCTGAATCTCCTGTAATCTCACATTACTCCAGTGCTGTTCATTCATGAAACAACATATGCATTTCATTTGTAAGTTTAATGTTATGCTAAAATGCAGGTTTATTTTGACCTTTAGCTCCATTTAAATGTAAGAATCGTTCAATTGACTTTATGCACAGCTGCACTACTTCCTGAACTTAAGCCAGCTCCTTTATTTCCTGTCTTTCATTACTGGACACACTGATTAATTCAGGTGTGCCTGACCTCAGTAGTCATAGCAACAATAATCAGACACACCTGGATTAATCAGTGTGTCCAATAATGTAAGACAGGAAATAAAGGAGCTGGCTTAAGTTCAGGAAGTAGTGCAGCTGTGCATAAAGTCAACTGAATATGAGGGTTAGAGGAGAGAAATGCAGTATGAAGCAGCAGAAATGAAAAAGGGACATCCTCATAAATATTGATATTTGATCCACCGTCACAGGCATCCGCTCAGTCATGCATAATAAATCCATTGCATTGGAATTTTATCATGTCAGATAAATACAATAGGAAGAATCCCCAAAAGATTATTCTTTTATTTTCTTGGTGCAATCGGACTCCTCAAACTGTAGGTATGCACATCCGAATTTGCCGTGATCTTTAATAAACCTTTCAATGAATAAGACTATGGAACAAAACCAAAGTGAGAAGAGAGACCCTACAGAGAGACAATGTGCTTGTGCCTATGCGATTGTTCTTCAGAAAGCAAATTGATTGACGTCTTTGTTCGTTTATTAGCTTTCCTCCTGAGCTTATGCATTTTAAACAGGCTTGATTGAATGCTTAATAAAGATTTAATGATTAATGATAACACAATCCCAATAAAAATAAAGATGTGTGAGTAAAGGACCAAAGTTAATTAAACAAACAGATCCTGCATTTATAAATCACAGTACTTGAGGAGCTCCTAAGACTAGGTCTTTCTGCTTCTTCAACGCATATAACCTATTGAGACAGATCTGTTATTTCCCACAATTTTCTGCTTTTCTACTTAAAGCTAACCCAACTTGGACTTGGACTGTTGTGGCTTGCCATTGGTCGATCTCATGTGAGTGACAAGTTGTCCCGCCCTCACACCAGTAAACACCTCATCACCTCATCAGAGAGAAAGAGATGTTGCTGCAAGAGGGAAGGGAAGTTATTTATGAGGCCCGTTAATTTAAAAACAATAATGATGTGTACAATTTTGATTTCAACATGTTTTTTTTTTTTCATTTTCCACATTTCTTTCTGAAATTACTGTAAAAGTGATTACATTTTTTACAGATGGACATGATGAATTGGATGTACAAGATGATTTTAAGTCACTGGGTCATTCTTGGGATTTGGTAATATTTCAGTCCCCTAGATTTTTGAAAGTGGTGGTTCACCAAAATGAAATTTAAAAGCTTTTCGCAATACTTTGGTATGTCCTTTATAATGAATACAAATAATTATTGCATTTAAATATTTTTTTATTTCTGTCTTACAGCAAGCATTTTGTCATGTCCCTGAGGTTCTTCGCTGAATTTGTACTTGGAAAATAATTCATAAAATGTGCACAGTGTCTATAATTTTCGGCAATAATTTAAGTATTTATTTGTGTTCTTTGCTTTTGAAAAGGAAAAAGGTTAAAAAATGCAAGATATTTGATAAAAAACAACTTATAAAGTTACGTTCCTCAGTCTGAACTCAACCCCGTCATGCCAACCATTCTCCGCCCATAATAATTTAGACTCCACCCATATGTGACATCATTCACAGGAAGTTGCATCATTCAGCTCTCTTCAACAGCATGGTGCAGAAGAAGGTGAGTGATATCACACTTTTTATTCATTTTTTGAGGTGTATTATAGTCAGGGAGGTTACTCTCAAGCTTAACAACTCAACCCCATCACATACAATTAAGATGGAAAATGACGACTTTTCAAAATTTTATTTTAATCCATAAAAATCTAAAATATACTTATTTCATTGGCTGCCATGTGGCCCACTCTTCTACACCACATTAAGAGCAGTGGCCATTTTGAGCAAAAAAACTCAACCCCATCACACTCAACCCCATCACATATGTCATTGTTTCGGGGTTGTAAACTTTGTGACAGGGTTGAGTTATTCACTTAATTTAATCAATGATTTCAATTTAAAAGAAATATTTCAGTAAATATATTATTACCAAAATCATAACTCATATTTTTGTTATAGATAAAATATTTGATGTAATGTGTCCACTTAAACTTCAACAGGCATCCTAGTCATAAATGGCACCCACATCAACAGCAGAGAGGCAAAGGCAGTTTCATGCACGCAGAGATGCTGAGCCAGGAAAAAGGGCACAGTACCCTGTGCCTCATAATTACAGTGGTTTGGGGGGGTTTGCAGTGAAGTTTTCTTTACTTCACTACAAAAAAGTAAAGAAAAGGGCCAAATTCGCAACAGTAACTGCAGGTAAAAACTTACTGGTCTAAATGGCGAGTCATCTAACTCAATGAATGGGTTAATCTTGATCGCACAACCATGAGCATCAAAGGGGAGGAACCAAGTGCAATAAAAGACACGTTTAACCCTTTTAAGATGTATGATCATGCCATACTCCCTCAGCGCTTGTCATAATTCAAAACTGTCCAGTGTTTTCAACCACAATTTTGTTGTTGTAGCTTTAGATATTTACACTCAAATAAATAGCCTACAAGTAAAAATATAAGGAAATATTCTTATGGAAGCGCCAATATTCGAAAAAACATTTCAATCATAATTTGACATGTTTTTATTCATATCAAACACGAATTCTAAATAGAGTAAGTATATTCCTATATATTTCACCAGCCACTCTAACGTTTGTGGGAGAAGTGGATGAATTTAAATGCAACCGACGCATAAAATAATTTAAACAACTGAGATAAGTTAGAATATAACAAGATCTTGAAATAAGAATTCAAGTTCAATATAAGGCACTGTATATCATGCACCATGATTATTAAGAGAGATAATGTTACATTTCATTTAATCAAGAAAATGTATACTATTACGTAGCACATATTTCTTTAAAGAGCCTATCCTGAAGCGTAGAGATTCCAATATACTGATCCCTGTATTCTGGTGTTCGGCTTTCCTCTCTTGTGGGCCAGTATTCAACCCAGGTGTGCTCTCCAAAGATGTACTTCAGACTTAAAACAACACAAAAAAACATGCAAAACATGGTATAAACAACCATTAATGAACATTAAATACACAAACATGACACTAACGTGCAGTTCTTGTGTGTGATTCAGTTTTCCTCTGTCTTACAAATGACTCATACAGCAATTCTATGTGAATGCAATCAGTTTTTCCTCATACGTGTTTGTATTGCATCCTAAATGTACCTGAGTAGTACTTATGGGGGGACATGTGTCAAAATGATTTACGACTTTGACCTTTGACCTTTTGGCAGGTTGAACTTCCGGTGACCTTTTATGATTGATGGGTTGAACTTTCGGAATGCGGTCATGGGATTAACCTATTGACCCTGCTAGCCTATCGATCATGTTGTATGACAGTTAGTTTTGAACTATGACCTATGTAGGACTAAATCATAATTTTGACGGGTAGTTTTTTTTTTGGCGGTTGTTTGAACTTTGTCCCAGTTATATGTGTGCGGTGATTGTGCTTGCGCCCCCCTCCCACCCTTGCATTCCAGAGCAGTTATTGCATATATGTGACATTCGGTTATTTCACATTTATATATAAAAGGTTTGGTTTCAACCAAGGTTGATAAAACATTTAGTTATTTCACATTCATATGTATATGAATACACATTCATATATAATAATCATCGTGCTGAAGTTGTTTTTTTTTAAAATGTATAATATATAATCTAAAGCAATTTAACTAAGGTTGAAAAATATTCTGTTCTTTTAAAAGTATTTTCAATAATATCTTACTAAAATATAATTGATGTCCACAAAAATAATTAATCTAAATTTGAAAAAAGATTCTATCCTTTAAAAGTGTTTAAATGAAATCTTTATAAAATAAATATCTTGCAAATTAAACTAAAGTTGAAAAACATACTGTTCTTTAAAAGTCTATAAATTAAACTAAAGTTGAAAAACATGCCTTTAAAAGCTTACTAAAACCAATAGTTTTAGTTTTAGATGAATAAAAGAATATAAAATAAAAAGCTTACTAAAACCAATAGTTTTAGATGAATAAAAAATGACTGAGTTAAAATTAACACATCAATGTCCATACCATTCATGTCCACAAAAATAATTAACCTAAAGTTGAAAAACATTATATCCTTTAAAAGCATAAATGAAATGCTTATACAATATATCTTACTAAAAAGAATAAAAATAAAAATCATCTTATATGTTTGTAAGATATCAGGGGCTGAAATTATTTCAAAGTTTAAATGATATCTTGTTAATAATGTATTAAATTATTAAAAGTTGTAATAGAGTTGTTAAATTATTAAAAGTGGTAAAACAAAAACACTCCTTTCCTGTATGAGCTCACCAGAGCACTCAGAATGGTGCGCGCACGTGTCTGCAGGCGCGCCCCCCTCTCCGTCTGAGCTCTGACCCCCTCCTTTTCACACACCTCAGTACAGTGGAACTGTGAAGTCTATCTCACACTACCTAAAGTTGAAAACATGCCTTTAAAAGTATAATATAAATATCTTATTGATCCAATTATTTTAGTTTTAGATGAATAAAAGAATATAAAATAAAAAGCTTGCTAAAAATAAAAATCATCTTACATGTTAGAGGTAAAGTATACCGTGACGGATGTCCATAAAAATGCAATGTATGAAACGGAGTCGCAGGTCCCTCCTGCCTTCACATTCCTGAACAGTATATATAAATGGGGTCAGTTATTTCATATATGTCACATTCAGTTATTTCACATTCATATGTAAAACATTCTGTTCTTTTTAAAAGTATATAGATGTTTATAAAAATAATATCTTACTAAAATAATTAAAGTTGAAAAAAGATTCTATCCTTTAAAAGTGTTTAAATGAAATCTTGCAAATTAAACTAAAGTTGAAAAACATACTGTTCTTTAAAATCATTTAAAAAGGCTCACTAAAACCAATTATTTTAGTTTTAGATGAATAAAAGTATATAAAAAGCTTACTAAAACCAATTATTTTAGTTTTAGATGAATAAACGTATACAAAATAAAAAGCTTACTAAAACCAATTATTTTAGTTTTAGATGAATAAAAAATGACTGAGTTAAAATTAACACATCAATGTCCATACCACTGATGCCCACAAAAATAATTAAACTAAAGTTGAAAAATATTCTGTTCTTTTTAAAAGAATATAAAATAAAAAGCTTACTAAAACCAATTAATTCAGCTGAATAAATAAAATCATCTTACCTTATTTTAGAAAGTTGAAGTATACCATTGATGTCCACAAAAAATGTAATGTATGAATGGATTCAAAATTGTTTTACACAACTGAATTCACATAGTCATTCCTGAATGTCTCTCAAAGCACCGTCTCAAAACATAGGGAGCACGCCTCTAATGTATGTGCGTCAAAAGTAAAACACACGTGTTAGTGTGTGTTTTTGTGTGTGTGTGTGTGTGTGTGTGTGTGTGTGTGTGTGTGTGTGTGTGCGTGCCCCTTCACGTGAGCTTTGACCCCTCTCCTTCGCATACCAGAGCCCAGTGGAAGTGAGGAAGGGGTTTCCTAATATCACACTAACAAAAGTTGAAAAACATACTGTTCCTTAAAAGTGTATAAATAAAATGGTTATAAAAATATACTGAAACCAATTATTTTAGATGAATAAATAAAATTCATCTGACATGTTTAGAGTTACAACTCTTGAACTTACAAGTTCAAGAAGCTCTTAAAGACATAAATCACAGAGTGGTTCTCTCTCTCACACCAGCGTCTCTGACTCAGAGGGTTGTATTCAGTGATGGGATGAGACATTGTGAATGCTGTGTTGGGGGTAAATTCATTTCAAAGTTTAAATGATATCTTTTAAAAATAAAATTTAAATAAATTATTAAAAGTCTTAATAAAAAACAAATATTCTACAACGATGGTCTGTGGAAATATTTGACTTGAACTTATTTTTCTTTATTTATCATGGGTATGTAAAATAATTAGAAAATTTTTAAAGCGTCACAAGTCATATCACGCCTGTGAAATATTCAATAATTTCTTAAGTTGTATCTGTGGACAACCACATAGGCCTATCTTCAGAGAGAGCAACCATGAAAACATTTAGAAACTGGGAATCTTCCAGAAATAAGGTCCTTCCAAACAGCGCTGAGAAAGAAGTTACTGGACAATAATGATAGCTTCAGGATATCGGATGACAGATGAGCCTCTGTGCATCGTGTCAGAGCGTATGTCATGTTAGTCTGCTAACGCCTTTACAGAGCCAAAGTTTTGTACACACTAAATTTATTTCAAAGCATAAACTTAAAAAGTTTGCATTAGATATTATAAAAGATTGATTAAATTAAATCTTTAAAGTTTGAATACATACTCATCTTCTATTTATCTGTACTTATGTATGATATAAATTATTTTTTGCTTAACGGTGACCTAAAGTATAATTGTTATTAAACAATGTCTGTTCAAAAACTGTACTTGGTCGTCTTAAATCTCATTTATACGAAAAAGATTCAATCAGCATTTTTTGTCCATGTGGGGGTTTCAACTTTTATGGTGGGGCTTTCCATAGCTATCCCACACACCTAAACACGACCATCACAGAAAATTTTTAAATGAAATAAAATGTAAACAAAGTTTTAGCTCAATAAAAACACCTTACATTTCCAGAGAGGCAAAGTAGTTCTTTATGCAATGATCCAAAAAAGCAAATAGTTTAAGTTGTCATAAACAGAACAAAACAAAACAAAAATCCTCCAGTGATAAAACTACGGTGTGAACTGAAGCTTCAGGATATAGGACGACAGACCAGATGAGTCTCGGGGGGACACTGTCACAGTAAATCTAGTCTGCATTCCAGACTACATCCAAAGTTTACACTAATTTCATTTAAAAGCATAACCTTAAAAGTTTAAATCAAATCTTTAAAGTTTTATTAAAATCATATCTTCTTAGAAGATTTATGTATTATTGTTACTAAGCAGCGTCTGTCCAAAAACTTTAGATTGTTACATACAACATACAACATGTTGTCAAAGTTTGTCACAACTTATACACACTCTTATTTAGACAAAGTTGTATCATTTGGAAAATCACCACACAATTTGAGAGATGCAATGTGTGATATAGCAGGAAGCATGCCCTTTGACCTCCTCGATTTTGGAGGCCTTTTTGTTAAAGTTTCCCATCTAGCGGTTCTCCCATCTACTCGCTTTTTCAACTTTGGTAAATGTGCCAAGAATCTATGACAACGTGTCTTCCGATAGCGCTTCATCGAGTTTAATTGTACATGTTCTACCGTTATGATGTACTTGTTACATGTTCTACCGTTCTATATAATGATTTACACAACCGAGCAATAGGCCGTAACTTTGACTTACCCGTCGAGAAGAAAGTAGATTCCTAGATAAAAGCTATCCCGATATTTATTTACATACCGATAAATTAAATTTGAATTTAATTAAAACTTCTCCTGTGGCTCGGCATAACTATGATCCAGCATTATATTGTACCGTGCAGTGCAGCCTTTCAAATGTGGCGGGGGCAGTATCAACGCCTCCCATATGGTCTAGCGGTTAGGATTCCTGGTTTTCATCCAGGCTGCCCGGGTTCGACTCCCGGTATGGGAAGACAATTTTTTTTACATTGCCAACAAAATTCAAGTTATTCAAGTTCATCAATAATCATTTTTAGTCTTAGAGGCCTACACGAACTGCAGAAACAAGCAGTTTCTTGAAGATTCGGTACCGAATCATTTTCACAAATACAATTATATTGAATTCAGAAAATTTCACAATGGAATACTTTATCATAATTTCAATTTAGTTTCAACTTTTCATCTCATAATTATGACGCATAGTCATAATTTCAACTTTTTAAGTCATCATTTCGACTTTTTGTCAATTACGCCTTTTTAATGTTTTAAAGTCATAATTTGGTTGTTGACTATAGTAGTGTTGCACCTGCATGTCCACTAACTCGCTTGTGAGAGTCAGAGTGTGTAAAGTAAACTCTCATTAGTGTTAGTAGAGTATTAGTGGACTGGTAGGGTTAGAATAAATAATATTAGAATAAAATATCTGTTGGGGAGCATCGCGATAAAGAGTTCATGTTTAATGACAACATACCATTTTTCAACCGAGCGAATCTGCGCATGAGAGGCCTTCTTCAACTTTTTAATTCAGAATTACAATGACGCCTTTTTAATGTAATGCTTAAAACGTTTTTTTAGTCATAATTTGGTTGTTGACTATAGTAGTGTTGATGATGAAACGTGCTAGTGCTTTTTGTACCTCTCTGGTATTATAGTGTTTCAAGATGGCGGAAGCCTCCTTGGACTTACCCGCCCCATGTAAATAAAAGATAAGAAATGATCTGATTTTACACCCATGAGGACATATTTATGAATAAAGACAATGATTTTAGCTAATTAAATACCATTTTTCAATCTACACATGAGAGACCTTCAGAAGTCAGAACTTCAGGGGTAGGTCCGTTGGTGAAAACACTGCATGTGTAAAAATCAAATACTGTATGACACTTTTCAAAGTTAGAATAACCTGTTGTGTTCTGACACAAGGCCATCAACCGGTTCTTTTTTGTTTTATAAATGTGCTTATTTCTAAACATCAACCTGATAAATATGAATACGATGAAACGATAATTTTTAAGAAAAAACATTTTTAAGAAAAATAAACCATGATAATGTTTAGTTTAGTTGTTGATGATTTCTCTAACATTGCTCTAACATCTCACTCACAACGCAAAACGTTGTAAATAAACATTTTCAAACTGTAATTTTATTTTATTGATTATGGTGATTTAAAGTTTTTGTTATTAACTAATACCTTTATATTTTAACTAACATCTGACCCCAAATAAACAGATAATGGAATGTTCACAATCTACATGGTAAGATATTCTCCGATGTATCTAAGTAGTTGTGCTTAAATCTTTGGCTGTATTTTGTCACACCTTAGCGATACAAAGTTCCAGACTTTGGTAAAACCTGTAGGTAAAATTCCACAAAAGTAAATTCTAATTCTTCATCATCATGAGCCATTTAAAACAAATACAGAAAAGCCACTATAGTGATCCGTTTTGAATGTCTGTCATTGACATCTTGTTTCTTCTTGTACAGTTTGCAAAAAGTACATAGAGCGTGGTCAAACATGTTAGGAATGTATCCTATACATTAGAGGTCCTTCTACACGATAGGCCTTTAACCGGTTCTTTTTTGTTTTATAAAAAAAAAAGAAAAAAAAAAATATGACTAAAAAAATGACTATGGCTGTTTTTCTGTTACCTATTACGCTATAACTCGTTTAACTATTACACGGTTAAGCTAATGAATTACGGTTGATACGTGGTATTTTTACGTGAATTGATTCATTTTTTTATTCCGTCCACACTTTGACACCATTGTTTTATTCGGCAGAATGCCGAAATGTTTTAACATAACGTCAATTTCAATGGTTAGATAAATCATCTAACTATTATATGTGAAACATAGGATTCACACATTGGATTCTTGTTTATATTGAACATTGTTATTGAACCGTTTTTCAATATTATTGAAAATAATTGTTAAATAAAAGGGCTATTGTTCTTGGCCTCATCAAAGTTCACATAGTTTTCACCGTACCGACTCTGAAACAAGACTTTGTTTAAAAGATTTTGTTTGCATTTCTTCTGAAACACCCTGTTTTGAAATTGTTTAACACCGCTAGCGTAACACTTATCGTATTGCCGGTTGCGATTGTAATGTTTTTTCTTTACACTTTCCCCAGGATATCATATTTGTTCATACACGACGGTATTCACATGAATTGGCTTGATTTGAGTCTTGATTTGATACGAGAGACATTTATTATATTATACTGTAAATAGCGCTAAAATGTATGTTTTAATATTTTAATTATATCTCTGGTTCTATGTTTTTAAAGACTCTTTCTATAAGCGACCCTCAAAATCTGTGCATACAACAACATCACTTTTGTTTGAAAAACTCAGCGGCTGCTATTGAATCTATTAAACACCCCTGAATTCGGTAATGATATCACATTTTAATTTCAACTCATTTTAAAGGTCTATGAACTTAAAGCCTGCGCAAAATTATTCTTAAAAAACATTAACTTGTTTAACATTAACTAAATGTTTGTAAATCCAAAAAATGTTGTTACTGGATCGAGTGAAAATAATAAACTTCTCCTTTGTGTTTATTCATCAAGTTAAATCCAAATGATAGGAAAACTTTATGATAGGAAAGTACGGACGGCGTCTTTGACCAATCCTCTACATATGGGGCACTTGCGCAGAGAAGGCGCACATTCTTTGCACACAACTAGGTGACCACAGGGGATGAAGACAATGTTCACTTCCTTATCCATGCAAACTTTGCATGTGCGCTCCTCTTGAAGTCTTCTTAACTGTTCCTCCATAGGCAAGTCTGAAAGATCTTGACTCGGGGATGCAGCTTCATTTGTCTGGGCCGTCAGGCCACACTCAAATTCCATCTCTAAAGCAGACTCCACCACCGCATCTTCTGAACGGTCTTCTCCAGGACCCACAGCTGGATCAACACATTCTCTCGTGTCTCCATGAGTCAATAGCCGCTCAAATAGTCTTGGAAATCTTGCTTGAATCTGATGAACAAACTCTTGGCCCTTTTCTTGCAGCAGGTATTGACATCTTGGAAACCACTTGGCATGTTCTACCCATGGATCATCACCAGACTCCCAACATCTGAGTCCACCGTCGCAACAAAAGCACTTCACGTCATCATTACGACCAACATAGTAAAAACCAGCCTTAGCCAATTGGTCTGGTCGAACAGTTATTCTTGAGGGCCAGAAGACAAATGTGAGCGACCTTTCTTCACACCGTTGCATTGCCGATACATTGAAAAGGCTAGATAAAGGTACATTATCTGCACGGTCACCTCGAACGAAGGGGCAGTTGGGGTAATGCCTCTGGTGCTCTGATACTACACGATCTCCCGGTTCCCAGTTGCTAAGCTGGCCTCCACAACTGAAACAAGACACTCTGTCGCCCTGGCCAAGGTAGTAGAAACCACTTTTGGCAAGCTCGGCCGGACTTACTGGTGCAAGAGTCCAATTCTGAAAGGTGTCAAGGCGTTCCTGTTCCCGACGCATGCCAGGATTGTGACAAGCCGGAGGTTGCTGGTGAGACATATCCATGTTTAAGTAAACTCCTCCGTTTGGCCTGAAACGGATGCCGTGGTGGTGGAAAGCTCTCAGTTGCGAAGCGGGGAAAAGGGTGAAGACATAAAAATGGGACCACAGGGCGTGTCCACTCAAGCCCTTCTCTCTGCCGGACTAGTGTCTAGTCATCCATGGCAGAACACATCATCTTATTAAAAAATGTAATGAGAACAAGAACAACACCACAAAATGTCCTTTCTTCTGTTCTGGGCAAAATAGTTGTATCATTTGATATGATACAACTGTATTGCCGCCTCGGGAATATGGTAATTAGAAAACAAATACTGAAATATTCTAAATATTATGAGCTCAGACATTTTTTTACCAGAATTTTATTTCAACATTATACTTTCATACATTGAAGTAAAACGACAATAACGACATTTACAGATGGTCTAACCAGAATAGAAAATCTCTGCAGGCTATCATGTTTTGCTCCAGGCTATAGTTGACCAGACTTTCAACTAATTCACCAACGTCAGTTTTTGCATTTTTTGACACCAGTGACACACAGAGATCCGTTACGAATGTCCATATAGCGAGTATTTCAATGATTTCGAATTCGGCACTACATTCACGCAACACATCCAAAACTTTTCTGAGGATTATGCCGTTCGGCTCTTTGCCGTCAAAAAACATGGGCGTTACATCAGGCCATGGCTTTGTCAAGCCTCTTACGTCATCCATTTCATTTTTGAGATTTGTCACACGTTTGGTGTCCTGCGCACAATCTTTTTTCATATCACACGCAGCGTCGATGATCCTGTGCATCAAGCCAACCATTTGGCCTCTAAAATAATCTTTAAACATAGAGTCCAGCATAGCTCTTAAACGACACTCTTTGCCCGTGGCACACTCACACGCCGGAGGATAATTGTACCCCGTATCGCCAGAACTCAACGGGGGGTCGTTCTCCTTTAGGTTTTGCGTCGCCATTTTTTCAGCTTTTCGTTCCTGAATCTCCTGCAATGTTCCTGCAATCTCCCTTGCGGTACAATCGTGCCTTGTGCGTTAATGCGCAGAAGTTTGTGGGTCAGAAGTTTGCGTCAGGTTCAGGACTTTCAACTTTTGTTGCAGTGGCGCAGCAGTCCGAGGCTAGTAGAGCTACAGCGTGTAATGTCCTGAAATATTTATCAGGCTGGGGTCCACCCACCCTGTTGTGTAGAATGTATGGAGGTTGGCCTCAGGAAAGCCATAAATAACTAGTTCCTGCATAACCAACAAGTCCTACATGTCGTCAGAGAGAAGTTTGAATCGTTCGAGTCATACACACAAGTGCAGCGATGGAGCGCGTGAACACGAGCAGTGTGAGAGGATTCCTGAGATCTTGCGACGATCTGACTGAGAAGATTCGCTGTTTAATACAGAAGAAACTCATCAAGAAGTACTTGAGCAGGTATAAAAATTTTATTTGTGGATTAAAGAATAGAATAAAGAATAGCCATTTCTATAATAAAAGTATTTCTCTCTCACTATGGACAACCAATCCCATGCATGCCAAACTATCATTTGGCATAACTAATCATTATCAATAAATTTTTTGATAAAAGAGTTCCATGGCACTTATTTTGAGCCCTCCAAAGTTCACTTTGTCCGCAAAAAGGAACTTAGTCTTAATTTAACGAAGGCTATGGATGTTAGGTAAATACGTTTATTAAATTGTACACATTCATTATTAATGATTCTTAATATTGTTTCTTCTCCTCTCACATTAAATCACAATTTAGAAAAAAAGAAATTAGAAACAAGTTGATTATTTTTGTAGTTGTATTCTGTCAAATATGAAATGTTTAGTTTGGCTACTTGCGCCTTATCTCGCACTTTGACCGTTATCAGCTATTATCAGATACTATTGTCCTAACATAGACTATTGTTTTAACTCTGGTTTAACTTGCTGTGCGTCTGTTCACCAGCCATCATGTGCTCTAACACTGCAGCATCAGCCGGTTCATTGACTTTGAACTGGTGTATGAATGTGTTAATTTTATGTTAACTTTGTTTTGCTGTACATACATTTTATTCTTCTAACTGCTTGTCTTTGGTTGACACAGTTGGAGAAGAACAACAGGGAGGTTGGAAGACACAGTAGAGGAACTACAGAATAAATATGGAGAGAAAACAGCATTAAAAAGGATCAAGTCCATAGTGAAAAAAATCAGAAAAAAGAATATCAAACGTAGGAAAAGATTTATAATTTTACTTTGTTAGTAGTGAATATGTTTCTCAATCTTCAATCTTCTTAAATTTTTTTTTAACAGATGGTGACGTTCAGATGCTGAGCATTCAAACACATTCTGGAAACATGACAGACCAACAGCCTAACAACCATCTACAACGACAGCATAATAATACTAATAATAATAATAATTCTACATCATTCGGACGGCTATTAATTCAGATCCCTAATCAGCTTACCTTCACAATTGACCAGAAGAATGGTGGGACAATAGTTGCTCCAATCATGGTAGAAAAGACAATATATGGCGATGTTAACATCAGTGTGGTGAGTGTCTGATAAGTTAGTCCATAGTCTTTACAAGAGTGTGACAAAATACAGCCAAAGATTTAAGCACAACTACTTAGATACATCGGAGAATATCTTACCATGTAGATTGTGAACATTCCATTATCTGTTTATTTGGGGTCAGATGTTAGTTAAAATATAAAGGTATTAGTTAATAACAAAAACTTTAAATCACCATAATCAATAAAATAAAATTACAGTTTGAAAATGTTTATTTACAACGTTTTGCGTTGTGAGTGAGATGTTAGAGCAATGTTAGAGAAATCATCAACAACTAAACTAAACATTATCATGGTTTATTTTTCTTAAAAATGTTTTTTCTTAAAAATTATCGTTTCATCGTATTCATATTTATCAGGTTGATGTTTAGAAATAAGCACATTTATAAAACAAAAAAGAACCGGTTGATGGCCTTGTGTCAGAACACAACAGGTTATTCTAACTTTGAAAAGTGTCATACAGTATTTGATTTTTACACATGCAGTGTTTTCACCAACGGACCTACCCCTGAAGTTCTGACTTCTGAAGGTCTCTCATGTGTAGATTGAAAAATGGTATTTAATTAGCTAAAATCATTGTCTTTATTCATAAATATGTCCTCATGGGTGTAAAATCAGATCATTTCTTATCTTTTATTTACATGGGGCGGGTAAGTCCAAGGAGGCTTCCGCCATCTTGAAACACTATAATACCAGAGAGGTACAAAAAGCACTAGCACGTTTCATCATCAACACTACTATAGTCAACAACCAAATTATGACTAAAAAACGTTTTAAGCATTACATTAAAAAGGCGTCATTGTAATTCTGAATTAAAAAGTTGAAGAAGGCCTGTCATGCGCAGATTCGCTCGGTTGAAAAATGGTACGTTGTCATTAAACATGAACTCTTTATCGCGATGCTCCCCAACAGATATTTTATTCTAATATTATTTATTCTAACCCTACCAGTCCACTAATACTCTACTAACACTAATGAGAGTTTACTTTACACACTCTGACTCTCACAAGCGAGTTAGTGGACATGCAGGTGCAACACTACTATAGTCAACAACCAAATTATGACTTTAAAACATTAAAAAGGCGTAATTGACAAAAAGTCGAAATGATGACTTAAAAAGTTGAAATTATGACACTGCGTCATAATTATGAGATGAAAAGTTGAAATGATGACGTACTAAATTGAAATTATGATAAAGTATTCCATTGTGAAATTTTCTGAATTCAATATAATTGTATTTGTGAAAATGATTCGGTACCGAATCTTCAAGAAACTGCTTGTTTCTGCAGTTCGTGTAGGCCTCTAAGACTAAAAATGATTATTGATGAACTTGAATAACTTGAATTTTGTTGGCAATGTAAAAAAAATTGTCTTCCCATACCGGGAGTCGAACCCGGGCAGCCTGGATGAAAACCAGGAATCCTAACCGCTAGACCATATGGGAGGCGTTGATACTGCCCCCGCCACATTTGAAAGGCTGCACTGCACGGTACAATATAATGCTGGATCATAGTTATGCCGAGCCACAGGAGAAGTTTTAACTAAATTCAAATTTAATTTATCGGTATGTAAATAAATATCGGGATAGCTTTTATCTAGGAATCTACTTTCTTCTCGACGGGTAAGTCAAAGGTACGGTCTATTGCTCGGTTGTGTAAATCATTATATAGAACGGTACGGTAGAACATGTACGGTAGAACATGTAACAAGTACATCATAACGGTAGAACATGTACAATTAAACTCGATGAAGCGCTATCGGAAGACACGTTGTCATAGATTCTTGGCACATTTACCAAAGTTGAAAAAAACGAGTAGATGGGAGAACCACAATGGGAGAAATCTTTAACAAAAACGCCTCCAAAATCGAGGAGGTCAAAGGGCATGCTTCCTGATATAGCTCTCCCCAAAGTCTGTTCATGCGACCACCATCAACAAATGTTTGAAACTTCTACATATATTTTGAGTAGATGGCCGGTGGTATATTCTCAGTAAAGGGTTTCACCCTAGTTCGGGAGATACAAGTAAAAATGATCTTATACGATGGGTGATTTTTACTTTGATTTTCCAAATGATACAACTTTGTCTAAATAAGAGTGTGTATAAGTTGTGACAAACTTTGACAACATGTTGTATGTTGTATGTAACAATCTAAAGTTTTTGGACAGATGCTGCTTAGTAACAATAATACATAAATCTTCTAAGAAGATATGATTTTAATAAAACTTTAAAGATTTGATTTAAACTTTTAATGTTATGCTTTTAAATGAATTTAGTATAAAACTCTGGATGTACTCTGGAATGCAGACTAGATTTACTGTGACAGTGTCCCCCCGAGACTCATCTGGTCTGTCGTCCTATATCCTGAAGCTTCAGTTCACACCGTAGTTTTATCACTGGAGGATTTTTGTTTTGTTTTGTTCTGTTTATGACAACTTAAACTATTTGCTTTTTTGGATCATTGCATAAAGAACTACTTTGCCTCTCTGGAAATGTAAGGTGTTTTTATTGAGCTAAAACTTTGTTTACATTTTATTTCATTTAAAAATTTTCTGTGATGGTCGTGTTTAGGTGTGTGGGATAGCTATGGAAAGCCCCACCATAAAAGTTGAAACCCCCACATGGACAAAAAATGCTGTTTGAATCTTTTTCGTATAAATGAGATTTAAGACGACCAAGTACAGTTTTTGAACAGACATTGTTTAATAACAATTATACTTTAGGTCACCGTTAAGCAAAAAATAATTTATATCATACATAAGTACAGATAAATAGAAGATGAGTATGTATTCAAACTTTAAAGATTTAATTTAATCAATCTTTTATAATATCTAATGCAAACTTTTTAAGTTTATGCTTTGAAATAAATTTAGTGTGTACAAAACTTTGGCTCTGTAAAGGCGTTAGCAGACTAACATGACATACGCTCTGACACGATGCACAGAGGCTCATCTGTCATCCGATATCCTGAAGCTATCATTATTGTCCAGTAACTTCTTTCTCAGCGCTGTTTGGAAGGACCTTATTTCTGGAAGATTCCCAGTTTCTAAATGTTTTCATGGTTGCTCTCTCTGAAGATAGGCCTATGTGGTTGTCCACAGATACAACTTAAGAAATTATTGAATATTTCACAGGCGTGATATGACTTGTGACGCTTTAAAAATTTTCTAATTATTTTACATACCCATGATAAATAAAGAAAAATAAGTTCAAGTCAAATATTTCCACAGACCATCGTTGTAGAATATTTGTTTTTTACTAAGACTTTTAATAATTTATTTAAATTTTATTCTTAAAAGATATCATTTAAACTTTGAAATGAATTTACCCCCAACACAGCATTCACAATGTCTCATCCCATCACTGAATACAACCCTCTGAGTCAGAGACGCTGGTGTGAGAGAGAGAACCACTCTGTGATTTATGTCTTTAAGAGCTTCTTGAACTTGTAAGTTCAAGAGTTGTAACTCTAAACATGTCAGATGAATTTTATTTATTCATCTAAAATAATTGGTTTCTGTATATTTTTATAACCATTTTATTTATACACTTTTAAGGAACAGTATGTTTTTCAACTTTTGTTAGTGTGATATTAGGAAACCCCTTCCTCACTTCCACTGGGCTCTGGTATGCGAAGGAGAGGGGTCAAAGCTCACGTGAAGGGGCACGCACACACACACACACACACACACACACACACACACACACACACACAAAAACACACACTAACACGTGTGTTTTACTTTTGACGCACATACATTAGAGGCGTGCTCCCTATGTTTTGAGACGGTGCTTTGAGAGACATTCAGGAATGACTATGTGAATTCAGTTGTGTAAAACAATTTTGAATCCATTCATACATTACATTTTTTGTGGACATCAATGGTATACTTCAACTTTCTAAAATAAGGTAAGATGATTTTATTTATTCAGCTGAATTAATTGGTTTTAGTAAGCTTTTTATTTTATATTCTTTTAAAAAGAACAGAATATTTTTCAACTTTAGTTTAATTATTTTTGTGGGCATCAGTGGTATGGACATTGATGTGTTAATTTTAACTCAGTCATTTTTTATTCATCTAAAACTAAAATAATTGGTTTTAGTAAGCTTTTTATTTTGTATACGTTTATTCATCTAAAACTAAAATAATTGGTTTTAGTAAGCTTTTTATATACTTTTATTCATCTAAAACTAAAATAATTGGTTTTAGTGAGCCTTTTTAAATGATTTTAAAGAACAGTATGTTTTTCAACTTTAGTTTAATTTGCAAGATTTCATTTAAACACTTTTAAAGGATAGAATCTTTTTTCAACTTTAATTATTTTAGTAAGATATTATTTTTATAAACATCTATATACTTTTAAAAAGAACAGAATGTTTTACATATGAATGTGAAATAACTGAATGTGACATATATGAAATAACTGACCCCATTTATATATACTGTTCAGGAATGTGAAGGCAGGAGGGACCTGCGACTCCGTTTCATACATTGCATTTTTATGGACATCCGTCACGGTATACTTTACCTCTAACATGTAAGATGATTTTTATTTTTAGCAAGCTTTTTATTTTATATTCTTTTATTCATCTAAAACTAAAATAATTGGATCAATAAGATATTTATATTATACTTTTAAAGGCATGTTTTCAACTTTAGGTAGTGTGAGATAGACTTCACAGTTCCACTGTACTGAGGTGTGTGAAAAGGAGGGGGTCAGAGCTCAGACGGAGAGGGGGGCGCGCCTGCAGACACGTGCGCGCACCATTCTGAGTGCTCTGGTGAGCTCATACAGGAAAGGAGTGTTTTTGTTTTACCACTTTTAATAATTTAACAACTCTATTACAACTTTTAATAATTTAATACATTATTAACAAGATATCATTTAAACTTTGAAATAATTTCAGCCCCTGATATCTTACAAACATATAAGATGATTTTTATTTTTATTCTTTTTAGTAAGATATATTGTATAAGCATTTCATTTATGCTTTTAAAGGATATAATGTTTTTCAACTTTAGGTTAATTATTTTTGTGGACATGAATGGTATGGACATTGATGTGTTAATTTTAACTCAGTCATTTTTTATTCATCTAAAACTATTGGTTTTAGTAAGCTTTTTATTTTATATTCTTTTATTCATCTAAAACTAAAACTATTGGTTTTAGTAAGCTTTTAAAGGCATGTTTTTCAACTTTAGTTTAATTTATAGACTTTTAAAGAACAGTATGTTTTTCAACTTTAGTTTAATTTGCAAGATATTTATTTTATAAAGATTTCATTTAAACACTTTTAAAGGATAGAATCTTTTTTCAAATTTAGATTAATTATTTTTGTGGACATCAATTATATTTTAGTAAGATATTATTGAAAATACTTTTAAAAGAACAGAATATTTTTCAACCTTAGTTAAATTGCTTTAGATTATATATTATACATTTTAAAAAAAAACAACTTCAGCACGATGATTATTATATATGAATGTGTATTCATATACATATGAATGTGAAATAACTAAATGTTTTATCAACCTTGGTTGAAACCAAACCTTTTATATATAAATGTGAAATAACCGAATGTCACATATATGCAATAACTGCTCTGGAATGCAAGGGTGGGAGGGGGGCGCAAGCACAATCACCGCACACATATAACTGGGACAAAGTTCAAACAACCGCCAAAAAAAAAACTACCCGTCAAAATTATGATTTAGTCCTACATAGGTCATAGTTCAAAACTAACTGTCATACAACATGATCGATAGGCTAGCAGGGTCAATAGGTTAATCCCATGACCGCATTCCGAAAGTTCAACCCATCAATCATAAAAGGTCACCGGAAGTTCAACCTGCCAAAAGGTCAAAGGTCAAAGTCGTAAATCATTTTGACACATGTCCCCCCATAAGTACTACTTACCTGGTTGCGTGTCCTCCTGTGCAAAAGCAGAATCCTGTAGGAAGAACAAACACTCACCTTCCTCCTAGCCGTGACAGGTCAGTGGATTTGCCCATGATGAGGTACGACTTGCCTTGTCCCAAATCTAAAAGGTCACTGCAAATAAGACTAGCCAAAAATGGTCTGACTTTCCCCTCAACTTTCTTATCATCAGTGCCTACAGGACAGAACAGGACACAGTTCTAACAGGACGTCCAAACGTCAACCACAGTTCAAGAGTTACATGCTCTAAAAAAATACAAACTTTAATAAACTTTGATGGACAGAAGGGAATAATTACCCATACCTTCTCTCAGCACCAGTTCCACCTTCATGTCATAGATGGCAGAGTCCTGTACCAGATCCATATCCAATACTGTGACTTTATAAACTGTCAATGATACATGATATATTGTTATCAGAATCAGCCGTGCGACTGGATGAAGGAAGAGTCAATGGCTGAGGAAGGAGAACATGCGTTTACCGTAATCCGTGCCAGATTCACAGGCTCTATCCAAACGCTCCTGTTCACTGACCTGATCCTTCTTCTGGCAGTTTTCTGTGTTATGGGATGTTGATTATCTGATATCTATACTTACACACAGAGTTGTTCCCCCATTCATAAAAGTAATTATGAACCCCCCCCCACCCACCCCTACATTTGATGCAAGAAAGACGCATGGCTCTTATGGTGAATTAGTTGTGATGTTTGTCATTTAGAAGTTGCTTTAGATAAACGTGTCTGGAGAAAGTAATAAACTTAAAAGTAATAGAATAATACCTTTTGCACACTGGCTGAAATTTCCCTTACTCGGTGTGTATATAGCGCCATCTGCCCTCTCAGGGTGGAAGAACTTTGTACAGCGAGCATCTGAAACACACAAATTTAATAACAGATGACTGTAACATCCTTCTAGCACTATGAGACCAGATAATTATTGTCATAATTAATTAGTGCCATTAATAATGGTACTAAATAACCCTGTTAATATGAGTGCTCCAGTTTAATTAATCAGAAGTCTGTGTATGTGTTTATACACGTGCAGCAAAAACTTACCGGGTGAGTAATATTCATATATTGTGACAGCAGAAGGTTGAAGCAGACCCACATTAAACATCTTGTTCATTCTGAAGGAAAGTCTTTCTGTCTCTTTATGAGAAACCTAACGAGGCAAAAACAAATCAAAGCGAATTGCATGGTATTAAATATCATATTGTACACTGGAAACTGCCCACATTAACATTTGCACAAGAAACAAATAATAATAATAATAATAATAATAATAATATGTAAAAATCAAATTTAAACAAATTTTTGTCAACAAAAGTATTATTTTTTCATACGAATTGCAATTGGTGTTTTTTTTCTTGCATTCATTTAACAATGTACAGCTGCAATTACACTACAAAAACAGTATTCTGTTTTGCATAGCAAAATACATGTAATCCTTTTATAGTCACTTCTGCTTAAAGTATCATGTGAGATATGATTCTGATAAGCAGTCTGTAATGTACCGAAGTTACGTGGAACCACATGCCCTTACAGATAATGAGCATCTTGGAACATCTGTCAGCCAATCAGAATCAAGATTTCAACAATACTGTGATATTAACCAAAACACATGGTTTCCATATTAAAAGAAAACAAATCCGTTTTTGACATCATCGGGCAACAGATGTTGTTTGAAATACCTTATCCAAGTAGAGGATGAGGGATCCTCGCTCTGACAGCACTTTATTCTTTTCATATTTCTGAATGTATCTCTCCTTCCCCGTGGACAACTGAGGGCAAGAAAATGAGAAAAATAACTCAGTGCATCACATGATGACCAACATGTTTTATGGCCTATCTGCAGATGTGAGGCAATTCTGCATCAGTTTATCATCATAATACCTCTTTAAGATCATTTTCTTCAACATCAAATCCCGTCAGTATGCCAATGTCCAGAATAGTCATAGTGGCGTCAGTTTTATCACTTTTGTAGCTGTAAAGATGGAGATAAAGTGCAGGTTTTATTAACAGGTTCAGTAAGTCTTCAGTTTTCCTCCATCAACTGATTCTGCATTTAAGGCTGCTTTCACACTAGAGCTTTACATGCAAACCTGAGTCCGTTTGATGTCAGATTTCTTATATTGTAGTGTAACGTAGAGCTGCTTGTCTCTGAATAAACTCTTTTATCCGTGTCAGAACGCAGTGAAACTGGAGTCTCCCCTGAAATCATTATCTAACTGTCCCTGGTACTCGCGTTCATGAAGCAAACATACAGCGAATGTGGGACAGTAAACAAACCAAGTGTGAAAACAGCCTAAATGAGCACATGCTGATTGATTACAAATTAAATGGTTTCTTGACAAAAAATAAAATAAAAATTGGGGTATTTGTTCACATACAAGAAATCCATAATGAAGTTGTAACTTGCAGTGGCTCCTTGTTTTGCTAAAAGGAAACAAAAGTATTTGGTGGTTTTAGTTCAAGTCAAGTCTTCCCTTTCTAAAGGGAATATGAAAATAAATTTCATTAAAATGAAGATTTAATACATAAAGGTATTTGAGGAAATACAAGTTAACCCTGGGTCAGTCTAGCCCGTTGGTAAACATAATCCTGTGTTATCATGTTTAATGTTTCATGATTCATGTAGAAAGCAGTGCTAACCCACTTCTAATGTCATTATAGTTGTAGTTAAGTGTCAAATGTTCCTAAACAGGGTTAGAGTGATGATAACCCAGGGTTAAGCACAGTGTGAAAAGCCTTAATGTTTATAAAGTGCTACAGAAAGGCCTCTTTGTCAATCTCACTTTCAGGGGCTTTTTCCATCATAACAGTCAGATCAAAGAATGTACAGTCAGACTTCTTCTCAACAGGTCTGGCGTAGTACAGCGTCAGAACCTGAAAAGAGCAGCACGTCTCAGATTAGATGTTCAAACGCTTCAATCTTGCTGTTGACCGTATAAACGCTCATGAACACTCACTGAGAGAGTGGCTGTTCCAGTTCCTCTAGCCGTCACATTGAAGTCCTTGTTAATGGCCTAGGACCTCAATACATTGCAGATATGCTCACGGAATACAAACCCAACAGATTACTCAGATCATTAGGATCACATCAGCTAGAAGTTCCAAGAGTTCACTCTAAGCATGGAGAGTCTGCTTTTAGCTATTATGCCAGCCGCAGCTGGAACCAGCTTCCAGAGGAGATCAGATGTGCTCCTACAGTAGTCACATTCAAATCCAGACTCAAAACACATCTGTTTAACTTTGCATTTAATGAATGAGCACTGTGTCACTGTCTGTCCGACTGTTTATACTGTGTCTTATTTTAGTCTTTATTCTAAACTGTTTTAATTATTTTTAGTTCTTTCTCGTTTCTTTATTTTAAACTGTTCTTTATTCTAAACTGTTTTAATTATTTTTAGTTCTTTCTTGTTTCTTTATTCTAAACTGTTTTGTATATTCTTATTTCTTCTGTTTATTTTTAATAGTATGTAAAGCACTTTGAATTACCATTGTGTATGAAATGTGCTATATAAATAAACTTGCCTTGCCTTGCCTTGCCTTGCCTTGCCTTGCCTTGTTGATCTCCACCTGTTGAGTGAACACACGTACTCGAGTCAGCAGGATCATCAAATCCATGATGTAGCAGAGATACCTGAAGACTTTATTGACTAAACACCACACTATTTGTATAAAATACAAATAATTGCCATTCTAAGTATTTCCCTCTAGGTTTATTTGGAATAGTAAAGTTCCAAAGATTCGTAAAAGTACCCTGCAAGATCCCAAACAGTGGCCTTGGACTCCCCAACTTTTTATTGTATTATTGGCCTCATGCAAACTCTCAAACTCATTTCTTTGTCTCCTAACCAAATTATCTGTAGCAAAATATTCCAAAAATGTGCTAGTGACTAATAGCGTTAAGATCCGGACCCAGCTTTTGCGCCATTTTGGAATTCAGGCCGTTCCCTTGTCTTCTCCCATCTGCTCCAACCCTTTATTTCCCCCCTCCACCATGGATGGAGCATTTGCCTCTTGGAAAGAATGCGGTCTTGTCTCATTCATTTGCTGACTTGTACATTGATGATACTTTTGCATCATTTTCACAGTTAACTGAATTTTAAACGTTAAACGTTCTTTTTTTAATATATATATATTTACAGATTTGAGATTTCATGCGCAAACAACTTCCTAATTTCCCAGACAAACCTCCACCATCTGAAGTAGACATGATTCTAAGTATTAATCCATGTCAAAGGGGGTCTATTTCACTGCAATACAATGCGATCTTCTCTTTTCAGTCTATATCTGTTGATTCACTTCGTATAATTTGGTCCCAAGACATTGGTATAGAAATGGATGAAGAGACTTGGGCAGAAGTTCTAAATCGGGTTCATTCCTGTTCTATTTGTGCTCGTCATGGAGGGATACAATGTAAAGTTGTCCACAGAGCACATTGGTCTAAGAGTAGACTGGTCCGTATTAATACTCGACCCCGAAAGCGATAGATGCCATTCCAGTCCTGCCACTCGAATACATATGTTTTGGTCTTGCCCTGCCCTATTTCCATTCTGGTGTACTGTTTTCAACTCCCTTTCAATCAGTTCCTCTTTCAATATTCAACCTTTACCTGTATCATTGGCCTGTTTGGAGTACTGCCTGCTGGTTATTCTTTACCCCGTTATTTTGCTGATTTTATTGCTTATTTATTGCCAGACGACAAATTTTGCTTAACTGGAAAAACTCCCATCCCCCATCACACTCTAGGTGGATTAAAGACGCCTTGTATTTCATCAAACTTCAAAAAAAATTATTTTCTCTTCACCAACCCAGTACATCATTCTCTAAAATGTGTATTTATTAGGGCTGGGGGAATTAACGCGTTAATCTTTGAGATTAATTTGAGATGTTTAACGCGTTAAAAAAATATATGTTCCGCTCCGTGTTTGCGCTGCGCGTTCTGCTCTGTCGTTAACGGCCCAAACGCACTGGAAAAACAGAGTCCACTCAAATAAGGTGAAATTTCTCAGTAATAGACTTCTGTTTGCAATATCCCTACTGAGCTGGTATAGTCATGCTGGGCAACAATGGTAAAATGACCTGCTCTGATCACATGCTCTGGTAATAATAGCTTTGTAGGACTATATTTCATTTTGATAATTAGTATAAAAAATAAAAATAAAAATAAATCTGTTAAATTGATTGTGTTAATTGATTATTGAAAAATAATAATATATTGATATATTGATGTTTAATATTATTTTAATATAGGGCTATTTTCTGTTCCTTTTTTTCCTGTCTTGTTTATTTTATTTTAGTTAGTTAATTGCAATTAATTACAGCAAATTGTGCAATTAATTAGTTAATTTTTTAATTGATTCCCAGCCCTAGTATTTATACAAAATACATTATTTGTATTAGTATTTCTCAGTTTTCCATTGTTAGCTGCTGATGAAAATGTATTTGTATACTGATTTTACTACCTACATTTTTACTTTTTGTCATGTCTTTTATTTTCTATTTATTTTTATTTTATTTTGTGTTGCTGTTGTTGTTGTTTTGTATTATCATTATTATTATTTATACCTGTTTATTTTGTTTATTTACTTATTTTCTTTGCACCCTGAATGTATCATAAAAAATTATTAAAAAAATAAAATACCCCCCCCCCCCCATTGATACAGACAACTAAATATGAAGGATGACAAATAATGATACAAAAATATCCACTTGACATGAACAGCACATATTTTATATCAAGTTGATGAGTTTAATCCTCACCTTGTCTGACCGTGTAAGATGCGCATTGTCTCTTTTAATGGTATATCTGACAGGTTTGCTTCTTCCTGCCACGGACAGCTCCACCTCCAGATTGAAGTTTTGTTGGTCCTTCACCTGCGTGCGATACGCTGCCACGGCCTGGAACACCATGATGGTCGCCTGGAAAGTGCAGAACAGCATTCAAAGACAAGTTCTGCATCAGTTTATCACAGTCAGATGATGAGATGTTAGTGTACCTGTGTGGTGCCAGATCCACCATAATGAGACTGTTTTGAACGCAGCCAGCGCACTGCCTCTCCTGCTTTATCAAAGTCTTTGGCCTTCACAAGTGCCAGCACTGCATAGGCCGTCGCCTCCATTGAGTGATGATGCTGTCCAGCGACAGTCCAGGACCTACCGGCTGATTCAAACACAAAGCAGGAATAATAACAGGACTGTGTTGCTGTTGGCTCTATATTCGTTCCATAACTGTTTTTTTACACCAACACGTAGTTATTATTACAAACCAAAACTTACATAATTCTTTCAGAACTTCCACTTGGGTTTGTTTTATTGTTGGATGTTGTATAAAGAAAAAAAAAACACAAATTGTTGACGTGTTGGTGTGACTGACCTTCTCTGTTGCTGGAGTGCCTCATCAAGACGTCTTTATTGAGTTTGTCAGCATTGGCCATGGCGTAGGACGTCATCGCAACAGCGTAAGGATTGGTCAGTTGTGGAAGTCGACCTTCTAAGAATGCAACAGCCCTCCTGATACTTTCATCCAGACTCTATAAAAGAGAGTGTAAAAGAGTCAATTATGGTGTACTGTATGTTGTAGGATGTAGATCTAAGAACTTTTAACCTAACTCTTCAAGCCAAGTCAAGTCACCTTCATTTATATAGCGCTTTTAACAATATGAATAGTTTCAAAGTAGCTTTACAGTGATAATAGGAAATTACAGTAACAGAGATGTTTGTTAAAGTCTAACTGATTGTTATAATATTTCTGGATCTCATGCTGCAGAAACACAGGGTTTGTGATGTGAATATATTAGTGGAACAATACAATTGTTAGATTATAAAAACCTCAGTGCATCAGTCTGTTTCAGGATGATTATAAAGCCATCAACAGGTAACCATCATCAGCTGATCTCATTTCACTTTAGCTTTCTTTGCAGCTGCAAATGTGTTTGACAAACACACTGTCACAGCGGCCAAAAAAGACAATATATTATAATACGAGTTAAGAGCCCAACTAATGGAAACACTAATCTGCCAGAAATAAAGTCAGTCTGGTTAGTAATAAGTGAAGCTGGTAATGCTGTTTGTGGAGTTGTTTAATCCTCCTCTGCTGAGATCTTCACAGATTTAATGTCTTCTTTTCTCTTCAGTTGATTTCATCTTAGACTGTGGCTGAAGTCAGTTGTAGTTCTTGTGTTTCTGCTCGTCTCTTTTTCTGTTCTCTTCTTTCCTTCAGTGATTCTGCTTGTTAACAGGCTTATTAAGGCTGAGATGACTCCATATTTAATATACACAGACTTTGTGGCTCAGATAAGGTCCAGTTCTGGTTTATTTATTTTGCTCTTGGCTGACATGTGGCATTGCTTTAAATTATCTGAAATTAAATGAAAATAAAACAGAAATTATTTTATTTGGACAAAATGAAAATCCAGTTCCCTTTCGTTGTCACTCCGAGTTACATCGGATGACGACGAATGGGGTTTCGCTTAGAAAGCCTCTCACCTTCGAGTATATAAAACGAGCCAATGGCAATGAAATGCCATGGGTCTGCGGAATTTGCATAGCGTATCTCCGCCCCACGCAGGGGGTATATAAGGAAGTGCGCGAGCAACATGCAGATATGTTTTCGCTTCGGAGCCAAGTTCAGTACTTCACTCCACAAGCCTTCTGAGTGTCATCTCAAATCTCCTCGAGACGAGCGGCTCTTCAGTGTGTTGGTGTGACGGCGTGTTCCAGCGAGATCGCATTTCCTGCTGCTGTTTTGTGCAGTAATCTGCCTACAGTGAGTGTGTTTCTCCCCGGGCGCTTCAGCACTCTGCTGAGCTTTTCCACTCTCTAAAAGAGCTGCACGCGGCACGTCTTTTTCAAGACGGTTCGCCCGTGTATTTTCTATTTTCTGGATGTGTGTGCGTGATTCATCTGCCTAACGGTCGCAAGCGCTGTTTTGCGTGTTGGGCTTAATCACGCTCTGCAGCGCTCGTTGATGAGTCATGTTTTTCATTGCGGGAACATGACCATCGCGATGTTTATAGATCGAGACTCAATGATCTCCATGTGAGTGGAGTCCCCTCTGCCACACCCCAATTTATCTCTTACTCGAGAAGGGATACTTTGGCTGGTGGCCAGGGTGATCTGAGGGTTCGGTGAAGCACAACAACCGACGAGTCAATTCCTCGGCGACATCAGTACCTGCGTGATCCTGGGTCAGGTGATGTCCACTAGTGTGGTCCAGATATGGGCTTAGCCAGGTTGATGTGGGGGTGTCTGAGTTCATTTTCTAAGCTCCCCCATGTCCCGGGCTTGGCTCTTTGGCGGTGTGGCTTCGACCACCTGAAGTAGACTCGGGTCCTGCACCGATGGTCATCCATCCGTGCGGTCTCCTTAGTCTGCTTCCCGCCAAGAAGCATGCCTCCATGCTCCCCTCGGGTCTTCACCGGCCCTGAGCAGGAGCAAGTCGCAGGAGGGCGGCGCTGCCCGTCTCCGCCCCTTAGACTGCCACGCCAGCCTAAGCAGCACTCTTGAGACGGGCAGCCTGGTTGGCGGTCTGGTTGAGGATTGCGCCCAACAGTCTTCGATCACTCTATAAGCAGGCTGAGGACCTTCTGCACCGACGGTCATCTGTCCGTGCGGTCTCCTTAGCCTGCTTCCCGCCGACACCGGCCCTCTGCGATTCCTCCCCTCGAGCCTTCACTGGCCCAGAGTATGAGGAGGTCGCAGGAGGGTGGCACCGCCTGTCTCCGTCCCTTAGCCGGCTAAACGCCATGCTAAGCAGCACTTCTGAGACGGGCAGCTTGGGGTTAGGGCTCAGTTCTTCTCAGTAGCTGGTAGCAGGGCCACTCCTTCCCCCGGTGGAGGGCCGGGGGAAAATTCTTGTTTCAAGAACTGTTGTCCCTTCCTCCAAGCCCCAAGAGGCTGTGGATGACAGCATGCCCCGCCCACGGGCCATGCTCCTCTCATCCCCCTCTGTCGCCAGACCCCTGCCAGAGCACGCCCTCGTGGGACGCTGGTCCTCCCCTGGCAGGACGTGGTTAATGACCGTGCCCCTGCACAGGGCCGCTATGCCACCCACGCCTGGGCTGGTCATTCCGCCTCGCTGCACCACCGACGGCACGTCTGTGGTTCCGTAATGTCCCGCTGGGTCGCGAGAACCATCAGGCTCGGCTACGCGATTCAGTTCGCGCGGTCTCCTCCCTGCTTCAGGGGAGTCCGCTTCACATGGTCGGTGGCAATGCCCCTGTCATGAGAGCGGAGGTCGCCACCCTACTGGAGAAGGGTGCGATCGAGACTGTCCCTCCAGCCGAAATGAAGTCCGGCTTCTACAGCTCTTACTTCATTGTACCGAAGAAATCTGGTGGGTTACGGCCAATCCTCGACCTGCGCATCTTGAACCGCTCCCTTCACAGGCTGCCGTTCAAGATGCTCATGGCCAAACGCATTTTCGAATGCGTGCGGCCGCAGGATTGGTTTGCAGCGATCGACCTGAAGGACGCCTACTTCCATGTCTCCATTCTTCCTCGACACAGACCGTTTCTACGGTTTGCTTTCGAGGGGCAGGCATACCAGTACGCAGTTCTCCCTTTCGGGCTAGCCCTGTCTCCTCGCGACTTCACGAAGGTCGTCGAGGCAGCCCTTGTTCCCCTACGAGAACACGGGGTTCGCATCCTGAACTATCTCGACGACTGGCTGATCCTAGCGCACTCTCGAGACCAGGTTTGCGAACACAGGGACCTTGTGCTCCGGCACCTAGCTCGTCTGGGCCTTCGGGTCAACTGGGAGAAGAGCAAACTCTGCCCAGTGCAGAGGATCTCTTTTCTCGGTATGGAAATCGACTCGGTCGCCATGTGCACGCAGCTTACGAGCGAGCGCGCGCAGTCACTGCTGACTTGTCTTCGTCAGTTCGAGGGCAAGAGTGCGGTCCCACTGAAACTCTTTCAGAGGCTCCTGGGGCATATGGCATCCGCAGCCGCAGTAACGCCGCTCGGTTTGCTTCATATGAGACCGCTTCAGCTTTGGCTTCGCGATCGAGTCCCAAGGTGGGCATGGCAACACGGCACGCTCCGAGTCCCAGTGACTCCGACCTGCCGTCAGACCTTCACCCCGTGGTCGAACCTCAATTGTCTACGGGCCGGAGTTCCCTTAGGACGAGCTTCCAGGCATTTTGTTGTATCAACAGATGCCTCCGCCACGGGTTGGGGTGCCATGTGCAATGGACATGCTGCCGCGGGCTCCTGGACAGGACCCCAGCGCCTTTGGCATGTCAATTGCCTCATGTTGCTGGCTGTACGCCTTGCCCTGCACCGCTTTCGGGCGTTGCTCAGGGGTCAACACGTACTAGTCCGATCAGACAATACCGCCACAGTAGCGTACATCAACCATCAAGGTGGTCTACGCTCCCGCCGTATGTCGCAACTCGCCCGCCACCTCCTTATATGGAGTCAGAAGCATCTGAGGTCGCTTCGAGCCATTTATATCCCGGGAGACCTGAACCAGGCAGCCGACGAGCTGTCGCGGCTTCGGTCTCTCGCTGGAGAATGGAGACTCCATCCCCAGACGGTTCAGCTGATTTGGGATCAGTTCGGGGACGCACAGGTAGACCTGTTTTATTCCCTGTCCGAGGGCACGCTCGGCACGGATGCACTGGCGCACAGCTGGCCGCGGGGCCTCCGCAAGTATGCGTTTCCCCCAGTGAGCCTTCTTGCGCAGACCTTGCGCAAGATCAGGGAGGACGAGGAGCAGGTAATTTTGGTTGCCCCGTATTGGCACAACCGCATCTGGTTCCCAGAACTAGTACTCCTCGCGACAGCACCTCCCTGGCCTATTCCCCTGAGGAAGGACCTGCTTTCCCTCCACCCTGAAAGTGTATGTTGCCGCCATTGCTGCACATCACGACGCAGTTGATGGTAAGTCATTAGGAAAGCACGACCTGATCGTCAGGTTCCTGAGGGGAGCCAGGAGATTGAATCCTCCTCGTCCTCCCCTCTTACCCTCTTGGGACCTCTCAGTGGTTTTAACTGCCCTGCAGAGTGCTCCCTTTGAGCCTCTGCAATCAGTGGAGCTTAAGTTCCTGTCAATGAAGACAGCGCTCCTGGTTGCATTGGCCTCCATCAAGAGGGTAGGGGACCTGCAGGCATTTTCGGTTGACGAAGCGTGCCTGGAATTCGGGCCGGCTAACTCTCACGTGATCCTGAGACCCCGGCCTGGATATGTTCCCAAGGTTCCCACCAATACCCTTTCGAGATCAGGTGGTGAACCTGCAAGCGCTGCCCTTGGAGGAGGCAGACCCAGCCTTGGCACTGCTCTGTCCAGTACGCGCCCTTCGTGCTTACTTAGACAGAACGCAGTGTTTCAGGACCTCAGACCAGCTCTTTGTCTGTTATGGTGGGAAGCTGAAGGGAAAGGCTCTCTCCAAGCAAAGGTTGTCTCACTGGATAGTGGACGCCATTGCTTTGGCTTACCAGCAGCAAGGTCGACCGTGCCCCCTTGGTGTGACGGCCCACTCCACTCGGAGTGTGGCATCCTCTTGGGCTCTAGCGCATGGTGCCTCGCTAACAGACATCTGCAGAGCTGCAGGCTGGGCGACACCCAACACATTCGCGAGATTCTACAATCTCCGAGTAGAGCCAGTTTCTTCTCATGTACTCGCTTCAACTAGCCGGTACTAGATTCTGCTCAGGTGTCTTCGCTTGCTAGCCATTCCTCTCCACGGACAGGATACGTGCGATATTTCCTCAGGTGAGCCTAATAAGCCCTGAGTCTCCTCCAGCACTGACGACGTCAACGCCAGAGTTATGCCACCGGCAGCTTTCGCGCTTGGCTAGGTGCCTCCATGTGCATGGTTCCCCTCCGGGCGACCCCCACATGTGTTTTTCCACTGTAAGCCTCTTGAGCATGTGTCTTTCCCTTGGCAAGCCATCTTGCCACCCCTGGGGTTGAAATATTCCACCTGCGGCTGGACACCCCAGTGTTACTCCGTATGCAGCCCTTCGGGGTCATATGTGTATTCCAAGTCCCCCCCTTCGGGTTGGGCATGATTGCATATTTCCACTGAGATATGCTTCCCAGTGTACCTTGGTATTCCTGTGTTAAGTAGGAGTCCTTCGTCTGTGCCAGTCTCACGACAGGGAGCTCAGACTTACGCAGGGCACTGGAAGACAGTCGAGAGGTGGCGTGATTATACGGGAACCCCATGCGTCGTCATCCGACGTAACTCGGAGTGACAACGAAAGGGAACGTCTTGGTTACGTATGTAACCCTCGTTCCCTGAGTAGGGAACGGAGACGTTACGTCTCCCTGCCACTTCCGCTGTACCGCTGGAACGCCTGAGTTCAGTCTCGGCTCCTCAGCGAAGACATATCTGCATGTTGCTCGCGCACTTCCTTATATACCCCCTGTGTGGGGCGGAGATACGCTATGCAAATTCCGCAGACCCATGGCATTTCATTGCCATTGGCTCGTTTTATATACTCGAAGGTGAGAGGCTTTCTAAGCGAAACCCCATTCGTCGTCATCCGACGTAACGTCTCCGCTCCCAACTCAGGGAACGAGGGTTACATACGTAACCGAGACGTTTCTCTCAATTCTAATCTTGGACCCTTGGCTATGCACAATAAGGCTCTTGTGAAGAACTTAGAGAAACCTTGAGAAAGTTATTCATGCTTTTATCTTTTCATGACTCGATTATTGTAATACTCTCTAAACAGGAGTTAGTCAGACAGCATTGGCGCGTTTGCAGATAGTTCAAAATGTGGCCGCTAGGCTATTGACAGGTACAAGAAAGCGTGAGCACATTACTCCAATTTTGTACTCTCTCCAATGGTTGCCGATCCGTTTCCGTATAGAATATAAACTTTTAATGTTTGTTTTTAAATCCTTAAATGGTTTGGCACCTACATACTTTGATTCTTTAGTGAAACGTTATACATCAAATAGATCCCTGTGGTCTTCCGATCTGTGTCTTTTAATGATTAAAACATAGGGGGATCGTGCTTTCTCGATCGCTGCCCCGAAACTTTGGAATCTGTTACCAGTTCACATTAGATTGGCTCAGACTATTTCCAGTTTTAAATCATTGTTAAAAACTCATCTATTAACCCAGGCTTTTAATTCCTCTGGGCATTGAGTCAAAATTCTGTTGTTGTTCTCTGTTGTTTTTTGTGGTGTCTATGTATTTACTTATATTTTTTTATGTCTGGAAAGCACATTGGTGCAACTGCAGTTGCAATGAATTGTGCTATATAAATACAATAAAGAAAGAAAGAAAGATTGCTATGGCCTGCTTGTGGCCCAGATTTGGCAAACAGGAGCGGTCCGCCCAAGTGCCATCATTCCATGCTGCATGTGGGCCAGATCATCTTTCCACGTGTGCCAGATGTGGGCCGGATCTGGGCCAACACAATGTTGCTATGTGGGAAGTGATACAGTCGAATGACAGAAAAAAATGTTTTAGACAGTGATGAAGTCATAGATATTCATTTTGTTTGCCTTGACTCTGTGGCCACATACAGTATTCACTGACTGCAACGTTTGGCTGTGAAGAAGAGCTGTCAGTTTTAATAATTTACCCCCTTTGATATCCACAATTTTTGACTTAAGTAATATTAGCAATCACAAATTTGTAAACCACCTTTGAAAGAGGCCCTGTGTTTGGTTTGGCTCTGTGTTTTTACATTTTTTGTTTAAAAGGTATCCAAAAAGGGATTTTAAAGCAGTTAAAAATAGAGAAATACTCAGGAGAGTCAAGTCAAGTCAAGTCAAGTATATTTGTATAGCGCTTTTCACAATACAGATTGTATCAAAGCAGCTTCACAGTATTAAATTAAAATAATACAACAATGTTTGTTTCTAGTGGAATTTATTGATTGATAAAATTAAATTAAATATCCCCAAAATATCCCCAACTGAGCAAGCCAAAGGCAACAGTGGCAAGGAACCGAAAAACTCCATCAAGTGACCTAATGGTGAAAAGGATCCCCAGATAACTACTGTGCTTCCTCTATTTAAGAAATCCCTGAGCGGCCACTAGAGGTGAAACAAATTGACTTACACCAACTGATCCAGCACAGATCTCTCTGCCCTCTTGCATGGCAATCACAACAAAGGCCGTCAGAGAGGCATCGGCATCTTTACCTTGTACATCACCCTGGAATAAAGCACACATAAACAGACTATATCACAAAACAATCAGATTATGTGTGAGTTTTAATCATTTAATAACAATTTGCACATTCATGTACAATAATAAACATTGCTGGTCTCAGAAAATCTAGGTGTGAATTTGGCGTCTGTGAGTAACAGAAATGCTGAAAAATAAGTGGGATCACATCCCCTCATAAAAACTTTTTTTATATTATCTATTTTATTTATTTATTTATTTTTGGGTGTATAATATTTGCATTCTGCTGTCTAAAGCTTTTTCATTGCCTTTGCGTTTAAACCTAAAAGTATTTCTAGAATACTGGTTAAACTGCTGTAAGCTACAATATAACATTTTATCATGGCTGTGACGTCTTTTATAGTTCACTATAGTGATTATTATAGATGTCTTACACTGCAAAATCCCCAGTTAAATTAACACTGCTCAGTGTTTATATAATCCACACACAGAGTGTTCTAAGTAACACTGAAGCAGTGTTAAAGTTAATGAGATAATTAAGTGATTGAGTGATGATTGAGCATTACTGAAGACATCTGATGATAACAAGCAGGGTTGCCGCTGATGTCACTGCTAGCCGTTTGTCTGCTGTCTGTTAGCATCCCGACACCTCATATAATTCCAGCCGCGGAACTTGCTATCTCTGCCGTGTTTGTGCTTTTTTCACGATTATTATATGCAGTTTAATACACCCATTATACCTTCGCCCACACCGCTGGTTTCCATCGTTGTCGAGGATTGAGTATCGAGAGAACAACCAGTGCTGTTTTTCAGTTGGATTCATCTTTGAACATGCACTCATGACATGAATGTCTGACAATTTTGTTGTTTTTTGCAGTTTTCATATTAAAAGGAGACATATCATGCTTTTGAATTGTTCGTTTTTACAGTACATATAAATCATACATTTGTGGTCTATTTAAAGCGGAACTGCAATGCTTGGGTCTGAATTCCTCATTATTATAGTAATTATATTATTATTGTTTACACTTTCGCCTGGCTCGGAAGAGAGACCGTCTCTCTCTCTCTCTCTCTCTCTCTCTCTCTCTCTCTCTCTCTCTCTCTCTCTCTCTCTCTCTCTCTCTCTCTCTCTCTCTCTCTCTCTCTCTCTCTGTCTCTGTCTCTGTCTCTCTCTCTCTCTCTCTCAGTTAAACATGCGCCCTGTCACAAGCACAGCAGTTCATCTACATTACTCACCGATCAAATAAGACTTTGGCGGGCGCTAAAATAAGTTCAATGCAGGAAAAACCCTGTTGTTGCACTTTATACTTGAAGTGCTTTGCGTTCTCACACACAAAAATGACTTTACCCACAGATGTGGGTACATTTCCGTGGAAAATAAAACTCAACCAGGCACTTCGAAGAGGTTCTGATGCTGGGAGACGGTGTAATGAAGCGTGTGGGTTACTACATCCAACAACCGAACATTTTAACTTACACTCTCGTAACTTCTGCATCCTTGAGCTTGGACTACAAAATCGCAGCGAGAAATAAAAATGGCGGATTGCTCGAAGTGTTGGGCCGGAAGTCAATGTCCTTATTTGGCAGTTCCGCTGCAAATACTGTGACGTAATAGTTCAAAAAACGTCATAGATAACAGAAAAATCGGAACAGGCAGCAAAATATGACCAAAACAGAATATAAAGATATCAACGAAGCACCTGAAGAGAATAATTTCAACTTTTCTGTACTTCTAAACACTCCAAATATACAACAAAATGCATTTAAGGGCTAAAAAAAGTGGATTTAGCATGATATGTCCCCTTTAAAAACGTCTATAGATATAGAGGCTACACTCGTTCTGCGGTACCGACACCGTTGCTCTCATTGAACAGATAGACTGTATATGCTTGCTTCTTTACCGTCAGATGAAATCCTGGAGGTGTCAGTGCTTACTCTGCATCCATGCAATAAATGCACATCCTTGAATGAGCGCGGCTTGCTAGCGCATTTACTTGAACTTCTTAGGTAATATCTATAGCCCCATTTATGAACTTGACTTGCGATGCCGCGCTGACTGACATGTAGGCGAATTAATCACTCACACACACGCTCAGAGAAATATATTAAGTTACTGCATAATACATTTTTAACTAGCAAAATAATACAGCATCACGATAGCTTTAACTATTGGCTTTACATCATCAAGTCAGCTGCCACTTTAGCGCGAGGCCTGTGCAGTCGCACACTTGGCACAGCACTTGCGACAGTACTGCCAGTAGCATATAGCATTAGCTCCTTAGCCTGAGCTAACTTGGGCGTGGTTTCAGCAACAGGCACCTCAGCTCCACCCACATCCCGCATCACATTAATCTGTTATCCGGGAGAGACGCGCTGCCAAGACGGTGATGGCCGGCTCCACCCACTTCAAAAATGCTCTTTAGAAACTTATGGGTGACGTCACGGACACGACATCCATATGTTTTTTACAGTCTATGGTTAGTACTGGCTGTTAATGACTTTGTTTTATATTGTCTGCTTTATTTTTTTCATAGTCCTTAAACGATTTATGGAGTATTTATTTTTGTATGGCATTTAATTTTCTGAGTCTGGCTTTTATTTGTGTTATGGTAAAGGAGGTCTTTTATTTTGACATTCACCCGTGTGAGCGGATATATTGTGCGTGTGCTCCAAACATTTCAGTACGGAACGAGACCCAGACATAAATGGTTGTGGCGTCAAAGGTTTATGGTTTGCAAAGAGTTTTAAAAGGATTTAGCTCCTGGTTTACAGTTTTTCTCAATGGCAAAAACACTAAAACCCATTGTCTGAACAAAGTTCTCAGTTGCCTGAACTCATTTAGCTAATTGTGCAGTCTGTTGTCAATACCTTAAACAATTTCACATGGTACAACACAATTTGCAGATCTCACTTAGACTTTACAGCAAAACTCTAAACACATTCTCATTCTCAAAACACATTCTGCACTGTAATGCACACGTCATCCATACTGGTAAACACAAGTGGCAACAATCAAATACAACTAGAGAACACAAGTCATTGATTGAACACAACCACTCAACACTGATTTAACCTGTTTCAAATGATGCCCAAAGACAAGAAGAAGCACACTGATCACATTTACTCCTTTGATGTTTGTCCCTTTTAGTATTGTATACTGTAGTACAGTGCATTGAAGGCTGTATACTGTACAATGAACAAACTGTATGGGCCTGAACATTGTGCTTTCCATTTGTTAACAGCACTGACTGCTCAATAGATTTTGACTGGTTGCAGGTTCATATCAACAAAGAACAAGAATTACAGTATCACAGAGACAAGGACAAGTTTGTGAGATGCAGGGTACAGTACTGTAAAAATAGGGGTACAAGAAGAACAAAAAAATTGCAAAGAGCAAAGCGGAGTAGTAATTTCTGATCAGTTTTGAGCTACTACGATAGAACATGTTTTCGTTCATCAAAAGACAATGACGGAAAAATATGAAATTTGTTTCGAGATTATAAATGTACTTCTCCCTGAGAACTATATGTTTTGAACAATGTGTTTTTTTATTTTTTGGTGTATTGTTTACTGACTGCTTGATAGTGTATATCATTTTGATCACTTTGTCTATGATTTGAGAGCAGTGTTTGATTTTGAACACAGGTAAAACTGTTTTGAGGTGAAAGTTTCATTTTGCGAGAGGAGTCAGAGGTTTTGTGAATAGTGCTTGAAGATGAGGGTTTGTGTTTAATGTTTTCAGAAAATGGAGCAAGGTTTCAGAAATTGTGTTTTAGCAATTGAGAAAAACTGTAAATGGAGAACAAGCTCTTGAGTTGATTCTCAACAAGTCATGGTGGTGTACTACGTCATACGGCGTCCAACTGTGATCTTATCTTTGAAGACGGACATTCAAATATCATAGAGTCAAACCACAGAGATCACAGAGAAAAAATTCCTGGTTCTGGGTCATTTCATCTGCTGCGTGATTATTATTTTCTGAACACAGGTGAACACAAACAGGCCACATTCAACTTACCACCATCTCTCCATGAGTTACAGCTGAATCCTCTCTAAAGGAGCCGTCTGGCAGTTGTTTGTGGAGAACCAGCCACTTGAGGGCGCTGCAGAGCACATTTTCCTCAATATCAATTAAGTTACTGGCCATGACGAAGACTTTAGCAACATATGCAGTCAGCCTTAAAAACAGACAAACAGAAGGAAATTAATAAATCAAATTAATTACAATTTCTAATTATTTTTACTATAACTTACTACTTTTAACAATGTTAAATAATACAATATGTAAGAGAAATCAGGCATGAAATGAAACAAAAAATGACTACCATGTGCTGCTCGGCCTGTCTATCGAGGCAGTGTAGGATCCATCTGGTTTACGGTAACCCAGCTGCCGTTGATAACCTTAATACACAAAAGATAAAAAAGAATATTTATTTACATATATTTTCCACATTTTTCATGAGAGCATCTTTGAGTGTGCTTTTGATTTTATTTCATTTTCTTTAGGGGTGAATTCAGGTTGATTGGGACACATTTTCCTAGTCATCTTAAAGGCAAAATGTGTCCCAATCAACCTGAATTGGCCTTATATTTGTCCTGCTGACCTGTGTTGATCTGGTTAATGGCTTCACTACGGCGGTCTATTCCAACAGTCTCCCACTGATTGGTGCTGTCCAGATAATGAGTGGCAATGACAGGTAGAGTCATAGTGATCATGTTCTGCTCTCCATCACCACTGGGCTGGACAATAAGGCGACCCATGAAGTCTCCACTGATGGCCTGCTCGACTGTCTGAGAGATCTCTTCACCTGGAAGGAGGAAAGAGCAGGATGAGAATTCAGTTTTTTTTTTTTTATTATCTTCATCAAGATGGAATATTTTGTATGTAACATTCTCAACACTATTTGGTTTTGTATCTAGACAGTTTCAAATTCTTTAACTCTTTCCCTGACAGCGTTTTTGATCATTTTCACAAAGTTTAATGGACCCCAGAATACTTTGTTGTAAGAATATCTGAACATGCAATATGTCAAAAGAAAGATCATACCGTATTCTTAAAAACAAATTATAAAAAAAATAATAATATATATATATATATATACACTGTAAAACCTAACAGTAATATGTACTAAATAAAATTGAGTTCACAGCACTCAAAAAAATATATAATTTATAGACTTTTTCCCTTCAATAGTTCGGATTGAGCTGATCAACAAACGGGCAGGGAACTACCGGGTACGTCATCACGTTGAAAGGTCACGCCGGCGCCACCATAAGTACCGCGCCACTGTTTACAATGCGACCGTATGTAGGAGTATAGTTCAAATAGTATTGTTTGCTATTATATATATAGTAATAGTATTCAGTGAATATGAATATGAATATGAATGGTATATGAATAACATTCTGATGAATATGAATAGTAGTTCAAATAGTATTGCCGGCGTGACCTTTCAACGTGATGACGCAGTTCCCTGTCCGTTTGTTTATCAGCTCAATCCAAACTATTGAAGGTAAAAAGTCTATAAATTATCTTTTTTTTTTTTAAATGACCTAGCGTTTCGCTAGATAACAACCTCTTCTTCAGCTGTGATCGCGTACAGCCCATTTAAACACTTCAAATACTTTTGAAACTGCAATGATTTGGACTTAAAAACGATGGTAACCAATGAAGTCCATTGGAGTCCATTGTTAGACGAAAAATCTAGAAATGTTTTCCTCAAAAAACATAATTTCTCTCCCACTGAGGAAAGAAAGACATGGATATCTTGGGTGGCATTGGGGTGGGTAAATTATTAGGAAATTTTCATTTTGGGGTGAACTAATCCTTTAATGTTGATTATAGTGTTATGTAATCATATGCATATGATTAAATATGATATTACACGTTTCTGCATCTTTCTCGCATGTGTTTTGATCAGGAGATTCAATTCTATTTCAGAAGATTCGTATAATAGCGCGCCCTACCGTATAACAGTGAAAACATGAAAAGATGGAAAATGCCCTCAATGGCGAGGAAAGATTAAAGATCAGATTGCACTTACCTGCTACAACTGTCAATGACATTTTTATATTCTTACAGGTTATATTAAAAAATATATATATTTTATTAATTTACAGAATTTTAAAAACATCAAAGGATAATTGAAAATGTTATTGCTAAGGGATCTGTCAATTGCATTGCACTGCTTTTAAAACATTCTCACAGTAAAGTGTGCTAATAGGGATTGCAAGCAAAGAAAATGAGAAAACGTTTTTTAAGAAATTAAAACTTTCCTTGAGTGAGCATGTGTGGCAAGCAGATGATTTCAAGTTGAATGTGGTTTTGATCACAATGCATCTTAGTTTCATTTACACATGATTTTTTTTTTTTGTGACCAATACTTTATTGTATTTCTTACGCACAAGGCTATCAGCATTAGCATTGACAAATTTTCACAAAATTACTTCAATGCGGAGGACATAACTGATAACAAATACAAAACAGATATACAGAAGAGAAACATGTGCATATACAGAAGGATTAATAAAATAAAATAAGTTACATAAAATAAAATAAAAAAAAATTTTTTGAACTATATATATAGTCAGAGATAAATGGTTTACAGATAGAAAGTGTCTAATGAGATAAAGATGATTAAGGCCCCTATAAACATAAATAAATAAAACTTAAAAGTTACAATAAATAAAGAGGGAAAAAGAGGGAATCTGCCATCCCATTAGCCCTGATCCCCATCTGAGTGCTCCCCTATCCCTTTAGAACAGTCAAGTTTAAAGAATAGACATTAAGCTGTCATGTGTTTGGCTCCAGTGCTCAATAGTTTTAATCTTTGCCCTATTAATTAAGGCAGAGGATCGCTCCAAACGAACAATATCTATAAAATAGGACAACCACTGCTGCTTTGATAGTGAATTAGGGGGAAACCAAGAACTAATTATGGTTTTCTTAGCAGCAGTTAACCCAGAGAAGAGAGTCCGTTTATGATTTAACGTAAGAGCAACAGAAGAGACATCGTTAAGAAGGAAAAGACATGGCTCAGGATCAATTGTCAGTTCCAAAAGTTGTGATAGAACTGAAGAAATTTTAACCCAGAAGCTGAAGATCAGAGGACATTCCCAGAACAGATGGAGAAAGCTGCCGATTGCCCCAGTGCTACATTTATCACACACAGGGGAGGGAATAAGTTTCATTCTAAAACGTTTCAGGGGAGTATAATATATTCTGTGGATTACATTGTAGTTTATCAGCTGGTGAGCAGGGTTTTTAGATGAGACTGAGACATTTTGCCATATTGTCTCCCAATCAAAACTGCGATCCTGTGCCAAAAGCTCTCTGTCCCAAATTCGGGTGATACCAAGAGTCCCACATTTCTCCACGACAAGACTACCATAAATAATAGAGACCTTGGCTGTTTTCCCCTTCATGGATTCAAACCAATGAGCCATGGGGTGAGATGTCAAAGGTCTGTCCCAAGGAACTCCATAAGCTTTAAGTGAGGACCTTAACTGTAAATACAAGAACCATGAGAATCCAGGCAGATTATAACAGGACTGCAGATCCCGGAATGTCCTTAACCCTGTCTGATCATAAATATTATCTAATGTATTAATACCTCTATCTGACCACAGCGAACAGGTATATGGTTTCATGTTTCGTAATAGGTAGTAATTGTTCCAAATGGGAGACTGCATGCAAAATTTGGATGAATGATTAACATATTTTTCTACCAGACGCCATGTAGATATTGAATTAGCTATAATTGGGCCAAATTCTTTAGAAGCTTTTTTAAGTTTGATTCCTGAAAATAGCACATCCTGCAATCTATGAGGAGAAACCAATGACTCTTCAATTAATTTCCACTGAGGAGCCCGGGAAGGTTGTACATCTAACCATGAATTTAAATACTTTAACTGAAAAGACCAATAGTACAACTTAAAGTCCGGCAATGATAGGCCACCCAAAGACTTAGGAAGTTTTAGGGTATCGAATTTGATACGGGGTTTTTTGTTATTCCAAATGAATTTAGAAGTCATCCTTTGGAGGTCTGTGAAGTAATCTTTAGGGGGAGAAAATGGCAGCATGGAGAACAAAAAATTTAAGCGCCCAAGAACATTCATCTTTACTAACGCAATCCTCCCTTGTAATGTCAATTTCAAGGATGACCACCTTTGTAAATCCGCTTGTATTTTGCCCTTAAGTGTAACATAATTCTCAAAGCCGATATTTGAAAAACAGGGAGGAATACATAGACCAAGGTAAGTAAATTTTGAAGTGTGCCACTCGAGAGGTAAGCTGTCAGGAAGGGGAGTCTTCTTCGCTGCATCATTTAAAGGAACTAATAGGGACTTCTCCCAATTTATTTTATATCCTGAAAAGGAACTAAAATTAGAAAAAAGGTTCATGATCTGAGGAAGCGAATTAGTAATATCAGAAAAATAAAGGATAATGTCATCAGCATATAATGAAATTTTATGACTTGTATCTTTAATAATTATTAATGAAAATATTATTATCATTATTGGTGAGATCATGGAATTTTGTCTTATGGCCTGTGCTAAAGGCTCCACGGAAAGGGCAAATAAGACTGGCGAAAGTGGACAGCCTTGACGAGACCCTCTATTAAGAGGAAAAGAGTTGGAGATAACCTCCCCTGTTTGAACCACTGCCTGTGAGCAGCTGTATAGTGTTTCTATCATCTGTATAAAGTTACAATCAAAGCCAAATACATCAAGAACTGCCCATAAATACCTCCATTCAAGCCTGTCAAAGGCTTTTTCAGCATCTAGGCTGAAAAGTGCTGCTGGGTTATTAGATGTTTCAAGAATATTAAGAATGTGAAAAAGTCGTCTGACATTATCAGAAGCCAGTCTACCTTTAATAAAACCGGTCTGGTCCTCATGTATCAGTTTACCAATCAGTGGGTTGATTCTATTTACAAGTACTTTTGCAAAAAGTTTTAATTCTGAAGATATTTAAGAAATAGGCCGGTAGCTTTTGGGGGAAAACGGAGGTTTGTCTTTTTTTAAAAGTAGAGTAATTAAGGATGTGTTTTGGTCTCTATGAAACCTCCCATGTTCAATGGCATAATTTATTGAAGCCAGGACCAGTGGTCCCACCTGATCCCATACCTCCTGAAAAAGTTCAGGAGGAAGCCCATCTAAACCCGGGGACTTGCCCAGTTTCAACGATTTTAAAGCTCTTGTCAGCTCTTCTAGCGTGATAGGAGCTCCTAGAGCCATAGCTTCCTCCGGAGATAAGGAGGGAAGGTTTAGGTCAGCTAAGAATTCCCTCATCGCGCATTCATTTGGATCCGCTTCTGAGGTGTATAATGTGGAATAAAATTCCTTAAATGTACAGTTTATTTCTTGCTGATTGTGAGTGATCAACCCCTGGAGTGTTTGAATACTACTAATAAACGACAAAGACTCCCCTTCCTTCATTTTTAAAGCCAAAAGTCTGCTTGACCGCTCGTTATAATAATAGTAGTTGACTCTAGTTCTATGAATTATAAATTCTGCAATATGTTGCGTAGCAGTGTTATATTCTTTTTTCAGTGCTGTCAGCTGTTTCTCTCTCGATTCACAATATGCAGACTTTTGGCAATTTTCGATTAGAGAGATCTGGGTTTGTAAATCAGATAATGTCTTTTTCCTAGCCGACTGGAGACGCGATGAGAAGGAAATAGCATTGCCCCGTAGAAAACATTTAGTTACTTCCCACAGGGATTGCGGATTAGAAGCAGAATCCTTATTGCGAAGAATAAAGTCAGCAAGATTAGAATTAAGCTGTAAAATGAAGTCGCTGTTTTTCAGGAGAGCATTGTTAAATCTCCAACGCCTAGCCTTGGAATTCACTCTATCCCCTATGAGAAGTGTATACAGTACCGCACCATGGTCAGATATAAGAATAGGCAATATCTGTGTGGACACAATGCATCCATCAAGTTGAGGAGAAACAAAAATATAATCAATTCGAGAATATGTTTTGTGGCGAGATGAATAAAAGGAATAATCCTTAATGGATAAGTTCCTAGAGCGCCACGCATCAATTACATTGAGCTCTTCCATGAATATATTCAATTCACTAGGAGGGTGCGCAATATCTACAGCTGGACCTGAAGATTTATCAAGAGCAGGATTACACACTTGATTGAAATCACCTCCAATTATTAAATAATTGTCTTTAAAATCTAACAATGTTTTTGTCAAAAGTGAAAAGAAGTTAGAATTATGATCATTTGGGGCATAAATGCATGCTATACAAAACTTATTATTATTAATGACAACACATACATAAGCCATTCGACCCACATTATCAGATCCAATATATTCGACATGGGCTTTGAACTTCCTATTAAATAGAATCAGTACTCCTTTTGTTTTATTGTTAGCAGAGGAATATGCGACAGACCTATAGTGTCTGTTTTGAAAGCAGTGCACATCCTTCTGTCTCAAGTGTGTTTCTTGTATTAATGCTATGGTCACCTTGTTCTGCTTAAGATAATGTAAACATTTAGCCCGTTTTACTTTCGAGTTCAGACCTCGAACATTCCATGATATCAATATTAAATCCTGCACCACTCTACCAATTCTTGTAATGGAGAAATGAACGGATACATTTGCGCTTTAACGTGACTCTGCATGTAATGAGACCACAAAAACAAAATAAAAAATAAAAAAATAAAAAACACTTTCAAATCCAAGAAACAAAAGATCCACTCTGACAAACACCTAAACTCCCAACCGGGAGAACTTTTAACCGTTAACAACTGAGGCGGCATAACTTGCCTGACTCTGTCTTTGGTTAAACTCTCACACACAAAAAAAAGAGAAATACTCCGCGTAGCTCCTTGACCGTGACGCGGCCGTCCCAGGCCCCTCTAAAGCCTATGACGCAGATTTTTCACGGAGCATGACCGCTCTCCGTATCAGCAAGTGCGTCAAAGTTATTACTGCATTCCGGGTCTTCACGATCAGCATTCAGTTTACCGGCTAGAAAGTTTCGGCGTCCGAAGGTGAGTGAAACTCGTGGACTTCTCCGCCGTCCTCTCTAACCTTCAAGACCGCAGGATAAACCAAGAAAGCATGATAGCCTTTTGCGTAGAGCTGTTTCTTGATCGCGTCAAATGCCTTCCGCCGGGAAGTCGTCTCGGGGCTGTAATCCGCGAAAAAGTACAGATTCGACCTGGCATGGGATGGAGGAGATTTCAGGGCCCTGGCCTCTCAAAGAATTTTCACTCGGTCGCCGTATCTCAACAAGCAAAAGATCAGCGTGCGCGGACGTCCACCGGAGCGGAGTCCATAGATCCGATGTGCCCTCTGAATTTCAACTTTACGACCGGCTAGTGCAGGAAACCATTTGACGAGGTTTTCTTGGAGAAACCCAATTGGGTCAGAGCCTTCAGCGCCTTCTGGTAGATTCACGAGCCGTAAATTGAGACGTCTGGCTCTGTCCTCTTGGCTTACAATTCTTTCTCGTAGTTGACTGATTTCTCCGCCGTGTTCAGCTATATCCTTCTTCACAGCGCGGAGCGATACATCCATGGTGTTTTGCTGCATCTTTAAGATGTCGGAGACTTCGGCCTGCGCTTTCACATCCTTTGAAAGCTGTTCAATGGCTGAAATAGACGTCTCGAACATCTCTTTCATCTGCTTAAATTCACCTGACAAAACTTCCTGAACAGTTTCCTTTACCACTTGCTTCATCATATCACGCATCGACGTCTCTTGCTGTTTTAGCGCCAATAACACAGCCGGGTCCGTTTGGTCTTCCGATGGGTCTTTGGCTGGAGTTTGAGTATTTTTAAGCCTGGTAGTGTATGATTTTAGATTCATTTGCGTGCCCGCACTTGTCTTCTTGTTTTCAGAAGCCATTATCTTTGAATTCAGCAGTAAAATCGGTCGGATTAAAGCAAAAAACACAAGACCTGAGACGGAGCTTTCGACTACACGTGCATCTCGACCATAGGGCTACCCAGAAGTCATTTACACATGATTTTTAATCAAGTGCTTAAACTTAAACCACACAAGCGGAGAATAAAATCATGAAAGAAACCTCGTCAGCATCCTCATACAGAACATAGTTGAAATTGCAATTATTAGTAACCAACCCGAGCATTAAGTACTGCGGTAAAATCTTCAAATATTACTACAAAACTCCTGGAGGAGTAGAAACAGATGGATGCCATCAGATGATTGTATATATAGCTTCATCTCTCTTTAAACAAAAACATGCATACAATATTTAAGAAATAATCATTACACATTCATGAAAACATATATTTCCTCACCAGTAATTGAGATGTAGGTGTTAGCAGGTGTGTCTGGAACCCGATCCTTTAGTGTTTCAGCTTTAATAACTACAGGTTTTTCCCCTGTTCCATTTGGGATGAGAAACAGAGACAAAGAGGAAGATGGAGGAAGAGTAATGAGTTGGTGAAATTGTGTTCGCTTTTGGTGAGTAAGAGTAGGAATAACTACAAAAGTGTAGGAGTTCATTCTGGTCTCTTGATTAACTCGAACTATAATGATATTTAGAAAAAAAATTTTTTTTCATAATTGGCTGAAAGAATAATGTGTGTAATGTTGTATAATGGAAGTATAACACAGTAATGTAATTGTATCGTTCACAGTAAATCTCACCATTCTTAACCGGATTGAGCTCCACGTTTGGTCTTTGTAATGGAATCCGCACACCCTCAGACTGAGAGAGAGAGAGAGAGAGAGAGAGAGAGAGAGAGAGAGAGAGAGAGAGAGAGAGAGAGAGAGAGAGAGAGATAGAGATAGAGATAGAGATAGAGATAGAGATAGAGATAGAGATAGAGATAGAGAGAGAGAGAGAGATTCAAAATATGACGAACTTTGACAAAACTGATTACATTAATGAATGACCAGATCAAAATTGACAGAAATCCCGTCAGACGTACCACCACCTTCAGGGTCTTTCTCATGCCATCCTCATACTCAAATATTGAAGCTTTCACCTCAATATCATGATTTCCCAGAGTCATGGGAATAATCACATATGAAACCGCTATGCTGGAGTCTTTGTCAATGTTTACTGTTGTTCTGTATTTGCCTTTCTTACTGGCAAAGCTGCAAACATCTTCTGTCTCCATAAACTCCACACGCACCTGTGAAAACAGGAGAGACACAAATCTCTTCAATATCTAGAGGAAACGTCCTCCAATGCATTTCAACTGAACATGAAATGTGTGATGACAGAGGATATTTCTGATATGTCTATGATTTGACTCCTGCAGAAATAGTTATTATGATGAACATGGTTTTAATGTATAACATAAATCTTAAAGTATTTTTTTTAACATCAAATCAGATCTACCCTCTTCAGATTCCTTGGTGTGTAGTTGTGAATAATGGCCTTGATTTCCAGTTGTTCACCGCGCACAGCTGAATAAGGGATCTTGAGGTCAATGAAAAATGGTTTAAAAACGATCAGCTCCTCAGGTTCGGCCACACAGATGCCTTTGAGGAGGAACACAGACACACAGAAGGGTTTAAAGCAGCAGCTCCTGGATGATGATGATGATGATGATTTTCAGAACATGTATCCTGTGTTTGCAGCTTCATCTTACCAAGTGTTGGTGACAGACTGACAGCCAAGATCTGCCAGGTAGTAATAGAGTCTTTCACGTAGATCACTTTATCTCTGACTGGTGCTGGACTGAGATATGAGGAAAATACAAGAAGACTGATGAAGTACTGAATGTGGAATTCTAATGGTTGTTTATCGTCAGACACACACACACACACACACACACACACACACACACACACACACACACACCCACACACAGGGCCCTATCTTGCACCCAGCGCAATTGACTTTGTGTATCATTCCTATTTTGCACCCGACACACAGCGGAATTTTCCCTCCACAGACGCACATCGGTAAATTAGGAAATGAACTTGCGCTCCCGGAGCGGTTCAGCGAAAAGAGGAGGCGTGTTCCGGCGTAAACATTCCTTTTTTCGTCAAACCTCAAAACGGTGCTTTTTTGCAGTTTCATAAAACAATTCCGCCACTGACCCGGAAAAACCTAGTCTTAAGTCAGTGGCGTGTTTTTCAGATGCTATTTTAAGGGCGCATGCTTGGCCATAATGTAGCGTGTGCAGAACGCGCATACACTTTGCTTCTCTCATGTACACAGACGCAGCAGTTCTCATTTTTGCAAACCATACATAATTAACAAGGAAAAAAATTATCATGAGGGAAATCATTGTTGTGTCCATGAAGATGTGAAAAAATAGGCATAAATCTAGCTTACACATTTACCCAAATTATTATACGCCTGTTAAACCGAAGCTAATTTGGGTGTGTATCTCCATCCCCAATGTCACTTCTCTGTGTTTTACGGCCCTGACGAGAACGTCGGTCTCCTCGGCTGTGAACCGCTCCTGGCAAATCCGCCGTAATAATAGCAATCCGCCATGGAACAAGCGCGCCTGCTCTTAAAGGGAATGTGAGATGGCGCTCTGATTGGTTTATTTCACGTTACGCCCAAACCACACCTATGAATAATGAAGCTACTTCAGACCAACCCATTTTAGATTTGAGACCCGCCCACAAAGTTACTTTACTCACACACACACACACACACACACACACACACACACACACACACACACACACACACACACACACACACACGTCACCAACAACTCTCGTCAAATGAGTTCATGTAAATTACTTGCTATGAGTCACTAGTGGTGTGAACAATGCTCAAATAACGGCTTTTGTCTAAAAGTCTCCTACTCACCAATTCTCACATAGATCAATCTCTTCCCAAAGCCAACTCTCAGGGAACTGAGTACGTGACACGATATCATCAGAGTCTATATAATAGTCATCATCATCATCTGTTGTAACAGATAAAAATGTGACAGAATAGACCTAATACAGCAAAAGGACAAACAATCAATTTTGTAAACAAGTTTGAGTTTTACAAAGTCAAGTAAAAATGTTTTAGGGTTCCAAGCCCCGATGGTGCTAGAACCCTATGCACTGATTTACCAATCATTTATTTTCTGAAAGTTTATTGGGGGAATGATATACATTTGTGAGAGAATGCAAAAGTATTGTCATAATATTTTTCCTCCCATCTCATATGTTTTCCCATCATGTCCCTTAACGGGCTCTGTAGACATCATGACTGGATCATTACTAGCATATTCTGATAATCCTCAAGATTATGTTAACTTTATTCCAATACAGGGTCCATTCAAGCCACAATGATAGAAAAACAACAGCATAGATGAACTCTAAAACATGTTTAATCTTTAAAAGGTCGAATCATAAGAGCAGATTCTCACCTGATCTCCGTCTTCTCTTTGAAAGGAAGGGACACTCCGGCGCTAGAGGGAATTTAATTAGAATGGAATTAGCATATGGCGCTCTAATGTGTGAGAAGGAATTCACTACAATTGAACTTGGTGCAGTGCTTTTCCAGCGCTGATTATACCAACTTAAATATATATATATATATATATTTTTTTTTTTTTTACATGGCTTGGTTGAATTTGTAGACTGCGGTCTGTTATTTCTTGATAATAGACCACTGCTAGAATAACACACCGTTGCCATGAAAAACAGAGCGTTGCTATGGAAGCAGGATTCTAACTGTAGAGACGGAACAGACTATTTTCTTTAGCGGAAGCAATACAATCGTTTTTAAATCATAAACTCCTCAAAACTCCTTTTTAAATCAATATTTTGTGTCAAAGTATTGATTTATTTGGTAGGTAGCCATGTAATAAGCGGGATAATCTAGAGCGAGGCAGTTGTTATGGCGAATACAACCCCTTCAGGCTGATTCAAGACTCTGATCCTGATCAGCCTGTCAGGGTTGTATTCACTATAACAACTGCCTCGCTCTACTTAATCCCTTACATATACACTGGAGACATTCAGGGGCATATCTGTAAGAAATTATTTTAATTGTATGTTCATGGTGTAAGGACTGATTTTCCTGCTAAAACAAAACGCACCCTGCAATAAAGCCATAAAACGCACCCTGGACAGCAGATAGCAAAGACAGAGCACAGAACCTTGTCCTGCCCAAACTTTTCTCATTGTCCCTTTGTTTGACTTCAACTCATCCCCCCTCTCCTCCCTCAAGGCACTGAAAGTTCATGAAGAATGTCTATTTAACACATATGGTGCTTCTTGTGAATATGTTGTTTTTCCTTTTCATGTTTGGTATCATTTTAAGGGTCTCAGTGCGATTGGTAAAATGGTCTTAATTTCATTGCAGTCATTGGTTTAATGAAAAAGATTGAGAACTTAGGAGAATCATGTATCTCTCAGGCTGATATCTCTTCGTGATATCTCAAGAAACCAGGTGCTACCCCCCTGGGGTACATGGATTGGCCCAACCAACTCTAAACAACATTTGTATAACCCCTGTTGTTCTGGTCTGGTATTTAAGGCAAGGGAATAGAATACACTTTGGGAATCTTTTACCAGGATCATCCCCCACACAGTAATGCATGTCAGTATTTTCCTGTTGGAAAATCCTGACACATTACTGTGTGTCTTTGTCAGGAGAACATTGCTTACTTTTAGAGTCATCTTTGAGTAAATGATGTCATGTATTTTCTGAATTGGCTTTTAATCATTTACTTCTGTAATTGGCATGATACATTTTTACCTGACAAATAAATGTTACATCTTGATTTATTCTGGAGTATTCTGAAATAATTATTTTAGTATATTTAAGGAGGCTGGTGCTACCGCAAATCTTAGTTAAGGTAGGTCAAACTAAAGGCACAGGTATGAATGGAGCAGTAGGCACGTCATCTGGAGATCTTTTGATTTCTGTCTATCACTGGTTTAGCAAGTTGTATGGAAATGGCTAAATTAAACTACACTCTCTAGTCCGAGTAAGCAGTAGGCGACCGACTTTAGAGGTATTAGCACACCCTACATCCTCTGACTAAAATCAGAATTAACAAGTTTGTGTCCGTGAGAAACACGAATTGGCCGACGTGATCTCTGTGCGGCACTGGGTCCATAATGAATTAATAACTGAAAGTATGGGATATTCAGAATATTCAAAGATCTAAATTAATTCATAATCAATATTTATGATTATTTTCTAATCAGAAATACGATCTAAATTTGATTATCATTTGAAATTGGAGTCAGATTACGCATAGAGCTAAAGTAATACTAAAACTAAGTTCCAATAAATTAAGTGAACTTCACTGGAGCGCTGAAAAGACATACACGCTTTAAACCTTCGCCAGGCCGTTGGATTCCGTCGTTGGGCCAATGGATGGTCCTTACAATGGACACTGCCCCTCTGGATTGTTTGTAGTGAAATATAAAATAAAATATAATGTTTGTTTTTTTTTACTAAAATTGAAGAAATTACAAATATACATATATACTTGTTCTGGTGTCGGTTCCTCCTGCGGTGTGTGACTCAAACATCAGACCTGCATCACTGAAAACCCCCATACTGTCCCTTCCTCCTCCTGCTGTACAGCCGGTGTCATGCTTCTCTATGAAGTCCCAGATCTGAAGGTGCAAAAAGACACCAGTTACATGCGGTTTAAATCAGAGCTGATTGTGCCATGACGTCTGAAGAATGTGCTTCACCTGAGTCTGAGTGAGTCTGTTCTTGTTAAGGACATGCACAGCCTTGTCAACCACCACCAGCCCAACTCGAGCTCCAGGATCTCCAGTTATCTGCAGCTTGACCAGATCTCCTGTGCCATAGGTATTCATCTTGTCCTTCACCTGAAGCTTGAGCTGTTAAAACGAAACACACTGAATCAGATCTAGTTGATGAGCATGTCAACCATTTCTTGTGATGGTTGACCCACCGTTCCCATGCACGTGTCCTTCACGTCGACCCAGACTGAATCAGACACCACCTCAGACGAGCCCACATGGTAATAAGCCACAAAGCGGAAGGACGGCACCATGTCTCTGGTTACAGGTAGAGACAGAGTCACTAGAGCTTGTCCTCTTCTCTTTAACCTGTCTGCTTGAACAATCTGACCTTTACTTAAGATCTGTAAATGAGGCAGATGAGTTAACAGTATTTACGATATTCATATGATTTCAAACACAAGCTGTGGTAGTTAATCAAATATTGATATAATAAATACATTTGTGGTGCAGCTGAATATGAAATAACTATAATCTTTACCATGTATGTGTAATCTTGATCTTTGACTTGTCCAGTGTACAGATTGACTTTCATTTGACCACCGATCTGAAGCTCTGCAGCATCAATGCCGATGTGCAGGTAATTGGAGTCTCCTTTGGGAATGTAAGCAAGAGCCGTCATCGTCTTCAGTGCCTGCTGTTCATCTCTTAATTGTGGATCTTTGGTTTTTGCCTGAAAAGAGCAAATACACTGTTTTCTAATGTGCTGTGTAGTATATACTCAGGGGTGCACATAACATTTTTGGTCTTGTTCTCAGGGGAGAACCTGGGATTGTTGCTTGGTCCTCACATTTTCAAATGCATTTTTTCCTTAACCCACCTCACGGGAGGAACACATTAGAGGGATGCATAATATATAGTTAAATATTGTTATCTGACTATACCTACATCCAAATAATAATAAAAAAAAAAAATCGAGCACACTTTAATATAGTCAAATTTTTATCAGGCAGTAGGCTAATATGGCCTAGTCGAGTCTATGCAGACTGCTTGTTATTATCAGAGATGGTAACACCGGCGAAGGAGGTAACTTTACGTGACAAACTCAAAAAAGGAGAATTAAAAACAAAGGCAATAGAAGGTCATCCATCCATTTTTCCCCCAAAACGCTATAAATCCATCCTTTTTTATATATATATGTTTTTTTTTAAATTGATGGTTTTAAATTTTAAGTATTTTGTCATTTATGAGGAAAAAACAATCTTACGTGAGTGACAGTTCTCCATTACGGACGCGACCACTCTGAAAGCGCCGCGGCACTAAAAGACTTTCAAACTTTAACAGAGACCTCATACAGAAAGCACAAAGCCTTTCTTTAAAGCGAATTTCGTTTTGTATTAATTGTATCTTAATTTTAATCCATGTTTCATTAACCAATTTCCTGGTTTTAATAAATAAAAAAAGTAAATAGGCTATCTTGATTGTTTAGGCTATTTTTTAATTATAGCCTAAGTGTAAAATATTAGGCTGTGTATACCGACATGGATCAATTATTAATATTAAATTTCATCTGTCTTTTGTAGGCATAGGCTAGCTGATGGCGCACCAACGAAAAATCGTGGTAAATGATGTGCCAAAATGCGTTTTCTATTAGGCTACAATGAAAATATTGTACGGTAAGGTTTGCCGAAGTTCGTTTAATTTAGGCTATTTATTTATTTAAATCATTTATTTATTTTTGTCCATGTGTGCCGATCGGAGACGGAGTTCACTGCTGATATTCTGAGGTAAGAGAGTTTTCTAGTCTCGCGGCTGTCATCTGCAGCGCCTTGCATTGCCCAATCAGCGGATGGCGGGCGGGTGCGATTTTGAAAATTGGTCAAAAACGCTGGTGTGGATGGATGGCGGACGGATGGCGGACGGATGAGTTTTGCGATGCGGTTGCGGATGAAATAGCCCATCCGCGCATCTCTAGTTCTGAGGCCTATCCAACACCACAGATTGCGCACCTGTCTATCCCCAAATCTTAGGTACGCAAATGAGGTTTGCGGCAATTCATCTGGTACGCATTGTTTAATTGGGTAGCGCATGTGCACCTGCGCACCACTTATGTGCATCCCTGTATATTCTCCATTGCTTGTTCAACATATGTTAACTGATCTATTTTCCTCCAGTTCTTCAGTGAAAGTGACTGAACATTAGTTGAGTTTGCAGGTCTTACAGTGATCTGCAGTGTAGAAGATCCTCCTGGAGTGTTGATGGTAACCTTTGCAATGCCATTGGCTCTTGTTTGACCTCTGACCCCTCCAGGATTGACCTCCACTTCCACATTCTCAGCAGGAGTCTGGTCAGGATTTGTTACGTAAACCTGTTATAGAACCCAGAGCAAAATAAATAAATAATATATTTATGAAGTTGTTCCTCAGTTCCTGCAACCCTTCAGGTTTGCAACTTTCTAGTAGGGATAGGCGATATGGCAAAATATATCTTTATTTCTATATCTATATAAATGCCACAAAAGGAAAAAAAAGACAATGCAAATTTTGTTTCATGCAGACTTTGTCATATCGCACACCCCTACTTTCTAATGTAACTTAGTCTATGTAATGTTTATCTATGTTTATACCGAAATATCGAAGGGCATCCCAGGTTTGAAGAATTGTGGTGTTCTTTTGAAGTGGATGGTGTACGGTGACGTCACAATCTGAATGCCTCTCCTTTCTGCTTCCACCATTTCACTGCCTGAAACACACACACACACACACACACACACACACACACACACACACACACACGATTAGCCTCTCATATATAAATATACACTCACCTAAAGGATTATTAGGAACACCATACTAATACTGTGTTTGACCCCCTTTCGCCTTCAGAACTGCCTTAATTCTACGTGGCATTGATTCAACAAGGTGCTGAAAGCATTCTTTAGAAATGTTGGCCCATATTGATAGGATAGCATCTTGCAGTTGATGGAGATTTGTGGGATGCACATCCAGGGCACGAAGCTCCCGTTCCACCTAATCCCAAAGATTGGGTTCTATTGGGTTGAGATCTGGCGACTGTGGGGGCCATTTTAGTACAGTGAACTCATTGTCATGTTCAAGAAACCAATTTGAAATGATTCGAGCTTTGTGACATGGTGCATTATCCTGCTGGAAGTAGCCATCAGAGGATGGGTACATGGTGGTCATAAAGGGATGGACATGGTCAGAAACAATGCTCAGGTAGGCCATGGCATTTAAACGATGCCCAATTGGCACTAAGGGGCCTAAAGTGTGCCAAGAAAACATCCCCCACACCATTACACCATCACCACCAGCCTGCACAGTGGTAACAAGGCATGATGGATCCATGTTCTCATTCTGTTTACGCCAAATTCTGACTCTACCATCTGAATGTCTCAACAGAAATCGAGACTCATCAGACCAGGCAACATTTTTCCAGTCTTCAACTGTCCAATTTTGGTGAGCTCATGCAAATTGTAGCCTCTTTTTCCTATTTGTAGTGGAGATGAGTGGTACCCGGTGGGGTCTTCTGCTGTTGTAGTCCATCCGCCTCAAGGTTGTGCGTGTTGTGGCTTCACAAATACTTTGCTTCATACCTCGGTTGTAACAAGTGGTTATTTCAGTCAAAGTTGCTCTTCTATCAGCTTGAATCAGTCGGCCCATTCTCCTCTGACCTCTAGCATCAACAAGGCATTTTCGCCCACAGGACTGCCGCATACTGGATGTTTTTCCCTTTTCACACCATTCTTTGTAAACCCTAGAAATAGTTGTGCCTGAAAATCCCAGTAACTGAGCAGATTGCGAAATACTCAGACCGGCCCGTCTGGCACCAACAACCATGCCACGCTCAAAATTGCTTAAATCACCTTTCTTTCCCATTCTGACATTCAGTTTAGAGTTCAGGAGATTGTCTTGACCAGGACCACACCCCTAAATGCATTGAAGCAACTGCCATGTGATTGGTTGATTAGATAATTGCATTAATGAGAAATTGAACAGGTGTTCCTAATAATCCTTTAGGTGAGTGTATATGTAAACATGCATACAGATGTACAGTATCTGTTGAGTCTTACCACTTTCTGTTAAAAGACTGGCTGAAACATAGATTGATCGTCCAACCAGCTGGATAATGTCTGGAAAGGTCTTAGTGATCATCTCCCTGGTCAGTTCTGCTGTACCTTCTCCTTCCCTAATCTATTCATATGAGAAAGACAATAACATCAGTCTACAAGACAAGATAAAAATGTATTTAATGTTTTAAGTCGTCCTTTAGGTGAAGAGAAATGAGATTGATCACAGCTTGTAAACTGTTTAATTTCTCTCACCTGGACTCTTTGAAGAGAAGAAGCAATACTTGTTTTCTTCTCACCGTCCATCACACCAAACATCACAAACGCATTTCCTTCCACCTTCTGTCCAAACAGGTACCTATAAAAGCACAGACAATTTCTGCTGTAAAAACTGAACGGTGACGACAACTGTGCTTGATCCACATCCACTTTCATTACATAGAAAAAAAGCAGCTTAAACGTTTGTCTAACAACCTTCTTTTCTTTGTCCACAGTCATACAGGTTTTGAACAACATGAGGGTGTAATTTTAATTTTTGGACTATTTTAAACTATTTAATTAAGGAGCTCTTTTCCTGTTCTGACAGACAGAATACATGTTTGCTGGTGTCACCCAGAGGGTTTTAAAGTCAAAGATTGGCAAATTAAAAATGCTATAATAGTCAAGAGCAATGAGCGTTTCACCCAAAAATGATCATTCTGTCATTAATTACTCATACTCATGTCATTTCAAACCCATAAGACTTTCGTTTATCTTTGGAACACAAATAAAGATATTTTTGATGAAATTGAGAGATTTCTGTCCCTCCATTGACAGCTACGCAACTGACGCTTTAATAAATTCAAAAGAGACAATAAAACTAATCCATATTGAGTGATTTAGTCCAAGTTTTCTGAAGAGACACAATCACTTTCTATGAACAGACTTAATTTAGGCTTTTATTCACATATAAACATTCATCAACACACATCAGTTGTGGTAAACAGAAGCTCAAGCATGTTCGCTTGACGTGTGAGAACCAATGAGGTTCATTCTCGTGTTACGCAGCACGTTTGAGCTTAGGAAGAGGTTTGTTCTCACGCGTCAAACAGTTTCAGTTGAACTTCTGTTTATGTTCACTGATCAATGTTTGTATGTGAATAAAAGCAGTGGCGAATCTAGGATTTTTTAAAAGCAGGGGCCACACATTTCAGAGAGGCGCCAAGTTTATCATTCAAGTCAAACACAATCCTTAATGAGTTTTACATATATTTGACCTCTTCCCTTGGCTGCTGGTATACCTTCTTAACTGTTCTTTAAAGCCCTAAGTTCAATAGTAATACATTATTGTTTGCACATGTAAACATTTACGTCTAAACTTAAGATTTATGTATTTGAATTGCATATAAATTTTCACCCATGTGGATTACATTGTTTTAACATAAATTAATAAATGGAATGTGATTTATATTTGTCAGTTATGCATAAATTAAACTGGTAAGATTTATGTAATTGTATTAATAAACTGAATGTGTTTCATATTTGTCAGTCATGCATAAATGAACACAAACCTAACAGTTTTTGACTGTCTCAGTTTGTGTAAACCTACTTATTGTTTAGAGTAGTTCTATTTTGTTAATTACAGTGTATACAGTTTTCTTGATTTATCCCAAAAGAAAGGAAGTAAAATGTGACATGCCCCATAAGTGGGGCACATTGTAACATGACCATTTGACAGCTTAAAATGTTATCTGAACTAATCAAAGATCAGCTCCACAAGTTCACGGAAAGTAAAGTGCATCCTGATTGTACTAGTAATAGTACTTGGGTTAGTAACACTCTTTCTCATTGGTCATTATGTATGCATGCATACGTATGAGTATCAATGAGTATCAAAAGTATCAATAAAGTAGCCAATATACTCCTCTGTGCCCCACACTTCAAAAAACCCTGGTGTAACCAAATGATCAGGTCAGGTTGATTCTGTCATATAAAATCTTACATAAAACCTGTAACAGATTTCCATTAAGCCGTTGTCATTTATTACAGCAGTGAGCAAGTATTTGATGCCTACAAACAAAGTCCATGCATTCAGATGTAGATGCATACAAATGTCTTTCTTTATTTTGTTCCAATGAATAAACATTGCATCAAATCCACTTCTTTCCTTAATGTTCATTAATTGTTCATACATTACAGACCCAGCATACTGTCCATAATCCACCATGTTTCTAGTCTCGCGTAGCCAGAGCTTCAGACTGACGGCAGAAGGTCTGGACTCTATCGCAGCTTTCATTGGTTTGACTGACATGTAACACAACCAATCACAGTTCGTTTTGCTCCACGTCATGTTTAGAGGTGTGAAAATGTGAATGTTGATGTCCCTATAATAACAGACCGTTGTGCATCTCATAAATTATTCATTCAAGAACGCTGTTTACTGCGACAATGGAGCCGCGAACTTCACATAGGCTACTTTTGAAAATGCAGCATTTAGTTGATCCTGGTAAGTGCTCATTGTAAACACAACGGCGTTCTTCTTCCATGAGGGGTTTTGGCATCACTGCATTTGTTTCCAGGCGGACAGTTAAAGAACGCAACACACACGTCTTCCAGACATCCTGTAGAATTCAACCAATCAGATCGCAACTTTGCAAAGTGTTTCCAAAGTGTGGACAGTGTTTCCAGTAAAGTGTGCCATCCATGGTCTTCACTGAGGCTGAGACTACCACGTTCCTTACTACCCTTTAGCACACTCAAAAACTGTGTGCTTCCCCATTACCGACTCACACACTTCTTGTTACTCTAATTATAATATGTCACAGCACCACTCAGTGGACAACAAAAGCTTTACAGTACAATAAATTGCTCCTACAAAACCATTTAAATGTTAAGCAAACTGTATTAAATAATTAAAGTGTTACCACATATTGTGTAGTGCAGATATAGTGAGAAGGGTCAGACACAACTGAAACAATATTTGTACTATCAGTAAAACAAAAAATAACCAAATAAAATAAATATCTTTATTTCTTTGGAAGTTATACTATATCAACTCATGAAAAGTTTTGGTTGCTCTCATAGCACATTATTTTGTAGTTTACAAACAAATATATTTTAAATCAGTGTGTGCATATACTAAAGATTCATTTTGAATAAAGACATATTTTGTCTTACTTGGCTTCAATGTCGACTGTCAGGCTCTCGTCACCCACATAGAAGAAAGTCTTACTGAGTCTTAATCTGACTCCAAATGTTGGCGGCACTATAAACCAATCCAGAGAAAAGACACAAATAAATAAATAAAAACATTATTTTAGTTTTTATCGCATTTACACAACACACATTTTGTTGACACACATCTTACCATATTCTTTGACCTCAAAGCCTGCAGTAAACGTCTTCTGAGGAGTGTGTGTGTACCGAGTGACAACTTTCCAGATCCCAAGACTGAAACAAATATATTTCAAAACACTTTAACAAAATCAAATGAATCTTATGACACATATCACATCTATGAGTATTGTGTAGATAAATTAAAGACAAATCATTGAATCATTAAAGTTCACTCAGGTTTAATATCTTCAGTCCTGTCAGCGTTTCACACACCTGGCAACCTCAGGAATGGCGTAGCTTCCAGACTTCATCCCTTTCACTGGATTTAACTTCTCTGATGAAAATGTGATGCCTTGTGGATTCTTCAGAAACACAGAAATCAGCATTAACACTGTGTGTTTACTGAGATCAGCAGTGTACATGCTCATTACAGCTTAAATGTCTACAGTGTGTGTGTATTAACAGTGTGCACTTATATTGTGTACAATGATCTCCACCGTGACTCCAGTCTGACTGAGTGGTTTCATGTTGGGCGTCAGAGAGAAAATCCTGTATCGAACTGCAAAAAGAGGTCAAAGCAAAAAACTGAAGTATGAGTTCTGATGTTTTTTACTCAGATTCAAACCCTGAATACAGCAGTCACTATAATAATAAATATGATTATGTCATGCTTCTGTAACATGTTTAAAATTCACTGTGTTGATTTTTTTTTCCAATTCTTAGCACATACTCGTACCTCTGCTAGCAGGCGTGTAGATGGGCTTGTCTGTCTGTACAAATATATATCCAGACTGGAATGAGACCATGACCACTTTCTCCAGAGTGTGAGATAGAAACTGAGCTTGTAGATACACATACTGCTTCTCCAGAGGATCATCAGAGAACAAGTTCTGATCATCAGGGATCTAGAGAACATATAATCATCCTGAATTATATCTGATGATAAATTAATCAGATTTAAACATCACTGCACTGTTATGTAGCTCTCACCTTTATATCTGTAAGGATCTGGTAATTGTTTTCTGCAGTCAGTGTCACTGTTTTGTCTGTTATCTCCTTGTCTTTCTTTGGGAAGGTCTTCACTGAGATCCTCACGTTCAGGTTTCCTCCAGAGTAATCCTGAGCCTCCACAAACACGTTCTCTGAGGAACCCACTCTCAGCAAATTAGGAGCTGACAGAACAAACCTGAGGAGATCAAATCACAGCGTTTGAAATCTTAAACTGATTATTAGTAACTCTATGAGCAAACGGTGTGTTTAATACTCACAGCGGGTCACACAGTGTGAGGAGGGGTGAGGAGAGAAGAACAACAGTCAGACACAGCAGCTTCACCTCCATCGTGTCTGTGTTTGTGTGTGTGTGTGTGTGTGTGTGTGTGTCTCTTTCTGTGTGAAACTGAAAACCAAAAAAAAAACAAAAACATGAAATTTAAACAATCTCCACTCCCTTCTCTCCCTAAAAATGGTTTAGTCCTATTGTTATTAATCACTTCAGTTCAGTCAGCGGAGGACCCAATAAAATCTCAAGTCCCACCTTAGCTAGTGAATAGAACCAATCAGAGTTCAGGCTGACCCGAGAACAGCTGAAGTTAGAAGTACGCAGTGGAAATAAGACTGACTGAAAATGTCGGGGGAAAAATGTGGGTACGTCATAAAGAGAAGGAGAGGGGAAAAGAAAAAAAGAAAAGAGGGAGAGGAAGGCCAGGAGAACTGCTAAATCAGTCTATCAAAACAAGATATTTAACAAGACAGGTTAGTGCACTGTATGGATGTCAATGTGATGGGATATCGTCGTGCTCTGATCATTTCGCTGCCAGATTTACTTTCACGGGAATAGGACACCTAACAGTGGCGCGGGGGGTTACGCGATACGACCGAAAACACTTTCACTTTCACTATTAAAGGGACAGTACCTTCACAATGTCCTAATGACAGTCTACGAGATTACCACCACAATTAAAATGTTACAAATGATTTACAAGTGGCTAAAATGATCAACCACAGTAACACATTGCACATTTAGTATACTGTCAAAGCTTAAAAAGAGAACAATGATGTGATGTTACATTATTCACAAACGCGCACACACTGTAAAAAAGAATACATTGATTTTATTAATATCTAATTAATAAAAATGAGGCAACAGATTACAAGCAATATTATTAATTAAATTTAACAAATTAGAATTGAGTAATAATTAATCAAATGAATTCCTTAAAAGTTAGCCATTTAAAATGAGTAAAATTTACAAAATATCTTTTATTGCCAACATAACATTGATTAGTTTTATGGACATTTGCTCACCTGTCTAATAAAGTACATGCAAGAGCGGCGTCTCTGTCGAGTCGAAGTTAGTCGCGCACGCTAGCTCTCGGCATCTCGAACGCCACGCTGATATTGATCCTCGTCAGAATCACTGAAGGAGAAAACCATAATTAAAGTTACCATTGTGGAGATCAGTGTGTGTTTTAGTTGTGATTTTGACCCTTAAATTATTAGTTTTAAGTTTTGTTTGGCTGCTGTACATGAGTTATAGCAGCCAGATGATCAAATAGAAAAGGTGATCTGATGGTGTTGGTTGTGATTTAACATAATCATTATTTCACAATCATTAGATCTGAATCACTGAACCTCATACAGAGTCCAATTTATGAGTTAAGTTAACTTTATTAACTACAGCAGTATAATATTTTTAGCCCTTTCAATGAAATCCAAATGATCAAATCAATAATAAAAAATAAATAAATATATAGCCTATGTTGTGTTCTTTTTTTTTTTAGGCACAAACACACATCAAGATTTTGCGTATGAATCTCAGCAATGGTGACAAACAGATCACCTCTGAACATAAGCTCATTATTTATTCATGCAGCAATGCATGATGGGAGCCATGAATGAGTTTTGATTGGTGGAACCCAGAATGCACTGCAACATGCTTTATTATTGTCACCATTGTTGAGAATCACAGGCTGATTATTGATGTCTGTGTGTCTCCTTTTTATGTCAGATAAACTTTTTAGAAATGATTTGCCTTAGGCATTGTAAAAGTTAAAAAATATTATACCGTACAAGGCCAGTGCTGCTACAGTTAATAAAGTAAACCTAACTCATAAATTGGACTCTGTGAGTTCAGTGATTCAGGTCAAATTATTGTGAAATAATGATTATGTTAAAACACAACCCACACCATCAGATCACCTTTTCTCTTTGTTCATCTGGCTGTTATAACTCATGTACAGCAGCCGAACAAAACTTAAAGTTAATAATTTAAGGGTCAAGAGCCCAACTAAAACACACACTGATCTCCACAATGGTGACTTTAATTATGGTTTTCTCCTTCAGTGATTCTGCTTGTTAACACCTGGGGCCTCATTTATAAAACTTTGCGTAGGATTTGCGTCAGAAGTGGCGTACGGATGAAACATAGGACGTGCGTACGCACAGAAATATTCGGATTTATAAAACCGTGCGCACGCACATCCTACGCAGTTTTCCCTTAATAAATCACAATCAATTCTAAATATAGCGCAGCTTTTGCGGCTTCATGTCACGCCCATAGTTGCCCATAAATAGTCCGTAAAACGCCCAGAATTAATATTCATCGATTGCAAAAACAGGGCAAACACAGAGAGGAAAACCAAGAAACGTAACTTCACTCACGTCAATACGCCTTGTGACGGCATCATGGCATTTTATTACCATCCATTTAATTGCATCTGACAAGCTACAGATGTGTTATGAGGATGAATTGCATAACAAATTAAATATGTGTTAATTTGCATTTCTGTTGTAATCTTCGTTTGCTTTTGTTTGTTTTACACTGCAGATCGATCAAACGGGTGTTCGTGTAGGCTGTTAAAGACTTGCTTTGTGAAGTCTTCATGTTATTATGAGAGGCAGTATTGCCATTTCTTTTACACAACGGTCTACAGTTTCACACACTTTCACGTGTTTCTTCCATCTGCCGACGGTGTCGCCATTTCTCATTTCACCCGTTTTTGTGCGTACGCCTGGGTCAGAGCTTGCGTGAAGGACCGCACATTTTCCCGTCAAGTTCGCTTTTTATAAATACCAATTATTACTTAGAGAGCGGCGTACGCCTTCTTTTGTGCGTACGCAACGTTTATAAATGAGGCCCCAGGTGTCTTCAATGTTGGCAATAAAAGATATTTTGTAAATTTTACTCATTTTAAATGGTTAACTTTTAAGGAATTCATTTGATTAACTATTACTCAATTCTAATTTGTTTACTTAATTAATAATATTGCTTGTAATCTGTTGCCTCATTTTTATTAATTAGATATCAATAAAATCAATGTATTCTTTTTTACAGTGCATAAAGAAGACATAATTGGCAAAAGTATGGAGATTTAACTACACACATACACACTGTTGTGATGTCATTTCTTAATCATTTACTCAGTCTGTAATAATTTCAATCTTTATCATTAACCTAAAGTGAAGTCTTTATTCATAACAGGGAAACATTCCCAATCACCCGCCTCCACCCTCCTCTCCCCTCCCAGGATACTCGTGATGTGTTCACAGTTTGATCTCACAGTGAGCTAAAAGTGTAACCTCACAGCACACTTCTGTGTGCTCATACTTTAGTCACAATGTGAGATGTACCCAACTGTTGTGATGTCATTTCTTTATCATTTACTCAGTCTGTAATAATTTCAGAGTCTTTATCATTAACCTAAAGTAAAGTCTTTTTTCATAACAGGAAACATTTCCAATCTTTTCTCCCCAAACAGATGCAGTTAGTTGATAAATTGCACCATATTGTTTAAAACAGAGGTTTTGAAAGTTGTGAAATGGTGTGAAATGAGCAACCCTCACAGTCAACAATTTGATCTCACCATGAGCTCTCAGGATACTCATGATGTGTTCACAGTTTGATCTCACAGTGAGCTAAAAGTGTAACCTCACAGCCAGGGGTGTCGGACTGGGGGGATAAAGGGTACCGAGTTCCCAGGGCCCGAGGCAGGGGGGGGGGGCCCTTAGAAGTCAGTTTTCTATACATACATATACATGCACTAACATTTGTATAGCATTTATGTACAAATAAAAAAGTTCCTGTGCAAAACTAAACTTGTAGTTAGGCACTGGTTTGGTATAAAAAAGTCATTTTCATGCTGTGCAGGGCCCCACCACCCCTCTCGAATCAATGTAAATGGTACGACCCGCAGGTCAGGTGCTTCTGCTACGGACCCGCGGTGAATCAGTTGATGAGAGACAGGAGGAGCTGGAGTGAGCTGTGATAGGAATTAGGAAGACAGGGGAAGAGTCATGTCTTTCCTTAAGGAAGGAAAATAAGGGGCTCAAAAACGAAAAGAAAAGAAGATTAAAGAGAGAAAGGCAAATGAGGGCAAGCAGTTGCTCACTCAGTTTTTTGAAAAGAAAGGTGAGCTCCAAATGCATCATCGAGCATTGACATTGTTTTAACATAAATATCTACTCCAGGTAGAATAGCATACATTTATCTTCGTACTCTGTTTGAATAATATACCAATACTTTATAGTATCACACCCTACATACAGGGATGCAAACAGCGCGCTTTTCGGCACCTCGCGCTTTTTTCACGTCAGTTTGGGTGACAAAGTCATCTGAGGCCATTCCATAGCCTAATGTGAGGGACAGATGTCGTATTACATCATTAAAGTTTACGGAAACTCGTTTTCCCTCCTCTGCGGCTGTCAATCTCCATTCAGTAACAGCTAACTAACGTTATTCAAACAGCGCGCGCGCCTCTGCCGGTTACAGCAGGATGCACGGTAAAACTCTCCAATATGATACATTATAATGCTTGATCTGTAGAGAAAAGGCTGTGGATTGGCATAAAATGACTTTATTTTGTTGGAGTTTGTTGCTGTTTTTAAACGACTCGCTACCATGTGCCTGTTAGATCACAAACAGCACAAGGACTATGAATCGGCATCAAACGCACAATAACTGGAATTTAAAACTGAAGAAACAAATGATCAATAAACTGTTGGAAAGATATACACTAAGATTTGTGCGCTCGACATGTCTTCGCTTTGTGCCGTGAACTTTTAAATGCACACTTGCTGTGACTTAGGGCTGGGCGATATTGTTATGCGCATCTCATCAGTAAAGCCGGTTCCCTTGATTACTAGTAAATCACCATCACCTGCTTTCAGATGGAGCGGTGTTAAATTAACACTCCTGGGGCTGTGAGTGTATATGAGTCCACACTCAAGAGTGTAAAGTGTTAAAATAAGAGTGTTAAATTAACACTCAAGAGTGTTAAAGTTAATGAGATAATTAAGAGATTAATTAAGTGATTATTGAGCATTATTGAAGGCACCTGATGTTAACAAGCAGAATCACAGAAGGAGAAAATCACAAATTGTAAGTTACCATTAAGGTGATGGGTGTTTGCTTTAGTTGGGCTCTAGACCATTACATGTTTACTTTAACTTTTACCGTTGTTTGACTGCTGTTATTAATTTATAACAGTTAAATGAACAAAGTAAAGTGTGATCTGATAGTGTTGGTTATGTTTTGACATAATTCATTCTGTGATCTGAAAAATGAAATTTATTGAAATTGCTTGGTTTAACTTGTTAGCAGCAGTTTTGTGATTCTTCAGCGTATGATTAAAAGTACTTTACTTATAATTCAAAATATATTATAAACATTGTTCTGATCAAAAACTTTCAAATGAATTTATTTAGAAACACAGACATCAATAATCAGCCTGTGAATCTCAACAATGGTGACAATAATAAAGCATGTTGCAGTGGCTGCCACCAATCACAACTCACTAATGTCTCCCATCATGCATTGCGGTATGAATAAATTATGATCTGAATTGTCTATGTAATTTACTTTTCCTAATTGAATATTCTGCTCGTCACCATTGTTGAGATACATTGACTGAATCTTGACATCTGTGTGTGCCTAAAAGGAAGATTTTTTTAAACAACTGTTAAGAAATCCTTTATATTATATAAAAAATTCTGGTCATTTATGCAGTCACAGTTTACTGTAAACAAAACCAAACATCGAAGTCAGTAAGAAGGATCTTAATGAGTTCAGTGATCAAGTTCAAATGATGATTATCATAATATAACCAACACCATCAGATCACTTTTTTTTCTTAGCTCATCTGGCAGTTATAACTCAGATACAGCAGACAAACAAAGTCTAAAGTAAACGTATAATGGTCAAGAGCCAAACTAAAGCAAATACCCATCACAATAATGGTAACTTACAATTTGTGATTTTCTCCTTCTGTGATTCTGCTTGTTAACATCAGGTGTCTTCAATAATGCTCAATCATCACTAAATTAATCACTTAATTATCTCATTAACTTAAACACTCTTGAGTGTGGACTCATACTCTCCCAGGAGTGTTAATTTGACAGGAGTTTTTGCCGTGTACAAAGAGCCGTAGTTAACTGACAAGCTGATCCATATCGCATTAAATATCGCTGGCGATACGTCCGCGATATTAATGCGATATGGCTCAGCTTGTCAGTTAATTACGGCTCTTTGTAGTAAATGCCGCTCCATCTGAAAGCAGGTGATGGCGATTTACTACTAATCAAAGAACCGGCTTTACTGACGAGATGCGCATAACAATATCGCGCGATATATCGCCCAGCCCTACTGTGACTCCATGTCGCTTTGAGCACATCATTCTGCACCCGCGATGCGCATACGCGCTCTGTTTTGAAGCGTTTTATATTATCATGGTTTTGCGCACTGAAAGATTATTAAAAGCCTATATTTTTTATACCTAGCCTGCTCAATGCATCTAAAATAAGCATAATTTAATTGTGTATTATTTCTGTGTAGTGTAGCGTGGGCTATATAAACACACTTCTAAATTCTTGACATTAATATATAAATATAAAATTGAGAAATGTAGCCTATGATTGCCTGATTGAATTTTATAAGAGTACTAATAACAATTTGTTTTTATTAACGTGTAGATTTGATAAAATTACTGTGCAGATTTTTTCAAGAATTACTTTTTGCTGCTGATTTATAGGCCTACACTCAATAAGTTTAATAAAAATACATAATACATTTATGTAATATTTAAAGGCGTTAACTGTAATCTTACACTGCAAAAATCAGATGTTTACATGAAAACACTGTATATTTCCCTCCATTGTCAAAATCTAACACCCGCAAAAACATTAGCGCCTATTTTACCGCATTGCTATGCAAATTAGCTCACGCACGCTCTTACATTAAGTACAGAATTGTTCTCAGTTTAATGCACATCTTAATGATTGAAAATGACTTATTTTAAAAACGTAATTCAAAGACTGAATGTCTAGTTTGGCGGTTAGTGTACCCTGTAATTCAATAGTCTGCATTTATTTCTAAACAGACAAATAATCATCAATTAACTTGTACTTTTGACAATAAAACAAAAATATATTAATCAGAGTGTGGCTTATTTTGTTTACATTTTAAGTGTTTTTATGATAAAAATGCAATACGTATCTAAATGCATTGGTATCACTATGGTATTATGGTACGGGGGCCCAGCCAGATGGTTTGTACCCAGGGCCCAAAATTTGGTGCTACGCCCCTGCTCACAGCACACTTCTGTGTGCTCATACTATAGTCACAATGTGAGATGTACCCAGCATGCATTGCAGCATGAAGCTTTTGATCATCACCATTCTTGAGATTCATTCGCTGATTCTTGATGTCTCTTTGAGTCTGAAGGATACAGTAGATGAAATATGTCTTATTATGCATTCAAAACTCTTTACAAATGATTATGACATTCCTGGATCTCATTCTGTATAATCACAGGGCTATTATAATCAAAAATATAAAAGTTAATAACACCTCACAAAGACTGTCATTTTAGATGATGATTATGTTGTTATCATCAATAACAAACCAACATCACCTGAATGCGTTGTTTTTTGGCTTTTCCTGCAATAACATATGTGTCTTACAAACACAGGTACAGCAGCCAGAGAAAATATGTGTCTAAAAGTCAAGGGTCACGAACTAAAGCAAACACTGTTCTCCATGACGAAATAATAGAACATCAACATCTAAACCTCTAATAATTCTCAATAATAACTTCTGTAGACGTCTGACAGAAATAAAGTCAGTCTGGTTAGTAATAAGTGAAGCTGGTAATGCTGTTTGTGGAGTTGTTTAATCCTCCTCTGATGATATCTTCACAGATTTAATGTCTTCTTTTCTCTTCAGTTGATTTCATTTGAGGCTGTGGCTGAAGCACTGCTACTTGAGCAGAGTGATTTGCTCGCGGCGCCTGAGAAGCCCCGTGGTGAGAAGCAGAGAGTTCGCTCAGAGTTGGAGTAAATCACTCAGCAGAAGTAGCAGTGCTTCGCCTTCTGAGAATATAGTTCCCAGTATGTATACGGTTAGAAGATGGCTGTGTCTCATGTGACCTTGTTATTCGTACACGCTGTGACTATACAAATCACAACGTAGGAAAATGTTGGCGTTATTTTGTCACTTATTGGGATTAGTATGCTAGCTGGAGCCATTTACCTGCAGTCTTTGTGCTAAGCTAGGCTAGCGGTAGGTGCGTCAGACAGATTACGGCACGCACGGAGATGAGAAGGGTATGTATGGACTTATCTAACTGAGAATGTCCCTTCTTTACATTTTTTTCCCTTTATTTTTTGTGGGGTACTTTAGGATGGGTAGGGATAAGGATGTTGTTCTGGTTATTTATATAATTTGTATTCATTCATTTCTATGGATGTTAAAAAAGAAAACAGTAGGTTGTGATGTTCTCCATGTATGTCATGTATATACATGACATACATGGAGAACATTGTAACAACTATGGCTCGATGGGTAAAAATGGACTTTTAATTTATATACTAATTAAAAGTGAAAGCACTTTCTAAGTCCCACAGACTTGGCAAGAGGTAACTGAATCCCTTTTACGACCCACTTCCCCCTCTCCACAGTGTGAGCTTCAAAGACATTATTGACATTCCGATCTCAACAGAAAACCCGCTCTGAATCACACACACACACACAACCACTCTGAAACTCCTAAAACTCCTAAGTTACACACACGCATGAATCATTATCAAAATGTTTTAATGTAGTTTTCTTGTCTATGAGATGTGATGGGATAAATTGAGATATTTATGCACCTCTGCAGATGTAATGGACACGTGTGTTGATACATTTGAGATGTATCTGTTTCATTAACTGATATTAATGTCGGGTGTGATATCTAACGGATCGTACTGAGCTTCTTTATACAGAGATAGAAACTATATTCCGCACAAAATGTTTATTCCTAGACATAATGGGGTATTAAAGTTTTAATGCATTTTTCTGTGTACGCTCAGAAGAGGCGTTCCTTCACAAACAATGAAACGCTCCCGCCTCAGAACCGAAAGATTTCATTGGGTCCCGTCATCAAACGGGGCGTTACCCCGCGCTGCTTTAAAACCACAACACAAGCAGACGCTTCTCTCTCTCTCTGCTCTCACACGCTCTCACCCTCGTGACTCCGAACTCTGAACTCTGCACTCTCACCCCTCCCTGCTCCACGTGCAGCGGAGCGAGAGAGAGGGGACAGGGCCTTCATCCAAACAAAGCGAATGTAAAAATCCATTCTCGTCTTGTAACCAAGTTTTCTCGCCCTTCCCGCACCGGGAAGAGACTTCCGTACCTCGGTAATGTTACATTCGGTGAGTTTTTAAGAACTTCACGCGAAACGCAAGCCTACAAATCGATGAGACACGGTCCAGCCAAGATACGCACGTGGTCCCGAAGCCCAGCTTCACACAGACAAAGGAACAGAATCGCAAGCAGGGCCGTGCACAGGGGGGTGGCCCGGTGGCTAGAGCAACTGCCCCTCTGCCCTCATTGACTGAGGTGCCCCTGTTCCCCACCCCCTCCGCTCCGCTCAAAGCATTCCGCTGATTCCGCTAATCCGCTCCAGGTTTTCCCGCTAGCTCCGCACTGTCCGCAGCATCATCCACAGTATATGACAGTTCACGAAAGCTGTCGCATTAACAGGTAGGCTATGCAAGACACTACAGTGGTTGAATCTGCGAAATTAGTCATTTGTTTTTGTTGTTTTTTTGTATTTATGTCGGTAATGTTTTGCTCTTGGTCTTCTGGCTTCTGGCTCTTTCTACTAGTGCTAACAACTTGCACAACCAGGGCTGGACTGGCCATCGGGCATACCGCGCACTTTCCCGGTGGGCCGACGTGCTTTTTGGGCCGATACATCTCATACTCATACATTTTTTGTATTATTATTATTTTTTCTTTTTAACGGCCCATAAAATGTGTACATCGGTGGCCCATTCGTTTTGTTTTGCTTAATTGGCGGTGCTGGGTTTGTGCCGGTGTAATGCATTGGTCAGAAAAAGTCAGCGTTAGGTTTTTGTTTTTTTCTTCTGACAGACCGGCCCATGAAACACGTAGATCAGCGGCCCATTGGTTCTTTTCTTGATTGACACTGAGCTGGCCCAATCACAACTTTAAACGAGTGAGCGAGCGTGCAGCAGTGTCAGTGTGTATCCAGTCAAAATAGTCAGCGAGATGGAAAAAAACGCAAAGAATGTGCAGAAAAACAGCGTGAAAAAATAGAAACAGGCCCTTAAAGGAGACACTGTAAAATGTGTCAAAATATATGTTTTCTGACCTTTATCAGCTCCTGTGATGATGAGGATAGTGAGGAGGATCAGGAGAGAGATGATAGAGTGTAGAGTCCGCGGTAAGCAGAACTACTTTCAAAACACTTAGGCCATGTCATGAGTGTATAGGAACCCAGTTTCAGATTATTTCCACATCTGCATAGTTGACGATTACCGCAATTCACTAGAAATGTAATGAGAGGCGTTTGTAAACCATGTTTTCCGCCAAAATAAAAGCTTGATGCAGTTTGCGTCAAAATAAAAGAGCATGTGCTTATCTCTTTCAAGTATAGAAATTGGTACAAAATTAATTATGAAAGTTTCCTTTATTGTTTTAGTGCATTTGTTTTACAAAATATGGCTATTACTGTCATTGGATTAATATTATAACTATTATTATGTAGTAGGTGTAATGTAAATAGACACTGTAAAAGAGATTTGAATATTTCTTTGTTTAATTTGCACACTGAATATGGGTTGGAGCTTTTAATTTTGAACTCTCAAAGTGCACCAGATTGATGAATTTAACATTAAAATGCACAAAATTTTCTTACGGGGCGGCATGCCCCCGAACCCCCCTAGAAGAACCGAGGTTCACCCACCATAGTTTACCAAAAATCCTGTGAGAAACACTTGTATTGCTATGCCAATGCAGCTTATAGCTTGTTTTAGGATTCATCACTGTATTAATAAATGTCAAATTTTTACTTATTTCATCTGTTAACTCTCACTCGTTCATATACTCACTCGTTACATGGCATTAGTGGTTTTAAGGAATTGGAGTTGGTATGCATATATTTAAGGGCGTGCAAAGATGGGTGGTGTATATGATCATATAGTGGGCCAGTCTGGGCCAAAATGCCAAGGCCGATTTTTTTATTTTTTTTGCCCCAGTCCAGCCCTGTGTACAACATATCCACGTTCTTAGAATTAGCTGCTTGTGTAATCAAATTATTGTACTCTCGATCAGATCTAATACAAATAACTAAATCTTCTGTTGTTGGCACACTTTGTAGTGCGCCCCCCCCCCCCCCCCCCCCCCACTAAAAAAAAATAGTGCCCCTTTTTTGGTTTAGGCCACTGCCCCTTAAAATGTCTGTGCACGGCCCTGATCGCAAGTAACGTATAAAATGATCTCTCTCGAAGCTGCTTTCACAGTTGTCTCTTAAAAGGTTCTGTTTGTGAATTACCATACTTCCTCCCTCACTTTCTTCCTATTTTCATTCTGATCAAGTCATGTTTATGTTTGTTTGTTTAAACGTTCGTGTGTCTTGTGTAATTTTACGTACGTAGATTAGCCTATATTACTTCCTATATGCATATAATCCTTTGTGTGTCATTTTTGATTAAATAAATCTTTTATACTTTGACTGACTCTGTGTTACAATCCCACCAATGTAATTGTCAATGAAATTGCGATAAGATCTGGCTACTAGCTCTTTATTTTAATTCATAAACCCAGCAATTTGCATCCACGGCCAGGAGAGAATTTGTCTGAGGTTTGATAATATAAATATTCCTTAACTGGTATAATCAAAGTATTCGCTGGTCGAATGACTGATGAGAGACCAGTTATAGAACGAAATATTTTTGATAATTAGCAGGTAATGTAATAGCATATGTGAAATTTATGAATTATGACTATGAGTTATGATTTTAATATTTCCCCAAATTTGAATATTGCTCGAGCTAATACTTCATATATGACCTAATTACGATTGTTACCTATAATTGTTACATTTATGGTGGAGAATGCGGGCATTTCAAACTTTACTTGGTGGAAAATTCAGTTTCAGTCATAAGTTTATTGATTTGTTGATTAAAAATTGTGCATGCATGTTGTTGAACTGTGAGAAAAGTCGTAAAGCGAATTCACCCAGCTGACCGAGGCACAAAGCCAGCTCAGCTTACAAATTAACAGTGTCCACAAATGGCAAACATTTAGTCATTGTTAAATTGTATAAACTGCAGTATTAAAATTAAACGACTGTTAAGACAAAGAAAACTCTTAATTAGTACGTATAAATCTGATCAGTATTTAAGTACCGCCGAATTAGGACGATGCTCCCCTCTTTCCGTGCGAGGCGTAAATCTGATCTGGGCGAGTTTCCCCATTTCAGTCGCTAGGGCCCCCTTCTTAAATCGTTAGCAACAATTCTCTCCTGGTGAAACGCTGGATTAGCTACCCAGTGTGAAGCCATGCATGTAAATTCACATTAGTGAAATTTTGTGTGATGTGAGACTGTAATTACTAGCAGATGAAAAATACCTGCATAAAAAGTAGACGATAATTCCTATTTGTAAATACTACAGATGATAATCCCTGTGTGTATTTGAACCGTTTCCTGTAAAATGTGTAATCGAAGACAGACGTTAAAATTCCTGTAATTCACATTTGTGAAACGCGCGCAAAACGAGCCAGAATTTATTTGTGATTCTTAAAAGACATAGAAAGTCTGCAAGCCTCAGTTGCTGAATCACTACACTGACCAACACTAGAGGGCAGCCTTTAGGTGTGTGGCAGATCTCAGAGTATACGCCCCCACGCTGACGTCATCCGAACAAGCACTTCCTCTTACTGTCAGCCTGTACGAGCGCAACAACGCCATCTCGTGGACGCTTTCAGATAAGACCTGCGTTTCCTCTAAAACTGCTTTCATTTCTAGACTGAATTTTTCTAAGCTCTCAAATGGGACATGCATTCAAAACCCCGAGTTTATGCGGATGTTATTTGAGAGTTAGATAAATTCTCTCTTCTGTTTTTGACTGTCACATTTTGAGTTTAATTTGAAAAAGAAAATCAAATTGGAGCTTAAAATTTAATTCACTCAGTCCATTGAGAGCCCACCCAGGGGGGGGGGAAGCACGCCACCTTGTGGTCCTCCTGGGTCGGATTATCATTTCTCCCCTCAAGTCTGCATTGAAGTGTCTCAACATTGTGGTTAACCGTAACCACTTCTAATAACTTAAAGGTTATTGTAAGGATTGAAAAAAAAAAAAATCATTCCGATTTTCAATTCAATTATTTTAATAATTAGTATGGATACTTCACTGCTATCATTCTAATTTTCTTCCCTCTGTTATCTTTGGATCTCTTGCATGTTTATTTGAATTTTAATTTAAACTAGTTTGAATTTTAATTTAAATTGTGTCTGCTCAACCAGGTGGAAAGGAGTTACGCCCCCCTGTGGTCCAAACCCACGTCAGAGGCCTAGTCCTTTCCTGCATCACAAGCCTGTGTTGTTATTCAAAATTTTATCTCACAGATAATCTTCTCTTCTTTCTCCAATCTCCAAAAGGGGGAGGGTTTATTCTGATAATTACCACCAGTTATCATAATTCCCTCTCGTTTTTATCATAAGTTTAGTAAAACCTTTCGCCTTTGACTCCTGCATGCATATTTACTCAATGTGTTGAACCCAAAAAGCCTTAATTCACATTAAGCCTAACGTTCATCCCTGATTGTGTATATATTGGCAACACCCTCTCAGTGCACTGCGGTGATTTGACAGTCATTTCAGGTAAACTAAAGTTGATAAAACCCATCCACTTATTATAAACCACAGAATACTAGATATTCCCCTGTTCATATTTTAGGTGTTTGGCCTACTCTTCTCTCTTAGACACCCCCTCTTCCGAGATCCTGTCCCGATAACTCACGCCTGCTGGACCTATCAGGAACTCTAGCAGTGTTTAAGAGGCTTAGGTCTCTATTTTAAATAACGCTCCCCGTGTTATTGTTTACAACATTTCATTTGCAGATCAATTCACTTCCTTGTGTTGTGTTTACCTTTTTCCCTGCTCTCACCTTTATCTCTCTCTTTTCTGTGTGATTTGTTCCCTCATTTCACTTAGAGACAGAACCTTATAGAGAGACCCCCAGGAAAGCTGAATAATAGAGTGACGATCAAAGTTGGCATCACCAGGCTACCGCCTGCCAAAAATTATATTGTGGGTCTAAAACGTACCCACGCAATTGGCTCCGCTAACTGTCAGCATCAGTTAGCCCAAATTCTCATAACGGCAGCGGCCCGTATGAGTCTAGCGCATTAACCTAAAAACAAACTTGCATTTTGTTTTCCTTTTTGTGTGTGCTGTGCTCTCTCGCCAACAGTAAGCCGAGATGTCGAGCTCACCCTGTCCTGCAGTCCGCTAAGACGACCTTGAGCCAAGAGCAACGGGACACCGACCTGGACCAGTTCGAGTCCCATGATCCAGCCCAGACATACAGCCACGAGCAGCTGTCCAAAATCTTCGGAAACCTCGCACTCAAACTCGTCGCCAGGGCCCGGGACAGCGAAAGGAGCAACGCCGACCTGCAGCAAAAGACAGCCACCCTACGGCTTCAAGCCACAGCGGCCCGGAAGGACCTCGACGAAAGACTCCAACTGGCTGAAGCTCTCATAGAGAGAGCACATATTGAACTCAGAGACAAAGACTCTGAAATCAAGGCCTGTAAAACCCATTTACGAATGGCCCGAGCTGAACTCCATCAGCTTACTCAGCTAAGTCATGATCTCAGGTATGAACTTGACATTGCTCACAAAGAACTTGCACATTCTGACAGACTTAAAGGTGACCGGGAAGGGGAAACACACCTCACACTGTTATCCCCTTCCAGCGAGTCTGCGCCTTTCAGCCACACACACAAAGCTGAAAAGGCGGGCGCAAGCCCACTGCACCACACCATGCCTGTCAACACATCACAAGCTGAAGAGAGTAGAGCTGTAATGGGTCAGAATCCCCCCAGATGGATTGGGCCCTCAGCAAACAGCTCTCTCACCCCACAAGCTTTGACAAAATGGCCAGAAACATCCCTATGTTTGCTGAAGACCACAATGTACACACGTACCTTTCAGACATTGACAGGGTTCTGAACAACCCCTCTGTCACAGTCTTAACTACAGAGAGTCAGAACCGTTCCAGGCCAGCGGAGGGCAGTACTACGGTGACAGTGCTAGTCCAGAGCACCAAAGCGAGCACTCTGAAAGATTCTGGGACCAGAACCACCAGCCGTCCAGAACTCCAAGCCATGACAACCAGCCCTGGAATCACTCTCTCCTGAACACTGGTGAGCCTGACTCTTCTTACTCCACAGATGAAGACAGCGCAGCCACTTCTGATACAACTGACATCCTGAGTTTGCTGAAAGAGCTCCTTCACAGGACGGACCAATAGAACAGGCCTGACATTTTATGCCCAAGCATAAAACCTGAAACAACACCAAGAACATTGTTTCCACACACAGGCTGCAATGCTAACTAGCATTTCACAAAGTGACAGCACCGACATCAGCCTGAGAAACCCTTCGATCACCTCACCAGCTCAAACGCCAACGTTTCTAAGGAAACTGATCGAAAAGGGGGTGGTTCGAACACTTTACATGGTCACACAACGACCATCCTAACACCTTCAAGATTGCAGTGATTACACAGCACAAACGAACTTTGACAACACATGCGGGCCTCTGAAGAACAAACTTGTCCTATGCCACCGCTTACCCCACCTGCCACCCTCGCACGACATCTGAACACTGACAGCCAGCAACTCCGATTGCTCTCTGAGTCCACGCACATGCTGCGTTCACCGGACTTTCAAATCGCATTGTGCACATGTTGCCATCACAGCGCCACAGCTTGTAAAATCACAGCGCACAAAAGGGGGGGTCAAGCGTGCCCAGTAACACACCATGTGCTGAACACCGGACATTAAAAAAGCATGCGGCAACCCAACCTCAGCGAAAACAAAAGACTGTCCTAAGCCAACCAAGGACGTCCCTCGCTGGAATTTTTGTTTTGTTTTGTTTTCTCCTTCTCTCTCTCTCCCTATTGCCTCTAACAGGATGCTGTGGTGGTTCGCGAGAAAGCAGCCACAATCAGACATCACCAGGTCCGGCATCCGGCATCGCACGGAGAGAGCAACCCTGAGTCCTGAACACCAAGGCAGGACTCGCACTCAACACAGTCCCTCCAAGCATGGGCAACCGCCCAGCCTGAACACCTCACCTGTGTCCATACCTGGACCGCAGCTGACGCTGTGCTGTGCACCTCTACAGCAACCGACCACGCCCTGACTCCCGTCTTGGCTTTCACCCTGTACCAGACCCTACCAAATGTGAGCAGCCACCGCAAAGCACACAAAGCCGTGTCTGGTGGTTTCCTATGGAACCGCAAAAAGGGGGGTCCCGATCCGGGGCTCACCTAAACCTCATTTGACCTGAGTCCTCAGTCATCAGCCACTTGCCATCGACCATTGCGCGAATTTGTTGTTCGATAAAGTCCTTCCGAGGTCTTTATCTAACAAAAAGGGGGATATGTAACAACTATGGCTCGATGGGTAAAAATGGACTTTTAATTTATATACTAATTAAAAGTGAAAGCACTTTCTAAGTCCCACAGACTTGGCAAGAGGTAACTGAATCCCTTTTACGACCCACTTCCCCCTCTCCACAGTGTGAGCTTCAAAGACATTATTGACATTCCGATCTCAACAGAAAACCCGCTCTGAATCACACACACACACCAAACCACTCTGAAACTCCTAAAACTCCTAAGTTACACACACGCATGAATCATTATCAAAATGTTTTAATGTAGTTTTCTTGTCTATGAGATGTGATGGGATAAATTGAGATATTTATGCACCTCTGCAGATGTAATGGACACGTGTGTTGATACATTTGAGATGTATCTGTTTCATTAACTGATATTAATGTCGGGTGTGATATCTAACGGATCGTACTGAGCTTCTTTATACAGAGATAGAAACTATATTCCGCACAAAATGTTTATTCCTAGACATAATGGGGTATTAAAGTTTTAATGCATTTTTCTGTGTACGCTCAGAAGAGGCGTTCCTTCACAAACAATGAAACGCTCCCGCCTCAGAACCGAAAGATTTCATTGGGTCCCGTCATCAAACGGGGCGTTACCCCGCGCTGCTTTAAAACCACAACACAAGCAGACGCTTCTCTCTCTCTGCTCTCACACGCTCTCACCCTCGTGACTCCGAACTCTGAACTCTGCACTCTCACCCCTCCCTGCTCCACGTGCAGCGGAGCGAGAGAGAGGGGACAGGGCCTTCATCCAAACAAAGCGAATGTAAAAATCCATTCTCGTCTTGTAACCAAGTTTTCTCGCCCTTCCCGCACCGGGAAGAGACTTCCGTACCTCGGTAATGTTACATTCAGTGAGTTTTTAAGAACTTCACGCGAAACGCAAGCCTACAAATCGATGAGACACGGTCCAGCCAAGATACGCACGTGGTCCCGAAGCCCAGCTTCACACAGACAAAGGAACAGAATCGCAAGTAACGTATAAAATGATCTCTCTCGAAGCTGCTTTCACAGTTGTCTCTTAAAAGGTTCTGTTTGTGAATTACCATACTTCCTCCCTCACTTTCTTCCTATTTTCATTCTGATCAAGTCATGTTTATGTTTGTTTGTTTAAACGTTCGTGTGTCTTGTGTAATTTTACGTACGTAGATTAGCCTATATTACTTCCTATATGCATATAATCCTTTGTGTGTCATTTTTGATTAAATAAATCTTTTATACTTTGACTGACTCTGTGTTACAATCCCACCAATGTAATTGTCAATGAAATTGCGATAAGATCTGGCTACTAGCTCTTTATTTTAATTCATAAACCCAGCAATTTGCATCCACGGCCAGGAGAGAATTTGTCTGAGGTTTGATAATATAAATATTCCTTCTTAACTGGTATAATCAAAGTATTCGCTGGTCGAATGACTGATGAGAGACCAGTTATAGAACGAAATATTTTTGATAATTAGCAGGTAATGTAATAGCATATGTGAAATTTATGAATTATGACTATGAGTTATGATTTTAATATTTCCCCAAATTTGAATATTGCTCGAGCTAATACTTCATATATGACCTAATTACGATTGTTACCTATAATTGTTACAACATCATATTGTCATTTAATAATCTGCTCAATAATATATATGCAAACAATGAAACCATGCTCTGCATTGTAAACTTCATATATGTGCAGTCTTCATTGTGACTGATTGAAAAAAACTGATGTGTGTGTGTGTGTGTCCTGCATTGGGGATGCTCTCTAGTCTAATTTCTTCATTTGTGTGTGTGTGTGTGTTCTGGATTGTGCCAGATTGTTTAGTTTTTTGACCAATAAAAAAAAAAAAAAATTTCCCATTCATTCCTATGGGAGTCAAATTGACCCACGAGGGAAGTATTTGTTAAATTTTTTATTACAACCACATAAACTCCTCGAATCCAGTCAAAGTTCAAGTGCGACAAATCTCCCAAGGTCTTGGACCAATCCGATGAACAGTCCATTTTTAAAAATCTTGCCAAAATGCCTCATTCATCCATTCAAAACGACCAATTATCACTATAAATGAAATTCTGTCTTGATTTAGCGTTGTTGGTGGTGATGCGTGCCAAAAAAACGTTAATTCAGTTTATTTATTGAAAAACAAATCAATAGACTTGAAGGGTTAAAATTTAAGAATATGTTTTCAGATATGCTTCCTTACATAACATCACAGTGAAGAAAACTGATTTTAGCTTTTAAGGTTAGGTTATAATGGTATCAACAGCTCCTACCAACCCTGTTTTCTCTATTGTGTTTTAAATGAGTCTTTAATGGCTCTAGCCAGTAGCTCCAAGACGCACCCTTTTGTCTTAAATGGCTCTGGGATGGCCCGTGGAACCAGAGTTTCCTGGCCAGTATCAGCATTTGAATAGGTATGCTGATTAAATTGATACTGGTAAACACGCTGGGGTCTGGGGCAGGTTACCTTAACCTGTATACTCATTTACATGCCATCCCCAAAAGTCCCTCCTCCTAAAATGTCTATAAGATAACATGTAAAGTTATGTTTGATCAGATCATGTTGGAAGTTTCTACAGCCGCGGACAGAGGAGTTCTCAATAAAGAATAACTTCCGTTGAATGCGATCCCGACTGTCTCCTGGTCTCTGCTTTGAAGAAAGAAAAACTTTACAACAGACTACATCAATTTCCCGTCTGTGTGATGTTAGATTCCTCAGTTGGTTGTATACAGTAAAATTTACTAAACAAAAAAGTACAATTCTGTGATTTGCTTTGTGTGATTGTATGTGTTTTTGCACATAATGCTATAGTGGAGATCTGTTAGTGTTTAATGTTCTGTTGGGATTTAAAGGGTTTCTGTTGAGTTTTGTGTGTCACCATTGTGTTGAAGAGTAGAGCCTGTGCTTCAGTCCAGGATGAGCAAAGAAACACTGATGATATGCTGTGTGTTGCTTTAATTAACAGGCAGTCACTGTGTAGATGCTGATGCATTGATGATGTTTTTAAAGGGATAGTTCACTTTGAAATTAATTTTTGATATGTTTTAGCTTACCTCAAGGGCATCCAAGATGTAGGTGTCTTTGTTTCCGCAGTAGTTTCAATTTTGATATTTTTAGGTCAAACCGTTCTTGTCTGTCAGTCATATAATGCAGGTCGATGGTCACTGTCTCAAAACACAAGCACAGAGTCCAAATTAAAACAATTCCCCATCATAAGTACACATTGATGGCTGTAGCGGCAATGCCTGACATGCGGTCACATGCTGTTCCAATTAGTAAATCCTTGTCTCCAAACACATCCTTCGTTGTCTTTTCAGACAACGGGTCTGTCCATGGCGTCGCTAAGTCTGCTTGGACATGTCAAAATTGCAATCTGTTGTTCCCCAGAGGGACATTTTAGTCACAAAAGGAACCCTGTTTTGGACAATCCCCTCTAAAAACCCCATTTCAGCATGGACTCCCTGTGACTTTACAACCTCATGATACCCCCCCCTCCCCCCCCCCACACACACACACACACACACACACACACACACCCACACACACAAAACCTCCTTTGAGTACAATTTCATGTAGAAATATGGCTCTTGAGTGTATACCTTCCGATATGTATGTGTGTGATTAGCTTTGCTTTATAATAGAAGTGTGGTTTGCTAGAGTATAGGTTTGAATTCTAAATGTTCACTGAAAGAAGTTCCTCAATAGTGTCTTGTGGTAACCAGTGTTGGGGCTAGTTACTCAAAAAAGTAATATATTACATATTACATATTACTCTCAAAAATAGTAATGCCTTACTTTACTTTATTACTCCCTGGAGAAAGTGACTAGTTATATTACTAGTTATATTACTAGTTAAATTTTTTTTTCTTAATTACTCTATAATTGCCTGAGATGCATCAGATGGAGGGAGAACATACAAAGGAGGAGTGTTCTTTAGGGTCTTTATTACGCCAACAACAGACTGGCACTGTCTAGCACAAATAACTACAAACAACTGTACTTGTACTTGCCGTTGTTGACGCTTCCATTTTTCCCCATCTGTCCCAATAATATCTGTCTGCAGAGCCGCAGAGCCACAGTTTCACCCCAGCAGTTTTACCCGCGCATGCGCAGTTTCAGGTTGTAATTCAAGCCCTATAAATAGTCATTTATATGCAAAATTGTCTATAAAACACAACCGGTCTTCTGACCTTTTACTATATGCGCGAGGGAGAGAGAGCAATACAGCGCTCGTGTTGTTTGAAGGCGGTGAGAGTGAACGGGCTGCGCGCGCGCGTCCGGGGCGCTATATTTTTTTTCCCAGGATGGTAGGGGAAGACTGAATGAATATTCATTAGGGAAGTCATCCCTGATTGGCCTTAACTGCCGCGTGTCGACCAATCGGTGATGGTAAATGATACCTCGTGCCAAACCCAGACCAATCACTGTTCCATTCACGCCCTCCTCCCCTTCCCTTCTGTTCTCTGTGTTGTGTGCCTTGTGTGTGATGAAGGTGCTACTGGCAAATGTAACGCAAGTAACTAGCTCGGGAAAACTGTAATAATATTACTATTATCAGACGAGTAATGCCTTACACTACTAGTTACTGAAAAAAGTAATATTATTACAGTAATTTTATTACCCGACACTGGTGGTAACCCTACCTCAGACCATAAAACTTTACGACCCAGGAAAGCAGACATTCCAGAATTACACACACACACACTCTGGACTTTGAAACAGATACTCCCCCACATAACAAGCCACTAAATGTTGATATGTATTCCTATGTTTCTCAAAGTGTCGTCACTTGCCATAACGGAAACACTGACAACTTTATTGTGTGTTTAATCAAACTTTATTTGTGTGTAATTATGCATATAAATGTAACGTTATGTTTCCCCAATCTTTACCTGTCATAATTGATATCTCTGTAATCCTCTCCATCTCACGGAGACGAATCTTGACTGCAAAGTACAATAATATGCATTTGTTCCAGGAAATATCATATTTCTAAGTATGAATCCTTTCCCTCATAAGACATATGGTACAAGGGGGCGTGTTTTTCTTCACACAAAGAGACTTCTCCCGCGTCAGATTAGAAGACCTGATTTGCTGTCGTTCCAAAGAGAAGGTGTAAACAGATGTCTTTAAAAAGCAAGAGACCCTGTTTCCTCTCTCTCTTCTCTCATCGATCCCGCTGATCCCACTTCCTCGCTTCTCCGGTCCCTGACCTCCTCCTCCTTCTCCACGTGCAGCACTGCTCCAGCTGGACAGGCCTTGCCTACCCCCGCGTCATGTAAAAGCCTGCCGTCTTTGCAACCAAGATTTCCGTCCCTTTTTAAACTTCGCGGCACCAGAAGACGCAGCAGAAACAGGATCGACACCGTCCGCGCTGTCCGCTTCCTGCCTCAACCGCAGCCTCACCAGAAAGAGCACAGAAATCTGCAAGTATATTGAGTTGATAAAAGTTGTTTCCAGGGGTCTCGTGAACAAAGGTTTCTGTATGTAATAATTACTAATTTTCCCTTCTCTCTACTTCTCTTTCTTTCTTTCATTTCGTTTCATTCTGATCACTTATGTTATTGTTTGGTTATATGTTTGTTTGTTTATTGTTTGCATTTTTACGTACGTTTATATTCGTAGCTCATATAATCTCTAGTTTTGCATTTATTAAAATTCATAAATACTTTTCACTGTCTCTGTGTTTGAAAATCCACCTTTTAAGTCAATGAAACTTTAAAAGATCCAACTATAAGCTACAAAGATCGATATATAGACTACTTGAGTAGTTTTAATTAATAAACTCAGAAAGTTTGATGTCCGTGGCCAGAACATAAAACTCTCTTGAAGTTTGTGAATACCTCTTCTTAACTGTAATGATTTTACATTTGTTTCGCTGGACGAATTAAATGTTGGTCAGACCAGTTACAGAACAAGGTAATCTCGATAATTGATAAAATAAATGTACATGCGACTTATGAATTATGACCATGAGTCATAAATATTAATATTCACAAATTTCCCCATATTCTTGAGCTAATTCATATTTACCCAGAGTCGTATACGCTACATGGCCTAAGACACGAAACGAGCGGTTTGTGTGAGAAAACGAACAGTATTTATATCGTTTTTACCTCTTGAAAACAGCACACGTCCAAATGATCTGACGGCGTGAGCGGGTATAGATATATACATAGATGTCGTATTGGCTACTGCAGTTCATTGGAACGAAACCGTAGCCAAGCGACATCTAGTGTATATATCTATACCCGCCCGCGGGCGGGTATAGATGTATACACTAGTTGTCGCCTTTGCTACTGCAGTTCATTGGAACGAAACCGTAGCCAATGCGACATCTATGTATATATCTATACCCGCCCGCGCCGTCAGATCATTTGGACGTGTGCTGTTTTCAAGAGGTAAAAACGATATAAATACTGTTCGTTTTCTCACACAAACTGCTCGTTTCGTGTCTTAGGCCATCAATGTGTACTTACGATGGGGAATTGTTTAATTTGGACGATGGGAAATTGTTTTATTTTGGACTTTGTGCATGCTCTTTGAGACAGTGACTGTAGACCTGCATTATATGACTGACAGACAAGAACGGTTTGACCTAAAAATATCAAAATTGAAACTACTGCGGAAACAAAGACACCTACATCTTGGATGCCCTTGAGGTAAGCTAAAACATACCAAAATTTATTTTCAAAGTGAACTATCCCTTTAAGTTCTTCAACTCATTCATGTGTGATGAGGATCACTATAGGATTTAGTTAAATTGATGTTTCTAGTTAGCTCATAAAGTCTTTTTCTTAGTGGATTCAAATGAAATAATATCACAGTATAAATATTTAATGTCAATTGACCAATAAATTTCCTCAAATGAAATGAGGTATCTCAGGTTTTAATTCAGTACATAATCAATAACAGTAACATACTGTAAAGATTACATTAAAGAACTGTAAATGCACAGCTGCTCTTGTTTTGCTGCTTTTACAAGTGTGCTGTATACTTTTACAGTATAATTGTAGTTTATGATTTACAGTACTCAAAAAATACTGTAAAATTTACAGCAACTTACTGGCAATTTTGGTTGCCAGTAAGCCTGTCAATTTTACAGTAATTTTTTTACAGTGTATAAATTGTTAGATGTTAGACTCCTCTTCTACAAGCTTCCAGACTTGAGATGCTCCACATCAGGCCTCTTGGGGTTTTGCTTTTTGAATGTTCTAGAAAGTAATTTATCCCAATACCTCTTCCATATCTTTTATCATCCACATCAACTCCTGTCAGAAAGCAAATGCCAGGAATAATCATCTGAACGCATTTATTATTTTTCTTTTGAATAATGTTTAGCCTATTATCCAGAAATTCTCCTTTAAAGTTTCTTATGATGATTAAAATGAGATACAGACGTAAAATATCACACAAAACAAATTATAATGTTGGATTTGTGATTCAGATTGGAAAAAGTTATCAGAATATTCTTGCAAGGTATTAGTTAGGCAGAATTCTAAAAGGAATTTGAAATGAATTCAAGTCACCATTTTTGTATTAATTTTTTAAAAGTATTTTAGCTCCAACAATATTATTTAAGATTTATTGAGAGAATGCAAGAGAGGATGTTTAATTTCCTGTAATCAACATTTTGAACATTTAATCAACATTATGAAGCACATCCGTATCTGAGGAGGCTATCCTGGAGCTCAGAGATGCCGATGTACCGCTCCCTGTATTCTTTCATTTGACTTTCCTCTCTTGTCGGCCAGTATTCAACCCAGGTGTGCTCTCCAAAGACGTACTGCAGACTAAAACAACAGACAAGAGACAAAACAGACACAATTACTGACTTAGCTACTACACTCTATACATTTGTGTAAGGGCCAATGAACAATAAGGATGTCAAAGGTGAAAAAGGAGAATTATTTGAACAATCTTTGCATTCTTGTTGGTTTTTATACATTTTTGAAAAAAAAAAAAAAGTTAATACACACTCAGTTTCACCTGAACCAAACATGTTTTAATAACAGGTCAAAATTAGGGGTGTAAGAAAAAAATCGATACACTTGAGTATCGCGATATTTTATTTTGCAATACTGTATCGATTTTCAAAAACGCAATAGGCCTATCGATTTATTTTTTTTATTTTTTTTTACGTCCAAAAATATTCATGGTAAGACCGTAAGACAGTGGTTCACGTTTATGTTGTTTAAAGGGTTACTTCAGGATTTAGCATTAAGCTTTGTATTAGTAGAAAACCTGTAGTATTTTTGAATTACCATGCTTTCCACCCTCATATCCCCCTGAGAGGAGAGATTTATGTATTTTTTGTCTGGAAAAAATCCTCCGATGAAGCAAAAATCGTCATTTTGCGTCATCGGAGGATTTTCTGGCCAGAGGCTAAAGACTACAGCCAGTAGAAGGCGTTGTTCCGCATGTTTTTAGCCCGCCCATAGAGGGTGGGATCTCACTCAGAATGTACACAGTGTCAGCCGTCTTTCTTTGGAAGCTAAGCTAGCAGGCTCTTGTTCTGTGGAGAAAGCTGAATAGTAGGAGAAAGCTGAGTAAGTAACCATCCTCCTTTTCCCGGACTTGTCCGGCGGGCGAGATCGTTCAAAATGTCCGGGATTCAGCTTTTGCTTTCTGCGGTCGCCATTCATTGTTTACATGCACACCTTTCAATTTAACTGAATTCATTCCGATTGGTGAATTTGAATGTAGTGTTTACATGAACGCTAAACAAGTGATCGGTTGATGTGCGTTTTACCATTGCTAAGAAAAATTCCCGCTCCTCCGTGAGAGATGCAAGACCCGGCGCGTCTCAGTAATCACGCCACCGGCCTCGCGCTGTTCTCCCGCGGCCGTCAGCCTCGTCCTGCTCGCCACAGTAAACATGATGAATGGCGACTGTAGAACGCAAAAGCCGAATCCCGGACATTTTGGACGATCTCTAAATCCCTCGCAAACTCATCACGTAGGCTAGCTTTGTTGTTTACAACTGCGCACTCTTACCGGTAGGCGTGGCCTCCTAAGGCAGCGAAGCAAGTGCATTCTGGGTTTTGTTGTCTTTCATCCACATAAGCCAAAAATACATTTTCTGGCTTTTCTCAGTCTAGAAAGCTCCAAATTCAAAAATTTCTTCACATTTCTTCAACTTAAATGACCTATTTTAAATACACATTCATCTTCCCAGAGGTGAAGTATCCCTTTAAATCCCTACCACTAGATAGCTATGCTGAGACGCACCACTAGTGTCCTCGCCAGGCTCGCCTATAATGGTGCGTGTCCACTGGACATTTTAGGATTGACAGCGGACCGAAGAAAGCGTTGAGAGCGACCGAGAGCGTCAAAAAGTTGGGCAGTTCCTTTATACAAATATCAAGCGAAAAACGCAGTCGGCAGCCAATTGCTGTGAGGTTCGGGATGTGATGTCTACCTTGAGAGTTTAAACATATGCAAATTGTGCTGGAGTTTATGCTGGATTTAGTGCGTAAATCATTTTGTTTACAAATTAGACGTTGTGCAGTTGTTATATAGCCTATATGTTAAATATTTCATTTTGGATGTGTTTATTGTGATTATATTGGCTGGTTTTATAAAAGTTTATACAACTGAAAGGATATCTTTGCTTGGTGCATTTGGAAACAAAGCTTGTCTATTTCTAAATGTAATCGCGTGCATCGTTCACATCAAACGCGAAGAGAGCATCTGGCGCGAGTGATTGCAATGTTAAGTCAATGCAAAGACGCGTTTAAGCGCGTCTGGAGGTCCTGCGGCACGAGGCGTTTAGTGCGGCGCGGTCCAGTTCTTTTAAAATCTTTTATCACATAAAACTTGATTTCAATATGACACATTTATTTTGTTCACTTTCATCCACTTTCATTCATTTTCGTCCAGTTCACGTTGTTGTTTTGTATTGTGACAGGGGCTGTACCTATTTTCTTTTATTATGGCCTACTTGAGCATATAAACATTTGCTCACTAAGAACCTGTAAACCACAAGCCCAAACTGGCAGTTTGATTTTCTGTGTAGCCTACTGAATTGTTTACCTAAAGTAAACTTCTTTGACTTTTATGCACATCATGTCTTTTTTTTAATATTTTTAATATATTTTACTTTTAAAAAATCCCAATATATCGCCTTATGCACAGTATCGAAATATATTGCAATATATTGAATCGTGACCCATGTATAGTGATACGTATCGTATCGCCAGATTCTTGCCAATACACAGCCCTAGTCAAAATACATGTTATATGTGTCTAATGGAGTCTTCTCAGGTTTATGATTTTCTTGTCAAAAGTAATTGCCTCCTGCATAATGCTTACGTCATACTGAAGTTTGTCATACGTTTTTAAACAAAATTGCTTTTTTTTTCTTTCAATAAATATTAGTGTTCACTTATGTCAATATTTCTTTTTTTACAGCCTTATAATCAGACCCCTAATAATCATGAACACCCCTAATGCTTTCACAGTCCTACAGCTCGTACTGGGTCGACATTTCATTCGGAAATGTTAGGCAGTTTTGATTTATATGCTATGTAATGTTTATGATCACGTTAGCTTACATGTGCGTATGCAATGCTTCTATTGCTTGTTTTTCTTTCTTCTTCGCCTGTGTTTTGATCAGGAGATTCTGTACTCTTTCAGCTGCATAATAGCGCCCCCTACCATATAACAGTGAAAACATGGATTGCTGGAAAATTCCGTCAATGGCGGGGAAAGAGTAATACCGTATTTACCACCTATATTTTTTTTACTTTAAACCCCACAAAAATAATCAAAATAACTTAAACCCATGTTCATCACAGGACATTTGAATTCAAGTCATTTTATTTTTAACTCTTTCCCCGCCACTGACGAGATATTTCAGAGTAGACAATCTCCTGATCAAAACACAGGAGAAGAAGCGATATCACATGTAATCATATGTTAAATAACGTGATCACCAACATTAAACAGCATATTATTCAAAATTTGCTAATGTTACCGAATGAAATGTCGACCCATAAAGAGGAAACGACTGTGAAGCTTTAGGGGTGTTAATGGACTCGATCTACTCCATCTGTGTTTTGATCATCGCTCTGAATCCAATCTGACAAAAACGAGATTTTCTTAATTTTGTTAAACTTACCAACACACGAGTGTTGATAAAGAATGCATACAGTTAGAATAAAATTGGCTTTTGGTGTAAAGACAGAGGTTTTTTTTTTGTTTGTTTGTTGTTGTTTATATGTATTGCATGTTCAGATATTAATTCAACAAAATATTCTGGGGGCATGAAATGTTTGTGAAAATGATCAAAAATGCTCGGGGGAACAGCCAACTTAAAAAAAAATAAAAAATAAAAATAAAACCTGGAGGGGAAAGAGATAATTGTATGTCTTTATTTATTCAGGTTTATTGAAGTCTTACTTTGTTCAAGTCTATTCTATGTTATATAAAATGCATTTTGACAAAAAACAACTGTCCCAACACTGAGCCATGAACACCATTCTTCAGACTTTAAATACATAAAGCTCAGGCAAATCCTGTAATTTACAGACACAGAGTGGACACTTACGTTCCTCCGAGCCTTGTCAGGTCAGTGGATTTGCCCATGATGAGGTACGACTTGCCTTCTACCAATCCCAAATGTTCTCTGCAACTGGGACGACCCAAAAATGGTCTGACTTTCCCCACAACATCATCATCAGTGCCTACAGGACAGAACAGTGTTTAGGACACACTTTCTCTACAATCCAAATTAGCCTCATGCTGAATATGTATCTGAGAGAAAAAACTGCATTTAACAAGAATCAGACACATTTCATGATCTGTGGAGTAGCATGGAGAGAATAATGAACCGTACCTTCTCTCAGTGCCTGGTCCACCTTCAAGTGATAGATGTCAGAGTCATGTGCCAGATCTAGCTTATCCACTGTCACTTTATAAACTGTCAAACATAAGTGTAATATTGTTACTGGCATAATAACTGATTAGATTGGATTTCAGTGGCAGAAATCTCCTATTGAGTGATTTGCCTGAGTGGATCACCTGGCCAGGCCTCTGACCTTTTTACAATCCACAATAATCCAACAAAACAGGTAATCATGTCACGAAGTAGCAGTAATAAAGCACTTCACAATGAAGAAGACTATGTTACTATGGACATTTTGAAAGATATGTTGGAAGAACAAAGGAAATTTTACACTGATATGCTCGATAGGCAAGAATCAAGCTTCTTGTCTTTTACAAAAACAATGCTGGATTCTGTAAGCACTATCTTGCACCCAGCGCAATTGACTTTGTACACCGACGCATGTATCATTCCTATTTTGCACCCGCGCAAAGCGGACTTTTCCCTCCACAAACGCACGTCGGTAAGTTAGGAAATACACTTGCGCTCCCTGGGCGGTTCAGCGCAAAGAGGCGGCGTGTTCCAGCGCAAACGTTCCTTCATGCTATTTTGCAGTTTCAGAAAACAATTGCGCCACTAACCAGGAAAAAATAGTTTAAAGTCAGTGGCGCGTGCGCATGTTATTCATAAGCTATTTTAAGGGCGCATGCTTGGCCATAATCAATGTAGCGTGTGCACAACGCGCATACACTTTGATTCTCTCATCTACACAGAAGCAGCAGTTTTCATTTTTGCAAATCATACATTATTACGATAGATAGATAGATAGATAGATAGATAGATAGATAGATAGATAGATAGATAGATAGATAGATAGATAGATAGATAGATAGATAGATAGATAGATAGATAGATAGATAGATAGACAATTTATTATAAAAGCATACATCTAGCTTACACATTTACCCAAATTATCATACGCCTGTTTAACTGAAGTTAATTTGGGTGGGTTTCTCCATTTCAATGGAACTTCTCTCTTTTACGGCCGTGACGAGAGCTTCGGTCTCCTCGGCTGTGAACGCTCCTGGTGCACGCCTGGCAAATCCGCCGTTACAATAGCAATCCGCTATGGAAAACGCCCGATAGATAGATAGTCTCACGCGCGCGTGGTGTGTGCGCGTGCGTAGTGGAGCACACATTGAGCGCTCATTCCCAGACGTTCTGCTTAGCAAGCTCCATTTGTGACTGGATTCCGCGATTCGGTGTCGCTTCGCAAACACAGACACGGTGAATTTATGAATGAAAGTGAAAGTTCTGACACAAAACGAAGTTGTTACGTATCCTCATGATTTTTCAAGTGGGTACACAGCAAAAAGTCCAGTGTTAAATTAACTCTCCTGGGAGTTTATATGGCTCCAGAGTCAGTGTTAAAATATGAGTGTTAAATTAACCCTCAGAGGTCGGAGATCACGCCGGCGTGATCTGCTCGCTTTTTTCCTTATGAGTTGAATTGAGACCCAAAATACTCTTTTGACTTTGATTTTACAAAACAAGTTTCATACATCAATCGATTCTGTTAAATGTGTATTATTTTTGTGTATACTCACAATAAAAACAAAGTGTTGTGCTTTTTGCCAAATAAAGAAAAATAAACGTGATGCGAGTTCTGCCTTCTATCTGCCAGTGTCGTCCATTCTGAAACGCGTCCGAAAATGAACAATAACTCAGCGAATACTCAGTCAAACAGGCAAACAGACATACAGGCATGAAGCTTGAATTCTCTTCTCTTAAATGAAGTAATTTATATAAAAAACAAATATTCTCATGTTGTGAAATCTGTATTCAAAGAGAGCGATTCCAGTCGACCTCATTAGAGCTAATTCAAATGTAATGTGACTCCGCCTACGGAGAGCGCGCACTATTCAAACGCAAATGAATGAGGCAATCCAAGCAAACCTGTGAACGCCCACATATCAGTTTATTCAGATCATTACTTTAACACCGTCTCAGCAGCGCTGTGAGCAATAACAATAATGAAAAAAGTACCTCAGAAGTGCGGGTATATCGAGGAGCGAGCTGAGGAATACTGTAAGTTTTTTTTTCTTCTCACGTGAATCGGGTTTCTGTTTTTGATGAATGAACGGCAGAGATGCGCGCTGTTTACCACAGCTCGCAAAAAGACAGTTTAAATTTAAATCGCGTGTGTGAATGAATGAGGATGTTTTAGCAAACTGTATTACTATGAGTAAAAATCGACTGAAATATGTTGAAATAAAATGTAGGCTATTTGTACGTATTTGTACGTAGCAATACGTATTAAACTGCAATTTTATATGCCCTAATATTTCATAAAAACAACGTTACAGTCAGGCGAAATATGAAAGACAACATTTTGTTGACTAGATCTGAGTACAGTTTTTACTGTAGAATATACTGCCACATAAGCTTTTGATGAAAAAAGTAGCCTACCTCAGAAGTGCGGGTATATCGAGGAGCGAGCTGAGGAATACTGTAAGTTTTTTTTTCTTCTCACGTGAATCGGGTTTCTGTTTTTGATGAATGAACGGCAGAGATGCGCGCTGTTTACCACAGCTCCCAAAAAGACAGTTTAAATTTAAATCGCGTGTGTGAATGAATGATGATGTTTTAGCAAACTGTATTACTATAGCCTACTGAGATGAGTAAAAATCGACTGAAATATGTTGAAATAAAATGTAGGCTATTTGTATAAGCAATACGTATTAAACTGCAAATTAACATTTATATGCCCTAATATTTCATAAAAACAACGTTACAGTCAGGCGAAATATGAAAGACAACATTTTGTTGAATAGATTTGAGTACAGTTTTTACTGTAGAATATACTGAATATATATATCAAATAAGCTTTTGTTTAGCAATTTTTATATAAAATAAAGTCATCAACTAAGATGTTAGCTGTTCCAATTTTGGCTATATTCAAACTAATGAATACATAGATAGGCCTAAAATGTAGGCCTATAATCTTTTTTTTTTTTTTACAAAGAAAGAGTACACTTGAAATATTGTTGAAATTTTAATTATTGTTGTAATTGTAACCTTTTTAATAAAATAGCAAAACATATTTACAAGATAGATGTAAGCAAAATCTTAAATGGTCAATATAAGTCTTCTTCTAATTTTTTGTCCTTGCATTGTGGCTCAGTCAGTCAGAGTCACACCTGAATGAATGGCTAATTATGCAGAGTCATTATGCATAATGGGTGGGACATTTTGTATTCCAAGGTGTAAACCACTCCTCGTTCACGCCCACTCGTGAATTTACACCTTTGCCATTAACATGTTTATAAATAACTGAAAAAAGCACAAATGTCAGAGCATGTCAGAACACCTCCAGTGCCCAGAAAACACCTCAGACTCCAGAGGGTTAACACTCAAGAGTGTTAAAGTTAATGAGCTCATTAAGTGATTAATTGAGTGATGATTGAGCATTATTGAAGACACCTGATGTTAGCAAGCAGAATCACCAAAAGAGAAAATCTATTTTTTAAAGATACCGTTATGGAGATCAGTGTTTGCTTTAGTTGGGCTCTTGATTCATAAACTGTAAACATAAGATTATCTTTGGCTGTTGTATCTGAGTTATAACTGCCAGATGAACAAAGAGAAAGTTGATCAGGTTTTGTTGGTTATGTTTTGACATAATCATAGTTTCACCTGAATCACTCAACTCATTTAGAGTCTAATCTCTGACTTAAATGTATATTGTTGATTACAGCATCACTGTGATTCTACAGCATAAGATCTTTTTTTGTAACTAGTCTAAAGGATTTCTTAAAAGTTGTTCTGATAAATTAAAATCTTTCTTTTAGGCGCACACAGACATCAAGAATCAGTGTATGAATCTCAACTATGGTGACAAACAGAATATTCAATTAGGAAAAGGAAATCAGTAAGACAATTCAGATCATAATTTATTCATACCGCAATGCATGATGGGAGCCATGAATGAGTTTTGATTGGTGGCACCCAGAATGCACTGCAACATGCTTTATTATTGTCACCATTGTTGAGATTCACAGGCTGATTATTGATGCCAGTGTATCTAATTAAAGCAATTTTCTAGGTATTTTTATCAGAACAATTTTTAAGAAATATATTGCATTATATTGATAATGATAAAAATCATTTGCTGTAGAATCACAGGCTCTGTAATCAACATGATAAATCTGACTCTCTAAATGAGAGTTGATTTTCAGGTGAATTTATGATTATCAAATCATAACCAACACCACCTAATCACCTTTTCTCTTTGTTCATCTGAGAGTTATAACTCATATACAACAGCCAAACAAAGTGTAAAGTTAATGATTTATGGGTCAAGAGCCCAACTAAATCAAACACTGATCTCCATAACGGTGTCTTAAAAAAAATAGATTTTCTCCTTCAGTGATTCTGCTTGTTAACATCAGGTGTCTTCAATATTGGTCAATTATCACTCAATTAATCACTTAATGAGCTCATTAACTTTAACACTCTTGAGTGTTAATTTAACACTCATATTTTAACACTGACTCTGGAGCCATATAAACTCCCAGGAGAGTTAATTTAACACTGGACTTTTTGCTGTGTATACGGAAATCCTTGGCCTTTTCTAGTGGGTATACGGCGTATACCTGCGTATCACGTAGACTACACCACTGCCCAAACCACACCTATGAGTAATGAAGCTACTTCAGACCAACCCATTTTAGATTTGCGCCGGGCGCAAGAGTCATTTATCCCGCCGGGAAAATAGCAACAGTGCCGAGACCCGCCCACAAAGTTACTTGCGCTTTGCGCTTGACACTTGCATTTCAGATCGTTAAAATAGGGCCCTTTATGTTGGAAACCTCATATTAGTGCCATAAGTACAAAAATAGCCAAAGTGGTCGGTATATTAGGAAAAATCCGGCACTTGATTAACAAAAAAGTTGCAGTTATGTTGTATTACTCAATGTTGTATCCATATATCAGTTACTATAATGTTGCTTGGGCTAGTACCCACCCAACTAAATCTATTTTTAGACAGATTTTTCTGTATTATTTTTCGACTTCAGAAGCGAGCTTTAAGAATAATATTTTGTGTAAATCGTAGACACTCCTCCCAATCACTGTTTGCTCAGGCAAGTATTCTTAGTGTTTACCAAGTGAATCAGCTTCAAATTGCTTTATTTGTTTATAGCTCTATAATAAATGTTATTTCCCAAGCACTTTTGTAATATTTTTATTTTTTATAATGAATTTCACCAGTATCCGACTCGTAGTAGTTGTCTTATTAGGCCTCCCTACTCTCGCACGACTCAAACACAGTTTAGTATATTATACAGAGGGTCAAAGGTATGGAATAGTCTTCCCACATCATTTATTGAGGTTTCTAAAGAACAGTTTAAACAGAGAGTAAAATTGTAGTTACTACGTTGTTTGAATTTTCCATATGGGTTTGTGCTTTAAATCCAATTTTAAATTGTTTTATAATATGTTTTTAATTTGTTAAATATAATTGTTTCTATGGAGATTGCCACTAATTAAGCTCCTTGAGGGTTTTTCGGCAATTGTCCATCACATTCTTTTTGTGAAATGTATAACACTGTTTTTTTTTATGTTTTTGTTGTCAAATCAAATCAAATCATTATTTTTTTTAAAATTAATTTACACAGGGGTTAAATGAATAGTTCACTCAAATAGGCACCTTGTCATCATTTACATCATGTTGTTGCAGACCTCTGACTTCTGACAACAAAAACTAAGATATTTCCCATTTGAAAAAGAAAAACTCCATGTGATCATACCGCTCACTGGATGAATTGGCTCCAATGGTTCTTGAGTTAACAACTCACTTGAAGGGAATATTTACAGTGATTTAAAAGTGAAATTTGGGTCTGTTGCTCTCACAGAGTTTGCCATTTTTGGAGCTTAACATTTTACCAGTCTAACTTAATCGTACAAACCATTTGTTGCAGTTGATCTACGATAAAGTAAGGCTTAAGATGCTTTTGGAACTGTAGTTCTGGTTATATTTCAATGATGAAATTATTAGTGACTTGATTCATCGATCTCACCCAGTATTATAACCTGATTATACAAATGCTTTATTATTTTTTCTCTACAGATGATTAAATTTCAGCAATGCTTTAATCATCTGAAGATTTTAAAATCACACACAGACATCAATAATCTACATATGAATCTCAACAATGGTGACAATCAAACAAATTCTTCATGTTGCAGTGCATGATGGGAGCCACCAATCAGAACACATCATTGGCTCCCATCATGCATTGCAGCATGAATAAATTATGCAGCTGAATTGTCCTGTAATTTTCATTTTTTCCTGGTTGCTTTTATTTTACTATTGGTTTATTATGACTTTAGTTTTGTGACGTTCAGAGTTGATCTGTTTGTCACTAGTTTGTTTATTGTCACCATTGTTGAGATTCATATGCTGATTCTTGATGTCTGTGTGTTTAAAATCAATAACTTGTGTACACAAAGTATCTTCAAAATTGTTCATATTGCTGTTGGATCTCAAACTGTAGAATTTCAGGTCTACTAAATGAGATAACAAGTATATAGTAAAAGATTTAGACTCTGAATGACATCAGTGAATCAGGACACTAAATGATGATAATGTCATTATCATCAAACCATAATGTGTAGAAATGCACCGATTACAATTTTCTGGGGCGATTCCGATTTCCGATTTTTCATTAAGTTTGACCTGCCGATACAGATTTTAGCCGATTCCGATTGAATTTTTTCTAACCACTTTACAACACACACAAATATTTATTTTATATCTTTTCTGTAATAGAACATTTTACAATTTGCATAGTACATATTTTTTTGAACAGATAAACTCTATAAAATAGAACTATATAAATTAATCCAGGTGTGGGTAATTCAAACATCTAAAGTGCAGTGTTATGGAAGAACAATTTCCTTTTCACATTCAATATCCAATAATTTTTATAAATGTATTTAGCAAACTAAACGTCTGTATGAAAACAGGGAATGGCAATAAAATAATATATAAATAAACAATAAATAGCCTTGCAGTATAAAGATATTTCTCAAAGCACACACACACACAGGCCTATTGCAATCACTTGTACAAACTGAATAATAAAACAAGTTTAAATGGGTACATTTTCTATAAATATTAGTCTTTGTTTTCTTTTCTGACATAGCCTATTCCAGTTCTTGTTAAAACACAAATTCTGTGCATTTTGGGCGCTTTTTTGTGAAACCCTATTTGGGCTATTTTATCCATCAAAAGTGTGCTTTCCCTTTAATTGAGCGTGAGCAGTGCAGCAAATTGACTCGGCGCCGAACACGCGCTTCACTGCTCGCGACGCTCCTGCTTGACGCTCACGCGCTGCTCCCGCTCCCATTGTGAAAGCACTCATCGATTAACATGCACGCTGAAAAAAAAATACGCACTTGCGGTCTGAACGGACGTAATTCACTAGGGCTGACTTCTAATAGTCGAGGATTCCACGATTCGATTCGGAGAGGTCTGATTTGCGTCAGTTTGGTTTGAAATGTGCTGGGGACAGAGAAGCATTCGCATTTTCAGAAGGGCTGGGTACCATTTTTATTTTATTTTTTCGCTTTCGCGCAGGTCATGTTTTGAAAGACGATGTCCTGTAGCTTACTAATGTAAAGAAATAAAAATGTATTCAAAAATCTGCTTCACATTTTCAGCAGGGCTGCGGAGCGGCTGTGAGTTGACTCCACACGGTTCTCATGTGCGTTAAAAAGCTTTTACGTGGTTTAATGTACCTAAACAATGATTACCAAATTCCCCTCTCATGTTGCTCCACATAACCACTTAAAATGATAAAAAAAAATCGAACCCAGAGTCCAATTATTATGGACGTTATCTGATATTAAGTGTTTCTGCTTTACATTTTCAGCAGGGCTGCGGAGCGGCTGTGAGTTGACTCCACGCGGTTCTCATGGGCGTGAAAGAGCTTTACGTGGATTAATGTACCTAAACAACCATCACCAAATTTCTCTCTCATATTGCTCCTCATGTTTATGAAATGTTATGATATATGTGTAATATATATGTGTTTTTTAGCTCTTTTGTTTGAAATGGAAAAAATCTAGCTGCTATCTAAAAAAAAAAGAAAAAAAAAAAAGGTTCGACTATCAGTCGACTACGGCAAAATCTAACGAATCAGATTCGACTATGAAAATCCTTAGTCGAAAACAGCCTTATAATTCACGAGGTTTCCTACATGTGTGTTCCGTGTGCATGTGTGATTCTGATGTTGCGCGATGTTAATCATGCGGCGCCCGAGTGCATTTGTCCGGCATAAAATCAGCATTTGTCAGACTGACCGGCCGGTCGCCGGTCACGGCCAATCACGTGAAAATCGGCCAATTCCGGTCACCAGCCGATCAATCGGTGCATCCCTTATAATGTGAGCAGATCATGTTTTCTCTTGCAGTAACAAATGTGCTTTATAAACAGTGTTGGAACAGTCAAAGAAAAACTATCAGCAAAAAAAAGGGTCAAGACCTCAACTAAAGAAAACACTGACCACCATAATGGTAACTTGAAACGAAAAATTCCATAAAACATTACCGTCTAAACTTCTGTTGAATCTCAAGAACTTTTGTCGATGTATGACAGAAATAAACTCAAACTGGTAATATTAAGTGCAATAATGTGTAATGTCACAAAGTCAGTTGTAGTTCTTGTGTTTCTCTTTTTTCTGTTATTGTTTTTTCTCTTTCCTTTAATGATTCTGCTTGTTATCATCAGGTGTCACCACTAATGGCCAATCATCACTTAATTAATCACTTAATTATCTCATAAACTTCAACACTGCTTCAGTGTTAACTTAATTATCTCATTAACTTCAACACTGCCTCAGTGTTAATTTTAACACCCTGTTGTGTGGACACATATGTGCACTGAGGAGTGTTAATTTAACACTGGGGATTTTGCTGTGTGGAAAACAATTCCTTTTGAGGAATCCCTTTGTAGGTTTTCAACAACATGGGGGGTGTAAATAATGAATTCTTGATTTATGAAAGTATAACAGTCATGACAATGAAATAACCTACCATAATCCATGCCAGCTTCACAGGATTTATTCATACGAGCATTTTCATCGACTTTGTTTTTCTTCTGGAAAGTGCAGCTTTCTGCGTTCAGAGAAGTTATTAATGCACACTTGTAATAACGCACACACATAAATAATTTTTTTGTTTCCTCGTTCACATACAAGAATAAAAAAAACAATGTTTAAAATTACAAATAGACTGAAGGTAACTAAACCAAATACTACAAAAGTTTAGGATATGGTCATTTTATATTATTATTTGTGTGTGTTTATACCTTCTGCACAAACGCACATGTCTCCCTTACACAGTCTGTTTATAGCACCATCTGCCCTTTCAGGGTGGTAGAACTTCATACAGCGTGCATCTGAGAGAAAAGAGAGAGAGAGAGAGAGAGAGAGAGAGAGAGAGAGAGAGAGAGAGAGAGAGAGAGAGAGAGAGAGAGAGATTTAATTTAATGCAGGGAGGTCAATTAATTAAAAATGCTAATATTACATAATATCTGCTGAAAAAAGCTCACAAATGAGTATAATTTGAAGACATTTTTGTGGCAGATGAGTGAATCATCAAAAAAATTCTTTTTACCTTTCCTTTACATAAAATCAAAAAACAAACAATTATCATAAGGAAGAAAACAAATACACATACACAAAAGTGTTACGGCCTAAGCCTTATGAATGTTGTATTTGTATTTTGTGTGTATCTGTTAGTGCTCTGATTAGTCTCTTTTCTCTTCTGAGTGTTAGCCTCCGCCCCTGCACACCTGTGTCCCGTTGCTCTAATGGCTCCTGCTAGTATATAAGAGTAGTGTGAAACAGAATGAGTCATGCAGCATGGTTCAGAGTGAAAGAAATGTCGAGGAAATGCTGTTTTTTTTTTCACTGTGAGGGAAAAACATAATTGCATAGACTTCCAACGGCAGAGGAATTGAAGAATCAGTGGTTACAATTATTTTACAACCTTTTGCACTGCAGTTCGATGCAGGTCTGTTATATAAGCCGCTTTGCGACCAAGTAGTTATAGGAAGTTTTCTATTAGGAACTTAGTTCTAGGAACTGTCCACTTCTAAACAGTTCTAAGAACTACTCTCCCCCAAACTCTGTTTTGCTGTTTGCGTTCACACTGGCCAAGTGGCCATAGGAACTGGTAGGAGGGGTAAGGGAGTGACGCAAGCACGGTGACTTTTATTTTGACGGCGCGACGGACCTTTATTTTGGCGGCGCTGAGAACGCCAGAGCAAACAATGCTCGCATTCTCTGTGTTTATTAGTTAGCGATCTGTCTAACAGTACTGTTTAATATGTTATTAGATAGAACTGTTATAGAAAGTAGACAGTATATGAAAAAAGGTTATTAGCCTATGCCGTGTGGTTGATGTCCAGTGTTGCTAGCTGGGCAGATAAACATAATCATGTTTGGCTTGGTCCCCTCAAAGTTGCATTGGATTTTCTCTTCAGCATAAAGGTTTAAAGACCCATCTATCACTGTTTTCCATGTTTGTATAGTTAGTTTATGGAGTAAATATATAGGCTATAATCTGTGTGTTTACATTTTAGCTGTTTTAATAATGTCGGGTGCTGGTGTTCCGCGTGCGTTCGGTCAATCAGCGTACACTAACGTCATGGATAGTTCCTATTCACCTTATTTTTAACGGAAATATGGACGCAGCCAGTTGACGGTATTTTGTGCGAGACTTCCGGTCAGGCACTTCCGGTCACTGGCGCGCTAACTCACTCAAACAAGTGTTCGTAACTAACTTATGGCTTCGGGGAAGACCAGGATTGTTTGTGCAGTTAGAGGTTGTCATAATAACTGGTACAAAAGAAAGATTTACTTGGAGCAGGAGTGTTTTAATCATCGAATCATCAGGCGCCCTACGACCAGCGACACACTGGCTGCGTGGCGTTTCTGTTGCGTGGTGTTTTACAAGTCTTTGCACACAAGAAACGTGTCTGACGCGGCACTGCTAGGTGACATATGCCTCATTCATTGGTGATTTCGACATAATGGGGAGAGAGTTGTGGAAGGCCTAGCAGCTATACTTAATGTTAAACAGCAGCAAAGACAACGTCGGCAGTATTGACGGCAAAATAGGCTACAGGATATTTCGTTCTGTATTGACAGGTGCAATATTAGAAAATCGATTTTTTTTCATTGCATTTATATCTGCTTTTGTCAAAACCTAAATTTTCAAACATCAAAATGGCATTTATTAATATGTATTCATGTCAAAATGAAATACAAACATCTTTTCCTATTCTATTTCTAGTCTCAATAAAAACCATAATAAAAACTCCAAGGAGAAACAAAATCATTATAGTAACACCTGTATAAAATCTAGTGATCATGGCATTTATTTTGTATGATTTACAATTATTTATAGCCATCTACTTATTGCTATCCTGTGCTTTGGTTGCATTCTGAAGGCAGTATTAATACATTTGACATGACAAAATACCTCCATAGATATATTAGTCCAGCGCTGGCTCGACTGTGTTTAGGGCGGTGCTGAAGGCGCCGGTGAAGTTTTGGCACTCTGCCAGCTAGATGCATGAGTGTTTTCAACCAGGTCCGGTACCCTAACTGAGTGAGGCAGGGCTTTAGTTCTTTGTAGTATTCATCTGCTACGGCAATGTGTAACATTTTTCTGTCAACTCTGCATAATCCTTCGCGATCGATATCGTTATTTAGCCCAGGGAAGCGAGGAAACGGAAGTGCCGCACAAAAACCGGATATTGGACCCATGTTTACTTCCACGTTCGAAAATAAGGTGAATAGTGCTGGTTTAGACCTTACTCTGAAGTAGGACCTAAATTAGTTCCTACAAATGGAGTTCCTAGAACTAAAATCGTTCCTAGTTCCTGCGGTGCGAACACGCCGACATCCGGGTACTTTAGCCAATAGTTCTAGGAACTGTGAAAAGGTTCCTCCGGTCGGAAAGCGGCTATTGATGCTGTTATGTATGACAGATATAACATCACATCTGAAATTTAAGAGAGGTATAAAATGAAATTACCACTGTGAAAGTCGTGCTTGTGATTGTAGTTTGGGTCAGTCAGCTTGTTCTTCTTGACTGCCATTATTGGACTCAAACTGATACGGCAAAACTGATGCCATAGTCAGCGTAGTTCAGAGGTGGAAAGTCCAGGGGTCAGAAAGTAAAAGTCCTGCCATATGTTTATTCCACCCATGAACTCGCAGCTGATTTTACTAATTAGTTCTCTCTCCTGCTGAATTAGCAAATCCAGGTGATTGGAACAAAATACTGCCCAGATAGCAACATTGTTTCGGCCCGGATCCGGCCCATATCTGGCACTTGTGGAATGCGGATCTGGCCCACATGCAGCGTGGAATGACGGCCCTTGGGTGGCCCACTCCTGTTTGCCAGATCTGGGCCACAAGCAGGCCATAGCAATGCCACATGTCAGCCAAGAGCAAAGAAATAAACCACAACTGGTCCTTATCTGAGCCATAAAGTCTGTGTATATTAAATACAGAGTCATCTCAGCCTTAATAAGCCTGTTAACAAGCAGAAACACTGAAGGAAAGAAGAGAACAGAAAAAGAGACGAGCAGAAACACAAGAACTACAACTGACTTCAGCAACAGTCTAAGATGAAATCAACTGAAGAGAAAAGAAGACATTAAATCTGTGAAGATCTCAGCAGAGGAGGATTAAACAACTCCACAAACAACATTACCAGCTTCACTTATTACTAACCAGACTGACTTTATTTCTGTCAGACGTCTACAGAAGTTCTTATTGAGAATTAACAGAGGTTTAACTATAATGTGTTTCATTTGAAGTCACCATAATAGTGAATAGTGTTTCCATTAGTTGGGCTCTTAACTCTTAGGATATCTAAACTCCTAGTCTTTTTTGGCCGCTGTGGCAGTGTGTTTGTCAAACACATTTGCAGCAGCAAAGAAAGCTAAAGTGAAATGAGATCAGGTGATGATGGTTACCTGTTGATGATTTTATAATCATCATGAAATAACCTGTTTCACTGATGTCTTTGTAATCTAACAATTGTGTTGATCCATTAATACTTTCACATCACAAACCCTGTGTATCTGCAGCATGAGATCCACCAATATTATAACAGTTAGTTTAAAACTTTTATCAAACATGAGATAAAAAAAAAATTAGCTTTTGTTGACACACACAGACATCAACAATCAGCGTATGAATCTCAACAATGGTGACAATCACAAATATTTAGATAAACAGATAAATTCAGAACATCACTGAAAAGCTACTAATTCACAACAAAACCAACAGCAAAAAATAAAAGCAAATATTTAGAATCAAACAAAATTATAGAACAATTCAGCTGCATAATTTATTCATGTTGCAATGCATGCTGGGAGTTTTGTAATATGCTGGTACCCAGCATGCATTGCAGCAAAGTACTTTTGATTGTCACCATTGTTGAGATTCATACGCTGATTGTTGATGTCTGTGTGTCTCATCATAAACTGACTTTTTTGTGCTCATGTTTGATAAAGTCTTTGAACTTATTGTTATAATATTGCTGTATCTCATGTTGCAGTAACACAGGGCTTGAAAATATTAATGGATCAACACAATTGTTAGATTCCAAAGACATCAGTGAAACAGGTTTCATTATGATTATAAAACCATCAACAGGTAACCATCATCACCTGATCTCATTTCACTTTAGCTTTCTTTGCTGCTGCAAATGTGTTTGACAAACACACTGTCAGAGCGGCCAAAAAAGACATAATATATAGTCAGAGTTAAGAGCCCAACTAATGGAAACACTAATCACTCTTATGGTGACTTTAAATGAAACACATTAGAGTTAAACCTCTGTTAATTATCAATAAAACCTTCTGTAGACGTCTGACAGAAATAAAGTCAGTCTGGTTAGTAATAAGTGAAGCTGGTAATGCTGTTTGTGGAGTTGTTTAATCCTCCTCTGCTGAGATCTTCACAGATTTAATGTCTTCTTTTCTCTTCGGTTGATTTCATCTGAGGCTGTGTCTGAAGTCAGTTGTAGTTCTTGTGTTTCTGCTCGTCTCTTTTTCTATTCTCTTCTTTCCTTCAGTGATTCTGCTTGTTAACAGGCTTATTAAGGCTGAAATTACTCTATATTTAATATACACAGACTTTGTGGCTCAGGTAAGGTCCAGTTCTGGTTTATTTATTTGCTTTTGGCTGACATGTGGCATTGCTATGGCCTGCTTGTGGCCCAGATCTGGCAAACAGGAGTGGGCCACCCAAGGGCCGTCATTCCACGCTGCATGTGGGCCAGATCCGTATTCCACAAGTGCCAGATGTGGGCCGGATCCGGGCCGAAACAATGTTGCTATCTGGGTGAGGAGGACCTTTACTTTCTGAACCTGGACTTTACACCTCTGGCGTAGTTACAGTATTGTTTACAGCAAAGCCTCCGGAGCTGATTCTCAACAGTTAAAGGTAGACCCATCAGAAAGGACTGGGACCGCCTGACCAAGTCGACTGAACACCTGTGGGCGTGACAACGATGCGATGATGCGAAATGAGGCGTAGTTGTCTACACTGGAGGCGGTCATATGCAAATGACTGCTACGTCACTTCGTACCATGACGTCACTTCTTACCATGGGTCCCCAACAAGCTGTAATTAGCGCTTGATTAAATAAATGCTTCATTTATAATGGGGAGGACGTCTTCCTATGAAACTTGCAGGAAGCTTTAATGGTACAAAGACCTCTTATATACCAAAAGATCAAGGCAAATTTGGTTTCTCATAATATGACCCCTTTGAGAAATATTATTTTCAGTGGACTCAATTGTAGAAAGATCACAGTACGATCAGTATAAAGTTGTATAAAAACTGTTTGAAACAATCGGTTTCCCAACTTATCACAGTTGGAAGAGCTAGCTCTGCACTCTTCCTGTCGCCCTTTCTGTAAAATATTGATGTATTCATTTTCTGAAAAGAAGAAATCATATTGTTGATAACTATACTACAAAAATCACCTTCAATAAACAAATAAACAAACAAATAAATAAACAAATAAATAACTGCAATCACATTGTTGATGCTCAGGATCAGGATCAGGAAATACATTAGCCTACTGCAATTCCACTGTGGTAGAGCGTTGTCACATAGAAACATTAATATTCTCTCAATTTACAGTAAAACTATGTTAGATTAAGTTGATTTGTGAATAAAAATATCTAATTAACTTTAGATGGTGCAAAAAAATCCCCCTTGAGAAGAGATGTTTGGAAATGAGATTAATAGAGCAATTTCTGGAGCAGTTCAACAGTCTTCAGTGTGAGGGACAGTGGGGAGAAGAGTTTTGGAGGAACATTCAAATGTTAATACTTAATGGCACTGAATTAACATGTTAATTTGAGAGCTTCAGTTGAATTGTTTTTATAGATAAAACATGCAGCAATAGCTCACCTGGTGAGTAATATTCATATACAAGCTTTACAAGCTTTAGTAAGCTTAGCAAAGAACGTTTTGGGAAGGAATGTGCTTAGAAAACACAGAGAGTCCGAATTTGTTAATTCAGAACAAAACGAACGAATAATTCAAATAGCCCATTCGCTACAGGGACAGTGGAGAAAAGAGTTTTGGAGGAACATTCAAATACTTAATGGCACTGAATTAACATGTTAATTTGAGAGCTTCAGTTTAATTGTTTTTATAGATAAAAGAAATAGTGTGTGTACATGCAGCAATAGCTCACCTGGTGAGTAATATTCATATATTGTGACGGCAGCAGGTTGAAGCAGACCCACATTAAACATCTTGTGCATTCTGAAGGAAAGTCTTTCTGTCTCTTTACGAGAAACCTAATGAGACAAAAAAATAAATAAAAGCAAATTTACATGATATTAAATATCAAATTGTACAATGGAAACTGCCCACATTAACATTTGCACAAGCAACAACTAATAACTAAAAACTAATAATGTGGGTCAAATTTAAAACAATTTTTGTAGTAAAAATTATTAATTATATTTGCATTTGAATTGTGATTGGTGTTTCTTTCTTGCATTCATTTAACAATGTACAGCTGCAATTACACTGCAAAGACAGTATTCTGTTTTGCATAGCTGATAGAAACATATACATGTAAACATTATAATTTAGATCTATATATTAAATTAGCACATTCACTTCTGCTTAAAGTATCATGTGAAATATGATTCTGATAAGCAGTCTGTAATGTACCAAAGTTACGTGGAACCACATGCCCTTACAGTTAATGAGCATCTAGGAATCAGATTTCAACAATACTGTGATATTAACCAAAACACATGGTTTCAAGATAAAAAGAAAACAAATCTGTGTTTGACATCATCGGTCTGCTGAAATACCTTATCTAAGTAGAGGATGAGGGATCCTCTCTCTGACAGCTCTTTATTCTTTTCATATTTCTGAATGTATCTCTCCTTCCCCGTGGACAACTGAGGGCAAGAAAATGAGAAAAATAACTCAGTGCATCACATGATGAGCAACATGTTTTATGGCCTATCTGCAGATGTGAGGCAATTCTGCATCAGTTTATCATCATAATACCTCTTTAAGATCATTTTCTTCAACATCAAATCCTGTCGGTATGCCAATGTCCAGAATAGTCATAGTGGCATCGGTTTTATCACTTTTGTAGCTGTAAAGATGGAGATAAAGTGCAGGTTTTATTAACAGGTTCAGTAAGTCTTCAGTTTTCCTCCATCAACTGATTCTGCGTTTAAGGCTGCTTTCACACTAGAGCTTTACATGCAAACCTGAGTCCGTTTGATGTCAGATTTCTTATATTGTAGTGTAACGTAGAGCTGCTTGTCTCTGAATAAACTCTTTTATCCGTGTCAGAACGCAGTGAAACTGGAGTCTCCCCTGAAATCATTATCTAACTGTCCCTGGTACTCGCGTTCATGAAGCAAACATACAGCGAATGTGGGACAGTAAACAAACCAAGTGTGAAAACAGCCTAAATGAGCACATGCTGATTAATTACAAATTAAATGGTTTCTTGACAAAAAATAAAATAAAAATTGGGGTATTTGTCCACATACATGAAATCCATAATGAAGTTGTAACTTTCAAAGGCTCCTGGTTTTGCTAAAAGGAAACAAAAGTATTTGGTGGTTTTAGTTCAAGTCAAGTCTTCCCTTTCTAAAGGGAATATGAAAATAAATTTCATTAAAATGAAGATTTAATACATAGAGGTATTTGGGGAAATACAAGTTAACTAGTTAACCCTGGGTCAGTCTAGCCTGTTGGTAAACATAATCCTGTGTTATCATGTTTAATGTTTAATGTTCCACTTCTAATGTCATTATAGTTGTAGTTAAGTGTCAAAATGTTCCTAAACAGGGTTAGAGTGACGATAACCCAGGGTTAAGCACAGTGTGAAAAGCCTTAATGTTTATAAAGTGCTACAGAAAGGCCTCTTTGTCAATCTCACTTTCAGGGGCTTTTTCCATTTTAAGAGTCAGATCAAAGAGTGTACAGTCAGACTTCTTCTCAACAGGTCTGGCGTAGTACAGCGTCAGAACCTGAAAAGAGCAGCACGTCTCAGATTAGATGTTAAAACACTTTAATCTTGCTGTTGACCGTATAAACGCTCATGAACACTCACTGAGAGAGTGGCTGTTCCAGTTCCTCTAGCCGTCACATTGAAGTCCTTGTTGATCTCCAACTGTTGAGTGAACACACGTACTCGAGTCAGCAGGATAATCAAATCCATGATGTAGCAGAGATACCTGAAGACTTTATTGACCAAACTCAACACATTTGATGTAGACAATTAAATATGATGGATGACAAATAACAAAACTCCCAACATTCCTCACTTACTATGATACAAAATCATTCAATTGACATGAGCAACACACATTTTGAAGCAGGTTGATGAGTTTCTCCTCACCTTGTATGACTGTGTAAGATGCACATTGGCTCTTTTAATGGTAAATCTGACAGGTCTTCTTCCTGCCACGGACAGCTCCACGTCCAGATTGAAGTTTTGTTGGTCCTTCACCTGCGTGCGATACGCTGCCACGGCCTGAAACACCATGATGGTTGCCTGGAAAGTGCAGAACAGCATTCAAAGACAAGTTCTGCATCTGTCTATCACAGTCAGATGATGAGATGTTGGTGTACCTGTGTGGTGCCAGATCCACCATAATGCGACTGTTTTGAACGCAGCCAGCGCACTGCCTCTCCTGCTTTATCAAAGTCTTTGGCCTTCACAAGTGCCAGCACAGCATAGGCCGTCGCCTCCAGTGAGTGATGATGCTGTCCAGCGACAGCCCAGGACCTACCGGCTGATTCAAACACAAAGCAGGAATAATAACAGGACTGTGTTCCTTTACTGTTATTAACACCAACATGCAGCAATCATTACACTACAACATTTGATCATTTTTCTATTATTTACACTGGGTTAGAATTATTCCATGTAAAGCAAAACACTTTTTGATGACTTGTTACTGACCTTCTCCTTTGGTGGAATGTTTCATCAAGATCTCTTTATTGAGTTTGTCAGCATTGGCCATGGCGTAGGACGTCATCGCAACAGCGTAAGGATTGGTCAGTTGTGGAAGTCGAGCTTCTAAGAAAGCAACAGCCCTCCTGATACTTCCATCCAGACTCTATAAAAGTGTGTAAGAGGTTAAAAGTTCTTAGATCTGCATCCTACAACATACTGTATAATTCACCAACTCTTCAAGGTTAATTTAAGTTGTTACCTGTATGATTTCACCCATCACAACTCTTTAGATTAACTTTGTCATAAGGGTCAATAAATAATACAGTCGAATGGCAGAAAAAAGGTTTTAGACAGTAATGAAGTCATATATAATTCATTTTGCTTGCCTGGAATCATTTAACCCCTTTGGTATCTACTATTTTTGACGAAAGTAAAATTAGCAACCAAATATTTGTTCTGTCCAGTACCTTTTTTACTAAACCACCTTTGAAAGAGGCCCTGTGTTTGGTTTATGCTTGGAAAGATGCTTCAAAGTGTTGCCTTGTCCACTAATAATTATAAAAGTTACTTTATTATGGAGTCACTTTATGGACTTAAGAAAGTTTATTAATTCTATAAAATCAGTCCAGTTATGAGTCAAGCTGTTACAGGTTGCGATATCTTGGTCTTATTTCCAAAATATAACATTTGCTTAATTATGTTTATGATAGAATTGTTTTTATTTCCACTACTGAATTTTTGGTGCCTGTAAATCAATGAACTGTGTGTGCATAGAACAGGATTAAGCACTAAAAGATGAAGTGACACATTGCCATTGATTCAGGAGGAAATAAGTAGCCTTGTTCTACCAGACTCTCGTACATTTCATTTGTACAGAGAGTCTGGCCTCTCTCCATTGACAAGCGTTAACTTCCTTGTAGGGCGCGGGTTCTGTGTTGAAGTTTAAAACTATTGGATCTGCCCAGAGTCACTCAGGATCTGCCATAACCAATCGCTAACCTTTGGTCGTGACGTAACCCTACAACTCAAACTAACGCACGACCTCAACATCATCGTCCTCAGCCACTCCCTCTGTTCGCTGATTGGGCCGCCAAAAATTTGGCCGGAGAAAACCAAAGAATACACCACAATCCCAGACGTAGTACTGAAGGGAAATAAAATTGAGAGAAGGTACGCAGGAGGGCGGAGCCAGGTTAGGAAATAAGAGTCTGAAGCACTAAACCTGCACACGGTGAACAGGATGATTTAATGTTAATAAAATTCTCTGTAATTAATTTAATTTAATATCTCAGAATGTGAATGTCTTGTTTGTAAATTCACCATTGTAACACCATAAAATATCACTGAAGTCTGAACCACCGCTGCTCTTCCCTGAATGTCCAAATCAGAAAACGGTGCAATTATGCGAGTCTGAGGGGATAGAGATGCGGAGGCATATCCATAGCTGGAGACTTTTCCTTCCGTTACTAAAAGAAAATAGCCAATCACAATCAAGCATGTCACTTTCAGCAGTAAGTGCTGAGAAAAACTGCATGGCAGAGGAGGACAGCCTCTCATGGTGTATCAACCAATCATTGCACAGACATAAATTATGTGATAATACTTTAAACTGCTCCCACTGCTAATCTAACTTAGCAATTAACTACCTTAATTATGGAGAGATGAAATATTGAATATTTGATCGCCAACAAATTTAACAAGATTGCATTCTAGCAGAAGCTGCAAATTATAAATGAAGAAAGACCCCACACCTAAGTTTACTACAGGCAGTCAGCTTTAATAAAAGGCCTAACACGGACATTAAAAAAAGAACAGAAGGATGGATTTTTTTTTCTTCAGGTGATAGGCAAGGTGAGTGAAATTATATTTATATTTCCTTGCTGCAAGTTTCATTTTAGTTTTTTATATTTTATGTCTAAAAGTGATTCAAAAAGACATTTAAAGCATTTAATAATATTTCAAAAATGTTTTGGGAGAGGATCCCAAGACCGCTATTATTACTGTGCTTCCTCTATTTTAGAAATCCCCGAGCGGCCACTGGAGGTGAAACAAATTGACTTACACCAACTGATCTAGCACAGATCTCTCTGCCCTCTTGCATGGCAATCACAACAAAGGCTGTCAGAGAGGCATCGGCATCTCTGCCTCGTACATCACCCTGGAATAAAGCACACATAAACAGACTATATCACAAAACAATCATATTTCGTGTGTTTTAATAATTCAATAACAATTTGAGTGACAATTGAGCATTATTTTTTTTTATTATTATTATTTTTTTTTATGCGAACAAGCAGAATCACTGAAGGAGAAAATCACTCATTTTAAATCACCATTATGATAATCAGTGTTTGCTTTAGTTGGGCTATTGACCCTTAAAGGTGCTGTATGTAACTTTTTCACTCTACTAAAGCATAAAAATACCATAATATGTTTGCATATATTGAGGAGACATGCAAAGTTCACATACTCGTTTCTCTGAAAAACACTTCTACATCCAGTTATCTTACTTTGAAATGTGCGTTTCCAGGCTGGAATGTTTGTTTTTGTTATGGTCTGTTATTCTGCACATTTCTAATTTGCCAATTTTCATTGTCCATTGCGCTCGTTCCTGTTGTGTGTGCTCAGACTGGCAACCCATGTGAGCGCCGTCTAGTCTGAGGAGCAGGGTGCGGGAGAAACAGCGATCTCTGATATTTTGAATTGGACTGCAGAACCTGTGTTGTCGATCACTAGCGCACAAACGCAAGGCAACACTGTGTGCATGTAATACTCATTAGAGCTGTCAAAATTGCTCAAAAATGACATTCGAATATTCCCTCTAAAAAAAAACAGCCTATATTCGAACTATTCGAACATCTGGTTGCGCATTTTGTCAATGACGCGCATTACATCAATAACAGGACAAATTAATACAAAGAGACATAACTACTTGTATGTAGTTTATTTAAATTTAGTTTAAACATATTTGACAACGTATTACCTACACAAAAACAAGTAAATCAACTAATGGCCAAGACCGCAGACCTCACTCTCGCTCGCTCACTCGCACTCGCAGGCACTTTTTCTCTCTCTCGCCCTCACCCTCATGCTGCGTTCACACAAAACGCGAATAGAGCGTCTGGCGCGAGTGATTTCAATGTTAAGTCAATGTAAAGACGCGTTTACGCGCGTCTGGAGGTCTTGTGGCTTGGTTTTTCCAAATTCGAATATTAATTTTCACCTTCGAAATTCTGTTTTTTAAAACTATTCCAATATATATTCGACAGCCCTAATACTCATGGGAGTTGTAGCGTCGTAGTGTCACACTTATTTCAGATGCCTTTTGAAAAGACTACAATTATTCAACCTGCCAAAGTGGCTAGTTGGAGTGACTATGTTACCCGCCACGAGCAAAATCCACATTTGGCGGGTTGGCGGGTGTCAAAACCCGCATTTGGCAGGTTGGCGGGTGTTAATGTCAAGCCCTGGATGTATGACAGAAATAAAGTCAAACTGGTAAAATAATAAGTGCAATAATGGCTCGAAGTCAGTAGTTCTTGTGTTTCTCTTTCCTTCAGTGAATCTGCTTGTTATCATCAGGTGTCACCACTAATGGCCAATCATCACTTAATTATCTCATTAACTTCAACACTGCTTCAGTGTTAATTTTAACTGCTCTGAGCAGTGTTCATTTAACACTGGGGTTTTTACTGTGTACTGCACTCGCTCGCGTCCTATTCGCTTTGGACGCGCGAATGGATTCAAATGTTCAAGCGTCGAACTAGACGCGATACACGCAAATTTGACGCTCTATTCGCGTTTGGTGTGAACGCAGCATAATGAACAGGCTCCGATGTCAAGATTGCGATGCCGGGGTGTGTGTGTGTGTGTGTGTGTGTGCGTGCGCCTGTGCGAGAGAGAGAGAGAGAGAGAGAGAGAGAGAGAGAGAGAGAGAGAGAGAGAGAGAGAGAGAGAGAGAGAGAGAGAGAGAGAGAGAGAGAGAGAGAGAGAGAGGAGGAGGAGGAGGAGGAGGAGGAGGAGGAGGAGGAGGAGGAGGAGGGGGGGGGGCACGGGCGCGATCGAACAGTGGAAACATAAAAATAAATACTCCGTCATTTTATTCATACAGGACATCATTAAAACTGCAAAGTGTTGTAAGAGTAATGTACTTAAACTATTTATTGATAACTGATATGCTAATTTAGCTCGCTAGCTTTACTTACAGTATGCTTATTAATCTTCGAGGCATTTAGCTGTGAGTGAGGTCTCCCACAATGCTTAAATCCATTGTCGGCATCTTTCCGCTTGGGTCTTGGGCTTTGGAAAGGCACAAAAAAACAACCCCTCCCTCTAAAATTTTGGGGTACCTGGTGTCAGACTTGTAGGTGCCATAGGCGCATCGTTTCACCATCTGGCTGAAATCGCAATGTTTGACGGCAGGGTTGCCAGGTGCCAGCGAGGTTTTCCAGCCCAAAACCTTGTCAAAAACCGCCCAATTTTTTGTGTAGCTTGTTTCTCGTTTAAACACATTAAAATCATTAACAAGCTTTAAAATGACCCATTTTTCGACTTAACCTATCCAATTTTAGAAACAATATTCAATCAAATGAACGCAAAAGTAGGCTACTGACCTCAATCAGACTATTCTACTAAACTACAAGCTTATGTTAATAATGCGATCATCTCTAATCGATGAGTCTCTTTATTGTCAATAAAAGTCACTTGGAAAAAAAGCATTCAGTAACATAAAAACAGTGGATATATGGACTTAAAAATAACCCACTTTAACATTTCAGTTATTTCAAATGGCAACATAAAACATGCATATTAGGGCTTGGAGAAAAAAAAAAGATTTTTTTTTTTTTAGTGATTTTAAAATCGATTTTTTTTTATTACAGATATTAATTCAAATTAAATTGCTTTTTTTTTCCCTTGCTTATAGATGAGGTTGACCGAAGTTATAGCCACTTTCGTTTCAACAGGATGAAATGTGTCGTATGAGCTGCACCATTCTTTAAGAGTCTGTAATCTCGATTCAAACACTCACGCGTTCTTCTTCCATTTCGTCTGTCTATTAAACCTTTGACAAAATCATATCGCAACATTCAAATCTGTGTTGACGTGCGTGCGTCACTTTAAGGTATGGGAGGGAGTGTTGTGAGGTTAGGGGGCACGTCAGCCAGAGTTGTAGTGTGTGTGTGTGTGCGTGTGTGAGTGAGTGAGACTGCTACCTGCTGAACATTGGGTCGCAGGAATAAGGATCTGAAGTGCCGGTGTTTCGGGAACAAAAACCCGCCGAACTGATCCGAAACCAGCCCAACTTTTATCCACCCGCCCAAACCCATTTTTGCCCGCAAAATAGATTGCTAAACCGCCCAATCTGGCAACCCTGTTTGACGGAGGTCCTTCTCCTTAGTTACAGTTGCTGAGCTAGGATTGGACGAGGACCGTTCGAGGGCGGGGTTTTGCGAACGGTCAATTACTAAGACAATTCAGATCATAATTTATTCATACCGCAATGCATGATGGGAGCCATGATTTTTGATTGGTGACACCCAAAATGCACTGCAACATGCTTTATTATTGTCACAATTGTTGAGAATCACAGGCTGATTCTTGATGTCATTGTGTCCAAATAAAATACTTCTTCAAAGTCTTTTGATCAGAACAACTTTTAACTCTCTGGGCTTTTTCGTTTAGGGGTCACATTTGGCTTCTTCTCGGTCTAAAAAGACAGAAGCCTTAAAAATCTAACTTTTTTTTTTTTTTCTCAGGAAAACCAATGTTAACATCAATAATATTTTTGGATTATTACTTAAAAATTTGAAAGGTTTCTATGGAACTATGCAATATTTATAAAAAACTTATGAGCTTTTTTTTTATTTATTTATTTTTTGATAAATGCAATATTTCACATTAAAATAGAGTGCAGGCCTTTAAAATCCTTTTTTTTTTAAGTGAGAAAAGCGCCATCCATTGGTGTTAAAAAAAGAAAAACGTGTTCAATGTCGTGTAACCGCCTATGTACTGTAGCTCTCTATATAAATATTGTAGAGAGGCTTTTTGATTCCCATTCGGAAAGAAAAAATCTACTTACTAAGCAACCACTGAATGGAACAACACAAAATAGATATCATCTTAAAGCTTAGAATCTCAGCTTTGTAAAGCATCTAACCACTTCAATCAACTCTGAACGAGAGCTGACTAGTCACTCTAAACCGATATTAGAATTAACAGAATTAACGTGTTCATCCTAGATATTTTATATGTATAACCATTGAAGAAATATGTAAACCTGAATGTAATTTCTCTTTTCTACGATTGTTCTTCTCTGTGATATGTTTTTGTATTCTTGTAAACCTTAAAGGAATAATGTTTCAGATGTGCACCCTGTTGCAATCATAGATATGCCATGTGGATCTTTTTAAAAGTCCAATTTTCATTCCCATTTGTAAATGTACATCACATTTTGGGTAAATCTTATTCCTAGATTGTTAGTTGAACTCTTAATGCTTAGTTTACAGAATAAGAAGTAATTTCTATGCCGTAGCTTTTAAACATACCAAATGTGGTCTTGAATTGAACCTCCATATACCCGTAGGAAAGATATGGATACCAAATTATGATAAAATGCATTTTACTGCAGTTATAATTGTTTAAAGTAGAAATGGCATGATCCTAAGACTGTCATAAAACATGCAAATCGAACTCCTAAGTGAGACAAAGGAAATTTCTCCCGCCTGGAATTTCGCGTTCCAATTGGCCCAAGCGCCAGGGAGGAGTAAAATTTCTGTACCCTAGAAAAGCGGTTACACTCCGCGTTCAGTTCAGTTCTGTATTTTCTTTCGTCTTGTTTTGTTTCTTTCTTTCACGAACCCTCTTCGTCAGCGAGAAGATCCATATGGCTCCCTTTTAAGGGAGCATTCGTTCTCTGTTTTCTCTTTTATTTTCTTAAGTCTTTTCTTTATTTCCGTCTTTGTTTAGACTCTACCATTCGTTCAGTGAAGCTTCAACTTTAAAGAGACTTGAATCTCCCGCGGCGCGCGCTCCTCATCCTCAAGGACGTGCACGAGCACTGAAAGAATTCCTGGCTCCATGGCTCCTAGAGATTCATCAACTCCGTTTTATTTTCTTTACTAAGTTTTATTTTCATATTCGTTCTCCCTCCACAAAGGGAGATGAACTCTGAATCATGCTTCTGGCAACTTCATGTTCGGTGAACCTTTAAACTTCACGCGAGTCGGGCTCACCCAAAAGACACGAGGAAACACGCCCCGCTCTAAAAGAGCTCTTCTTCAGCAAATACAAAGAGAACCATACGCAAGTAATTATTTTTGATTTGATTGATGTGATTTCTTGTTGTCTCTCAAGGTTACTGCCTGTGATTTTGCCTAACTGTGATCTTTCTTTGATCGCACATGTTTAGTTTTAGTTTCACTTTCTCTCATCTCTCTCATTGTCAGAACTCTCTTTCATCCTCTCCCTCATTTTCGTTATTCGTTTATTCTTGTTTTTTGTTTACGTGTCCTGTACATACACATTTTCTCGTGTAAACTGTACACTGTTAACCCTTGCTGTAAAAAAAGGCCAAATTCTGACAAGATCATACCATTTTCCATTAAAACAGTAATATACCGTAGAAAACAAAAGTAGCATACAGGAATATACTGTGAATTAACAGTGCTCAAAGTCGACACTCAGAGGCTGTTTTCCCAATCATACAATATTATCATACCCTATACCCTCATTGACTATTCCCTAGTTCACTAATAAAGTCCACTTGAATGAAAAGTGAGTGAATTGAGACACTGATGAACACCTGACAAGCAGAATCACTGAAGGACAGAGAAAGAAGAACAGAAAAAAGAGAAACACAAAAACTACAACTGACTTCCAGGAACACTGAGTGTGAAACCAGTTTACAAACCAGTTTACGATTATTTCTTTCATACATGTACAAAAGTTCTTGTTGAGAATTAACAGAGATTTAGTTAATAATAAAGTTTGTTGTCACCATGATGGAGATCAGTATTTGCTTTAGTTGGTCACTTGTCCCTTGACTTCTTACATTCATCTCTCTCTGACTGCTGTAACAGTGAGTTTATAAAACACATTTGTTATGGCAAGAAAAAGTCAAGAGAAAGATGATCAAATGTTTTTATTCTTTTGTGATGATATCACAATCATTTTGGACATCTTGGTCTGATTTTCAGATTTTTCCTGTTTATATTAATTTAAATTATGGCTATTTCATATTTAGCATATATCTGTGAATCTATAAAATGAAATCAATTTTTCTGTAATCAGGTCTTCTGAAAAATATTATTATCATATAGTGCATTCAATTTTATTTTAATCCTGCTTGGCTCAGACACACACAGACATCAACAATCAGCACATGAATCTCAACAATGGTGAAAAGTTTCATGTCGCAATGCATGCTGGGTTCCAGGATAATATAAAACTCCCAGCATGCACTGCTGCATGAATAATAATAATAATAAAAAAGAAATACTGCCACCATTGTTGAGATGAATGTGCTAAGTTGTGATATCTCAGTGTTTCTCAAACACAGTGTAGCTCGGTTGTTTTGGTTAATGCATAATGTGTTAAAAAATGAGTCATAGTAATTTATTGCTGTAGTTTCACAGTAGTGCTAATGTAACACTTTTGATTGAGGATTAAACTCTGATTGAGTAAGAATTAATTCATTAGTGAATGAACAGGCAATATGATGATTTTGTCATCAAAATCATTACAACCGCAATCATTCATAAACTGTGTGTGTGCACAAGTGTGACTTGCACAAAAACAGCTCAAGCAGCAAAAGAAAAATATATGTTTTAGCATCTGCATCCCAACTAAAGCAAACACCGATCTCTATAATGGTAACTTCAAACCAAACATTTTCAATTAAACATCTCAATAACAACTTCTGTATGACAGAAATAAAGTCATACTGGTTAATAATAAGTGTAATAATGTGTAATGGCTGGAAGTCAGTTGTAGTTCTTGTGTTTCTCTATTTTATGTTCTAACAGCAGGTGTTCATCACTAATGCTCAACAATCACTTACATATTCCCTTAATTATCTCACTGCAACACTGTCTCAATGTTACTTTTACTCTTTGTAGTGTGGATTTCCCTGTGGGGTTGAAAGGGTTAACAGTGTAAGATAAAAAGACACACCCACAAAATGTATTTTAACAGTAATAAACTGTAAGTTATAAAACAGGTATATACTGGCGACACTGTTGCCAGTAGTTTACTGTAAAATGTATTTTTTGGGTCACCATTGTGCAGAAGAGTAGAGCCTGTGCTTCAGTCCAGGAGAAGATCTACAACATTGATGATTTGCTGCATGTTGCTTTATTTAACAGGCGGTAACTGTGTAGTTGCTGGTCCAGTGGAAATCTCTTTATTTACAATAGTTTTTTAATGGTCTCAAATGAAAGAAGTTCACAGTAATACTTTGCTCACATTATTAATGCATTATAAATTTTAGTTAATACATTTAAAGGGTTACTTCAGGATTTAGCATTAAGCTTTGTATTAGTAGAAAACCTGTAGTATTTTCGAATTACCATGCTTTCCCCCCTCATATCCCCCTGAGAGGAGAGATTTATGTATTTTTTGTCTGGAAAAAATCCTCCGATGACGCAAAATTCGTCATTTTGCGTCATCGGAGGATTTTCTGTCCAGAGGCTAAAGACTACAGCCAGTAGATGGCGTTGTTCCGCATGTTTTCAACCCGCCCATACAGGGTGGGATCTCACTCACAGAATGTACACAGTATCAGCCGTCTTTCTTTGGAAGCTAAGCTAGCATGCTCTTGTTCTGTGGAGAAAGCTGAATAATAGGAGAAAGCTGAGTAAGTAGGGGTTACCATCTTCCTTTTCCCGGACTTGTCCGGCGGGCGAGACTGTTAAAAATGTCCGGGATTCGGCTTTTGCGTTCTGCGGTCGCCATTCATTGTTTACATGCACACCTCTCGTTTCAATCTAACTGAATTAATTCCGATCGGTGAATCTGACTGTAGTGTTTACATGAACGCTAAACATGTGATCGGTTGATGTGCGTTTTAACATTGCTAAGAAAATTCCCGCTCCTCCGTGAGAGATACGAGACCCGGCGCGTCTCAGTAATGAAGCCACCGGCCTCGCGCCGTTCTCCCGCGGCCGTCAGCCTCGTCCTGCTCGCCACAGTAAACATGATGAATGGCGACTGTAGAACGCAAAAGCCGAATCCCGGACATTTTGGGTCTCTAAATCCCTGGCAAACTCATCACTTACATAGGCTAGCCTTGTTGTTTTCAACTGTGCTCTCTAACCGGTAGGCGTGGCCTTCTAAGGCAGCGAAGCAAGTGCATTCTGGGAGTTGTTGTCTTTCATCCACATAAGCCAAAAATACATTTTCTGGCTTTTCTCAGTCTAGAAAGCTCCAAATTCAAAAATTTCTCCACATTTCTTCTACTTAAATGACCTATTTTAAATACACATTCATCTTCCCAGAGGTGAAGTATCCCTTTAAATGACGGTTGGTCAATTTAAGGCAGTCGGTTTCTGCAAGTGTAATTAGTAAACTTGAATTAGAATTTAGTGCATTTTTACAGAAACAAACTAGACTACACTAAAAAACTGTACAATTAACAGTATTTTACTGGCAACAGTGTTGGCAGTATTTTACTGTAAAAAAACCCGGTAAGGTCTAACAGTGTAGTATTTTTGTATTCCTTAGTTAAATGTATTGGTCCAATTATTAAAATTCTATATACTTGGTTGATTCTGTCTGCCTGCTCATAACTAAAGTCAATGAGATGTTTTCGTTCTTAAGCTACAAAGCTGATTTGTTACTTTTAAGTAACCTAATCTTATAAGAACAGGAGAGTTGTTTTTATGGCCAGAAAATAGCTTTCTTTGAATTATAAGAAAGAGATAATTTTTGTTGAGAAAATGTTAAGTGAATCTTACGGCCATTTTGCTGGACAAACGACCGTTTGATAATTACATTCATTTCCATTATCTCATAATCGATCTGAAATGGGTTTATTGATATATGAATGATGAATTAAAATTAGTTGTGATTGATTATTCATATATACAAATCGATCTATTTTCAACGTCGAATAAATTAATGTAACTGTATTATGCAAAATATTAATCATATTCATGATTAATTATTAAAATTCCCTATAAATCATTTGAGCTAATGTTAAATGTACTACTAATGCCAGTGCGGTTACATAATATAAATAAAAATGATATAAACAAAAATATACATAAAAGTTTTAAAAGTAAATGAACTATTAAAGGGGGGGGGGGGTACAATGGTGTTTCATGTATTCAGAGTTGTTTACAGTGTTAAAGAGATGGATTCTCATGCTTAACATGGCCAAAGTTTTTTAAAAATATTTTGGACGAATAACGGAGAATTTCTGTGCCGAAAATCTTACTTCCGGGTTGGTACAAGTTTCGGCTGGTTTTTTTTCGTCCGTGGATCTAATGACGTAGATCAGAGTGGAACTCCTTATATGAGCATTTCTCCCGGAAAAGCGCGGCCGCGCACACGTCGACCAGAGGAGAGCGAGACCGCGCACATTAACGCGCTTCAACAGGAAATCATCGGCAGCGCTGCATAGTGTCTCCAAAGTATGTTTTTGGTGAGGGAAAGCTTACCAAAGAACCCAGCGTTAGGAACAGTGGATGCAGAAACGAGTTGTGTAGACTGTTTGTTCCCTGCTTTTCGACGATGAATGTTTTATAAACAAAGCCCAGATCAACGGATTCTCTCTATGGCTCTGGCTTCGCCCACACGGCCCGCCTCCAGACGCTCGTTTTTTTCCGGAAAGACTCGGTACAGCCTATCTTTCTTTTATAAATTTAATAAAACTAAAGACTTTTCGGAGATATGAAGGATGCAATATTACTCTATAGGTACTCAAGATTAACAGGAGATTGAGTGAAAATGAGCATTTCACCCCCCCTTTAAGCCAGAATTTCGATAAAGGCGGGCATACACTGTGCGATTTTCGTCCGATTTTGAGCCGAATTCTGACTCGTGCGACTCTTTTTCGGGTCGGGCCGATTTTCAGCTTTGTCATGCGTCGTTTGTCGTGCAGTGTTCGTGCAGTGTACAGGGGGAAACGAGAGGCGATTACCGGCAATCGGATGGTCGGATGAATTTCAGGCATGTTTGAAATTTTGGTCGCTCCTCGTGACTATATCGCACAGTTGAAGCAGAGCTACGAACCGATTGCCCTAAACTCAGTGTTTTTTCCCTCACTGCGCCTGCGTGAAAACAGTTTCATCTGCAGCAAAAAAAAAAAAAAAAAAAAAAAAAAAAAAAAAAACCTAACCCTAACGAAAAAAGGGAGATCTTTAAGTTCTGTAGTTCAAAGCTATTACTGTTGCTTACCTCCAGTTCGTGTTGCAAAATGGATTAACCATTACCCACTTCTTCCAAGCCACCTGCGAAGTAGCCTACACTTTGCCTCTTTTATTATTAAAAAAATGTTTGGAAATAAAGTGTTCGGACATATTATAGACTGTTAATAATTAATTATATGTATAATTCATTGTAATCGACCTAAATGTTTTAGACAATTTTTAATGAGGAGAAGTAAAGCTTCTATGTAGGCTAATATTTTATTATCCTCACAGCGCGTTAGTTATGCGGTGATGCGCTATGAAATTGTTGCGTGGCTATGTAATTATAATAGCCTATCAGTTTAATAATAAAAGTACCCTTCCCTAATAATAATAATAATAATAATAATACAAGCCTACTAATAATTTAATATATAAATTGGAAATGCTAAATCTTCTTGATATTGATAGCTGATGCTTGTTTTGACAATATCTCTGGATAGGCTAAATGATATCGTCCATAGGCGCAACCCGGCACGAGGATTTATCGCGCTGATTCGCGCATATTTCACACGTATAGTGTGAGCAGTCAAGTTGCAGCTCGACGTTCGGACCGTACAGTGTGAGCACATAAATCCTGAGCTTTGGCTTTACATCGCATGCGATCTACTCGTTCAGTGTGAGTAGGTTCCTTGCTGAAATCGCACAGACATCGCACAGTGTATGCTCGCCTTAAGTGAACTTTTGTGCAACACGCACGATTATAATTAAAATTGGCTTATATCCAATGTACACACAAACTGCTGTAAAATTAAATGAATAAATGGGCCTAATACTATAAATAAAATTTATATAAACAAAAATATAAAAAAATAAATATACATTAACCTTTTAAAAGTAAATGAACTATTAGGCCACAATTCTTATAACTGAACTTTTGTGCAGCGCGCAGGATTAAAATTAAAATTGGCTTGTATCAATTGTTTGAATATTACGCTATATTTAATTTACACTTTGTTAAAAGTTACCGTATTCAATTTGCTAACCTTTTGCTTTCTTCCAGCGTGTTCACGTAGCAGACTTTCATGTTTTTGAGAGATCTGTCTTTTTAGATTCCAAAATGAATCTTTACTGACTGAAACGATGTCTCCACATTCATTTTCTTGTACCACATTATCATTGTTAGTTAGTTTTATATTAATAGTACACCTGTATGACTTCTCATTTTCCTTTTTGAAGTACTTTTTGAACTCCATTATTGAGCCGAGTTTTGACTGAAAATAGTCTACTGTTGATGACTGTGCAAGACAGATGGATTCGGGGTCAGGCTTGACTGAGCTCATGCTTCAGACTCGTGGTGTGAGCGGAGCGAAATTGGAGCGGGAAATAGGGCGACGCTCCGTCCTTTCAAAAATGCCGCTCTGCGCTCTGTCCAAGATCCGCCCGCTCGCGCTCCCCGCTCGCTCCCGCTCCACTCCGCTCACATGCTCTGCAGTGAAAGTATTGCTGAGTTATTTACTGATAAATAAATAGAATTTCTTTTTTTCCTAATCTATAAAATAATGTACTGCAATGCGTCAAAAACATCATACAGCTCATGAAACATTCACAGATGATTGAAAATGGCACTTTTTTTACAGCATATTATCACAATTAAAATGAGCCCCAAATTAACATAATCTATTGCTTTTATGACAAGATATTGTTCATGGAGAAACAATTGCCCATGAGGGGGTGTCAAAGACTGTACAAAAAGGCTATCTCTGTTCCAAATGCTGTAACTTTTGATTCCTTAATAATTATTTCCTTATTTCCTTCCTGAGTTATTCCATGACAAATAAGATATATATATATATATATATATATATATATATATATATATATATATATATATATATATATATATATATATAGTCTTTTATCAGCAGTTTCTCAGCAGGATAATGTCCAAATGTAATCCCAAAAAAATAAAAAGTGTTCTTTCAAACGATACCTACCTTTTGACTCTCCTTGCTATAGTTTTGGAGTTATGATTATATAGTTTGTATATAGTTTGGAGCAAAATTAGCTGTTGCAGTCTTACCAGTTAATTCCTGTGTGTGTATGTGTGTGTGTGTGTGTGTGTGTGGGGGGGGGGGGGGACTTTTTTCTGCACAGTGGCTGATTTGTAGTTTGTACCACCAAAAGTTTCTCTGAGTTTTCGTATTTTTTTGCATTTCCAATTCATTTCCTATAGCGGTCATTTTAGACCGTGAAGGAGCCAAGTGTGACTATTTTTTTTATACGACCCTTTAACATATCCGAATCATGTCCATGATTTTTTTTGTGTTCACATAGCTAATACAACAAAAGTCACCAAGTGTCATCCCATTCCGCTGAAGCAAAAAGTGAAGTAAACGTTTTCGGTAATTTTAGACCGACGAATCCCAGAGGGGAAGAAATATTTTGGATTATATTGAAAATGCTGATAATAGTATACTGTACAATCACAGGTTGCTGTAATCAACAAGGTAAACCTAATTCTCTAAATGAGTTCAGTGATTCAGGTCAAATGATGATTATGTTAAAATATAACCAACACCACCTGATAAACGTTTCTCTTTGTTCATCTAGCTGTTATAACTCAGTTACATCAGGCAAACTAAATCTAAAGTTTAACATGTAAAGGTCAACTGGCCAACTAAATCAATTTTTCTCCTTCAGTGATTCTGCTTGTTAACATCAGGTGTCTTCAATAATGGTCAATCATCACTCAATCAATCACTTAATTAGCTCATTAACTTTAACACTCTTGAGTGTTAATTTAGCACTCATATTTGTCCGGAGCCATATAAACTCCCAGGAGAGTTCATTTAACACTGGAGTTTTAGCTGATTTCACTAATTAGTTCTCTCTCCTGCTGAATTAACAAATCCAGGTGATTGGAACAAAACACTGAGGAGGACTTTTACTTTCTGAACCTGGACTTTACACCTTTGGGATTTTGTTTGGCAGCCATAGCTGACAGTCATTGTAAAAAATAAAATCTTAAAAAAACAATCAGTGTTAGTTCACTATAGTGAGTATTTCATGTGTTATACTTATAACCACAGAGAAATAAATACCTGGTTCTGGATTCATCATTCTTTTCTAAACACAGGTGAACACAAACTGACCACATTCAACTTACCACCATCTCTCCACGAGTTACAAGTGAATCCTCTTTAAAGGAGCCGCCTGCCAGTTGTTTGTTGAGAACCAGCCACTTGAGGGCGCTGCAGAGCACATTTTCATCTATAGCAATTAAGTTATTGGCCATGGTGAAGACTTTAGCCACATATGCAGTCAGCCTTAAAAACAGACAAACAAAAATATATCAATAAATCAAATTAATTATAAGTTCTAATTATTTTTACTACTATAACAATGTTAAACAATACAATATGTAAGACTTTACCATGTGTTGCTCAGCCTGTCTATCGAGGCAGTGTAGGATCCATCTGATTTACGGTAACCCAGCTGCCGTTGATAACCTTCATACAAACAAGATAAAGAAAAAAATATATATATATTACATATATTTTCCGCATTTTTCATGAAAGCATCTTTGAGTGTGCTTTTGATTTTATTTCATTTTCTTTAGGAGTGAATTCAGGTTGATTGGGACACATTTTCCTAGTCATCTTAATGGCAAAATGTGTCCCAATCAACCTGAATTGACCTTATATTTGTCCTGCTGACCTGTGTTGATCCGGTTAATGGCTTCACTACGGCGGTCTATTCCAACAGTCTCCCACTGATTGGTGCTGTCCAGATAATGAGTGGCAGTGACAGGCAGAGTCATAGTGATCATGTTCTGCTCTCCATTACCACCGGGCTGGACAATAAGGCGACCCATGAAGTCTCCACTGATGGCCTGCTCGACTGTCTGAGAGATCTCTTCACCTGGAAGGAGGAAAGAGCAGGATGAGAATTCAGTTTTTTATTATTTGTGTCAGGATGGAATAAATTCACACGCGATGACTCTCTCTCACACTAATGCATTCATTTATATGTAATCTTTACTATATCTGATTTAGAACGAGCAGAAATCTGTGATAAACATAATGACCCACAAAGACAAAAGAACTGATAAAAATAAGATGTTATGTAGGAGCGTCATATGCACTGATCAGAGGTGGGTAATCCAGGGGCCAAAGAGTAAAGTCCTGCCATATGTTTATTCCACCCATAAACTCAGTCATCTGATTTCACTAATTAGTTCTCTCTCCTGCTGAATTAGCAAATCCAGGTGATTGGAACAAAATACTGAGGAGGACTTTTACTTTCTGAACCTGGACTTTACACCTCTGCATAGCAATGCCACATGTCAGCCAAGAGCAAAGAAATAAACCAGGACTGGACCTTATCGTAGCCAAAATAATCTGTGTACAGTGTTGTGTGTAACGCAACTACTTTTTCGGGTAAAAAGTAGTGTAACGCGTTACTACTAAAAATTTGGTAACGAAACGTAGTTCCTTTTTCAAATCGGCGCAACGTTACTTTTCCCATGGATATATTTGACAGCGACACTGCCTCAGCTGCGCGCTTGAGAGAAGAGAACTGTTGAGAACTGAAGAAAACGATTTAGTTTCATATTTATGTTTAAATTAAATAAAATAACAATTTTGTGTGGAGACATGATTTTGACCACTTTATTAAGTTTGTTTTTGTAGAAAACCTGTATTTAAAGTGAATTTCGTTTTGTATTAATTGTATCTTAATTGTAATCAATGTTTTATCAATCAATTGCCTGAATTTAATAAGAAGTAAATTAAAGAAAACTATTTAGTTTCATATTTATGTTTAAATAAAATAAATAAATAAATAATTTAATCTATGTTGATTATATGAAAAGTGAAAAGCATGAGTAAGATCATAATTTTGTGCAATATATCGGGAGATAAATGGAGTGGGCAGACATAATTTAGACTACTTTATTAAGTTTGTTTTTGTAGAAAGACTTTCTTTAAAACGAATTTCGTTGTGTATTAATTGTATCTTAATTTTAATCAATGTTTTACCAACCAATTAATCGCCTGAATTTAATAAATAAGTAAATATGGCATGCGAAATAATCATGACGGCACCAGCGCGTGAACTGGAGCTGGTCTCCATACTGTAAATGAACCGAAACTCAGATAAGCTATACTTGTCTCACAGACCTGAGACATATATAGAAAGCTTGAATATGTGTACTTTTAAACAAAATATTTTTTTTTTCTCTCAAAATCTCTTTTTTTTCTCCTACTCCCTTAAAGTGAGTCGTATGTCTGAAAACTAAGCTTATGTGTTCTATATCATTTTGTCCTATGCTATCAAGACGCGATTAGCACCGGTGTTAGAGAGCAGGAGCGCTTTATTGGCTGTTGCTGAAATTTAAAGTTCGGTGGATAGGAGGAGCGGAGCGGAGAGAAGTGGTGCGGGCGCGCTGCTCATCGCGGAGTGTCGCACTCTACCCCATGATGCAGAGCCGGCTGAGAATAAAAGTTGCCGCACACAGCAGCGTCAATGAGAAGGACTTTTTTCTTTCGAAATTGATACTATTTTTTATAATAAAGAGCACAAAAAAATTACCTGTTATGTCCTCCATTGTATAACTTTATGTCTACATATTTAGGAACAGATATTGGGTTCTGCCCAAAGTCAAGCAACATAAAAGTAACGTAATAGTAACGAGTAACGTAAAAAGTCACTTTCCAAATGGGGTAACTAAGTAAAGTAACGGATTACTTTTTTTAAAAAGTAACGAGTAACGAGCAAACACTACTTTTAAAAGTAACTTCCCCAACACTGTCTGTGTATATTAAATATGGAGTAATTTCAGCCACAGCCTCAGATGAAATCAACTGAACAGCATTACCAGCTTCACTTATTACTAACCAGACTGACTTTATTTCTGTCAGACGTCTACAAAAGTTTTTATTGAGAATTAACAGAGGTTTAACTCTAATGTGTTTCATTTGAAGTCACCATAAGAGTGATTAGTGTTTCCATTAGTTGGGCTCTTGTTGTGACAGTGTGAAACACATATGCTGCAGCAAAGAAAGCTAAAGTGAAATGAGATCAGATGATCATGGTTACCTGTTGATGGTTTTATAATCATCATGAAATAAACAGATTCACTGAGGTTTTTTTAATCTAACAAATATAATGTTCCATTAATATTTTCACATCACAAACCTGTGTTACTGCAGAATGAAATTCAGCAATATAACAATCGGTTTAAATCTTCTAACAAACATGAAATTTAAAAATTAGCCTTTGCTGACGCACACAGATATCAACAATCAGCGTATGAATCTCATCAATGGTGACAATCACAAATATTTAGATAAACAGATTAATTCAGATTAAATCACTGAAAAGCTACTAATTCACAACAAAACCAACAGCAAAAAATAAAAGCAAATATTTAGAATCAAACAAAATTATAGGTCAATTCATCTGCATAATTTATTCATGTTGCAATGCATGCTGGGAGTTTTGTACTATGCTGGTACCCAGCATGCATTGCAGCAAAGTACTTTTGATTGTCACCATTGTTGAGATTCATACGCTGATTGTTGATGTCTGTGTGTGTCATAGTAAACTGGCTTTTTTGTGCTCATGTTTGTTAAAGTCTTCTAACTTACTGCTATAATATTGCTGAATCTCATACTGCAGTAACACAGGGTTTGTGTTGTGAAAAAATATTAATGTGATAACATAATTGTTAGATTCAGAAGACATCAGTAAATTAGTCTATTTTATGATGATTATAAAACCATCAACAGGTAACCATCATCACTTGATCTCATTTCACTTTAGCTTTCTTTGCTGCTGCAAATGTGTTTCACACTGTCACAACAAGAACCCAACTAATGGAAACACTAATCACTCTTATGGTGACTTTAAATGAAACACATTAGAGTTAAACCTCTGTTAATTCTCAATAAAAACTTCTGTAGACGTCTGACAGAAATAAAGTCAATGAGCTCACTAGGGAATACCAATATGGCGGCGCGGTGGCTTCACTATTTATGACGTCATGAGCTATCCAGTCATTCTATATAGATCAGTGCCAGAGGTGGGTAATCCAGGGCCAAAGAGTAAAAGTCCTGCCATATGTTTATTCCACCCATAAACTCAGTCAGCTGATTTCACTAATTAGTTCTCTCTCCTGCTGAATTAGCAAATCCAGGTGATTGGAACAAAATACTGAGGAGGACTTTTACTTTCTGAACCTGGACTTTACACCTCTGCATAGCAATGCCACATGTCAGCCAAGAGTAAAGAAATAAACCAGAACTGGACCTTATCGTAGCCAAAATAATCTGTGTATATTAAATATGGAGTAATTTCAGCCACAGCCTCAGATGAAATCAACTGAAGAGAAAAGAAGACATTAAATCTGTGAAGATTTATCTTCACAGGTAAGAAAAACAGTTTGATACTATTAATTAAATAGTGAATGCTAAAGACCTATATTTTTGTGAATTGGTGAATATTCAGGTGAATATTTCGCAGCCACGAATTAATAATACCTCAGCACGTTATACTAATGTGTTCCCTCGTTTTATTATATTGTAGCCACGTTGTAATTCGTTAAATCAAAATGAGGGAGGGAATTAGTTTGTCGTTCAATTCGTCGTAACAACGAATTATTTAGATCAGTGGACAGGGCGCATAAGAACAAGCAGAAAGAGAGAGAGCCCCGGCCGCGCGCGCACACTCTCACTGCCTTCAAACATCACGAGCACTGTAGGCTATTGCTCTCTCTCTCCCTCGCGCATATCAACATCATTTGACACAATAGAAAAAGGTCGGTAGACCGATTGTGTTTTATAGATTAGTAGTTTGTTCATATAAAGTGTTTGATTAGCAAGCACATGTTCAGGAAATGCATAATACAAGGTTAATGTAACGGTAAACGGACTCTGCACGAAGCTCTTTTGAAGCTGTCAAATGGTGTCGCTATTGGACACTTAATTGTGATTATTGCTGCTCTGAGGTTTCTTAAAGGCTACTGTTGACTGTTTTATCGTTGTTTTTTGAAGATCTTCAAAAAAACAACGATAAAACAGTCAACAGTAGCCTTTAAGAAACATCAGAGCAGCAATAATCACAATTAAGTGTCCAATAGCGACACCATTTGACAGCTTCAAAAGAAGCAGCAGCTCTTGCCTCGGAGAAAACAACACGGGCATAGCGACAATTTTGCATATAAATTACTACTAATAGGGCTTGAATTACAACCTGTGGGCAGTTTTTCCTACATCCTTTTGTGAACGTCGTTTTACACTTGTATGCTGCTCAGCGGGTCATCTTAAAGGGGCTCTAGGTAACTTTTTAACCTTAACTGAACAGCTTCGGAGTCAGTGGAATGGTTATATTACTTATTTCGGGTTGAATGGTGGTGGTTTCGCACCCCCCTGGTGCCCCAGAGCGGAAAAAACTCACTTGCAACTTTGGGACGCGGGTTGTGTTCCAGGAAGTATCGCGTGATATCAGGTCTCGCGATGTAACGAATTGCTTGACGGCACTGCACACGTAATTACACGCCCCCATTCAAGAACCGGCTAGCTAAGCAAAGGGCAACGAGATTTAGTTATGGCTGAACCTGTAAAAAGAAGCAGAAAGCTAGGAAATCTTTGTCGGAGGACCAACGAAAGAGGAAACGGGAGACTGACCGAGCAATAAGTCAGACTCGAGTAAAGTTAAATATCGGACCGGCTTTTTCAGAATGGTGAGAACTGAGAGAAACAGAAGCCTGCAAAACGGATGCAAACCTTCTTGCTGTTGCACTTGTAAGTATCTTTGGAATAAACTGTTTTTAATATTTAAATTTCAAGTAATTGCGACCTCAGGATGTTTGCTATTGTCTGTAAAGTTTTTTTTTATTATGATCGCTGTCTGTTACGGGCTTACTAGTAACGTTACGCTAGATACTATAACTTTGATGTTAGGCATTGTCATTAGCAAACACGTTTGATTTCTGTAGTTGTGTGGCCGTTCCTCTGTCGGTTTTATTTGTGTAACTTACACTTTTATTTTATGTCACTAAGTCAACGCGTCTGATAATAGGCAATAAACATGTTGCACATATCATGATCGAGCTAGAAAAAACGTTCGGATGTTTTCTTAGACAAGCAAAGGTAAACCATCATTCTACCAGATGAACTTATAGACCTTGCTAATATAACTTTAGACAAATATTATCCTCCGATATATATATATATTTTATGCTCATGCCCACTCTCCCAAAAACAAACAAACACGAAAGCAGTAGTTCGCCTCGTTCATATCGTTCGTTCCCGGTAAAAATACTAGTATGCATGACAACACAATAAAATAAAAAAAATCGCCATCAGTTGGAAAGAAAATATTGCTTTACTTGCCTCGGTAGACATAACTGGCTTTAAAATAGCCGGTTCCTCTGCTCAGCTGGGTTGACAGCTGATCAGCTGGGTTGCTCGTGGCGAGGGGGGTGGGGTGACAACAGTTTGTTTTTACGACAGAGTGTATGAAAGCATTTACTACCAGACACTAGGGGAGCTCGTAGAGAAAAAACACTCAAGAGTTGCCTGGTGCCCCTTTAAAAGTGCCGTCAGAGCTACCAATCTCTGTATAACGGGCGTTGGAGCCCTCTGCTGGTAGGGAATCGTAAGATGGCCGCTCGAACACTTCCAGTGGCTTCACTGCCTAGTGGCAGTTTAGAACATCATGAGCTATCCAGTTATTATATAGATTAGTGGTCATATGCCATAGCTGATTTGTTCATCAATGACGTTATCAGCGACTAGTCGACTCGACTTTCATCACATAAATGTCAACTTTAATAAGTCATTCAACCCCAATTACAAACCAGTCCCAGCATTAAGTACTGAGGAACAATCTTCATACAAGTGCAAAAACTCCCGGAAGAGTAGATGGATGTTGCACATTCATGAAAACATATTTTTCCTCACCAGTAATTGAGATGTAGGTGTTAGCAGGTGTGTCTGGAACCCGATCCTTTAGTGTTTCAGCTCTAATAACTATAGGTGTTTCCCCTGTTCCATTTGGGATGAGAAACAGAGACAAAGAGGAAGATGGAGGAAGAGTAATGAGTTGGTGAAATTGTGTTCGCTTTTGGTGAGTAAGAGTAGGAATAACTACAAAAGTGTAGGAGTTCATTCTGGTCTCTTGATTAACTCGAACTATAATTAAATTTAGAAAAGTATTTTTTTTGTTTATAATTGGCTGAAAGTATAATGTGTGTAATGTTGTATAATGCAAGTATAACACAGTAATGTAATTGTATGGTTCACAGTAAATCTCACCATTCTTAACAGGATTGAGCTCCACGTTTGGTCTGTGTAATGGAATCAGCACACCCTCAGACTGAGAGAGAGAGAGAGAGAGAGAGAGAGAGAGAGAGAGAGAGAGAGAGAGAGAGAGAGAGAGAGAGAGAGAGAGAGAGAGAGAGAGAGAGAGAGAGAGAGAGAGAGAGAGAGAGAGAGATTATCTATTCAAAATATTACAAACATCTATTGATTACATTAATGAATGACCAAATCAAAATTGACAGAAATCCCGTCAGACGTACCACCACCTTCAGGGTCTTTCTCACTCCATCATAAAACTCAGATGATGAAGCTTTCACCTCAATATCATGATGTCCCAGAGTCATGGGAATAATCACATATGAAACCGCTATGCTGGAGTCTTTGTCAATGTTTACTGTTGTTCTGTATTTGCCTTTCTTACTGGCAAAGCTGCAAACATGTTCTGTCTCCATAAACTCCACACGCACCTGTGAAAACAGGAGAGCGAGACACAAATCTCTTCAATATCTAGAGGAAACTTCCTCCAAAATAAATGCATTTCAACTGAACATGAAATGTGTGATGACAGAGGATATTTCTGATATGTCTATGATTTGACTCCTGCAGAAATAGTTATTATGATGAACATGGTTTTAACCCTCTATTGCATAGCGTTGCCATATGGCAACAATTACTTTATCTTAATTTTTTTTTTAAGCTGTGATATAAAATCTATGTTTTTACAGTTAGTTGTGAAAAGGGGGCTTTAACTTATAAGAAAATACAATTTATGAGGTCACATGACCAGGATATCCTTTTTGCCAGTCCTTTTTGCTCATGGACATTGAGATGCAAACATCACTGTCTGGGGCTCCTGAAGATAGCCTTTTATTCAGAATTTTGGAAAATTTTCATCAAATAAAAAAATTAAATCAGTATCTGGGGTAAGTAAACTTTAATTTTTTAACATTAAATTCAGTTTTGATTTTATAAGTTTTTTGTAATATGCTAAAATACATTTGTTGCCATATGGCAACTATATGCAAATATGGAAACGTCCTGGTGCATTCAACCTAATGGAGTCCCATTGACTTACATAGCATGAAACTACTCTGAGACTATGTTTACAAATTTTGCTTATATTTTAAAGGTAAAAACATTAGACCTTCACAAGCTGTTGTGGTGGGGAAAAATAAAAGAGGGCCCCAAAGCTTTGTCCCGCCAGATCCTGTCCGCAGAGACCGCACAGACCACTGGCCCTTGCATGCATCTGAGAAGGGCAGATGCAAAATGCCAGGATGCAAGGGCATTGTAAGAAGCAAGTGCTCCAAGTGTTTAGTTTTCCTCTGCTTCACTGACTTTCACAAGTCATGAAGAGAATTAAATGAAATGAAACAGCAAAAAAAAATGACTAAATGAAATGAAACGAATGAATAGTGTATTTCAGTGAGACAGGTTCCAGGTTCCTGGTTATTATTACCAGACATTTCAGATAACTGTTGAAATTATATAATGTTTTTACTGTATAAATGTTTGTTTAAACATTTCACTAAGTATGAGAGGGATTTGTTGAGTCTTGTTTTAAATAAAATTAGTTTTTTTAATTTTTTTTTATTTTATGGTACTTTCCACGATTGCATATTGTTGCCATATGGCAACAATTTACCAACGACCCCCCTTTAAACTTTTTTTTAGATTTTTTTTATATATATCTGTTATTTAGCTCATGTTAAGTAATAAAAACATGCAAAACATTTTTTACAATGTCTAATTAATAATGCGTGCAATAGAGGGTTAATGTATAACATAAATTAAAAAAAAAATTTAATATCAAATCTGATGTACCCTCTTCAGATTCCTTGGTGTGTAGTTGTGAATAATGGCCTTGATTTCCAGTTGTTCACCGCGCACAGCTGAATAAGGGATCTTGAGGTCAATGAAAAATGGTTTAAAAACGATCAGCTCCTCAGGTTCTGCCACACAGATGCCTTTGAGGAGGAACACAGACACACAGAAGGGTTTAAAGCAGCAGCTCCTGGATGATGATGATGATTTTCAGATCATGTATCCTGTGTTTGCAGCTTCACTTTACCAAGTGTTGGTGACAGACTGACAGCCAAGATCTGCCAGGTAGTAATAGAGTCTTTCAGGAGGATCACTTTATCTCTGACTGGTGCTGGACTGGGATATGAGGAAAATACAAGAAGACTGATGAAGCACTCTTTTAATGGTTGTTTACTATCATACTCTCTCTCTCACACTCACACACACACACACACACACACACACACACACACACACACACACACACACACACACACACACACATACATAATGACATAATTTGCTAAGGGTGTGAACGGCGCTCAACTGACCGGCACTCCTACTCACCAATTCTCACATAGATCAATCTCTTCCCAAATCCAACTCTCAGGGAACTGAGTACGTGACACGATGTCATCAGAGTCTGTATAATAGTCATCATCATCATCTGTTGTAACAGATACAAATGTGACAGAATTTACATTTTAGAGCAAAAGGACAAACAATCAAGTCAAGTAAAAATTGTAGCGTTTATACGCCCGTATAAATATAATTAATTATTATTCATAACGGATTATGATCAATAATTAATAATTTAATTATTTTCAGAATTTACTGTAGCAGAATCAATAGTATGATCATTTTATCAGTTCATCCAATGAACAGAAAGCATAAACAATTATTAACCCTAGGAAATATAATATCTTCCTGGCCGAGAAAAAATAATCCCCAGCTAACAGTAAATTAAGAAATAAATCAAGGGTAAAAGCATAGGTAACTTAGATCGCAGTTCAAGACAATAAATTCGTAAGCACATAACACAAGTAATACTTCTCTTTTCAAACACAAACGATACTTTTATGTTTTTTAATGGATAGCCAAGTTTAAATAAAGGCTTTTTAAACTTATATTCCTTTTGAGTGCCTCAGAACCATTGTTTATTTGTGAAACATTTCTGGATCTCCAAACTGAAGAGCACCAGAGGAACACACCTCTCAATACCCAAGTAGCACTCCTAGTAACTCGTTTGTGGTACAAACAATACTTTATTGATTATATACTAACACACATGAAAGTACCTAACACAAACACACGCACACGCATATAAACACACATTCATACAAGTTACAGAAAGAAAGAAATAAAGAAAGAAAGAGTTTGGAAAGAATGAGTTTAAGGGTGAGAGGAAGAAATCCCGAATTTCTATATGCACTCAAGACATGACCTGAACGAACCATCAATCATTAATTTAACCCTGGTCGTTCCTTATGCAGGTTATAAAAGGTTATAATGCACCAGTTCAGTTAAGAGTCTATTCAATTGGCGGCCCGCGGGCCAAATGCGGCCCGCCAATCATCTCCATCCGGCCCGACGGCACCAACCTCCCTCCTCCTCTTTTCCTGGCGGCGGCTAATTTAGTTTGATACTCGCTCCGAGTCCGATTAACCTGAGAAACGTTTTACGTGCGAATATTTCAGCAGTTAGCCTATTAGGCTATATGTGTCCCGAATTTATGTCTACTGAACCAGTGATAGGCTACTAATCATTCGTGAATGAATCATTCTTTTGGTTCGATTCGTTCTAAACGCGCTTGCATGCGCGTTCACACCGCCGCCGGCGAGAGCGTCAAAGTGGCCGGTCAGTAACGGTCTAAAACTATTCGGATTCATTCGGACCGATCATCTGAAGCGGTTTCTCGGTCAGTAAGTTAAAGTAACAACAAATAGTTGCGTTTACTCCCGGTCCGGACACTATTGTTAAACAGCGTTGCGACAACCAGTGGGAAGCGTTTCAGTTCGACAGAAACCTCTCTATTACAAACCACAAATCACTCGACGATTTAACTAGTATTAAATCGGATGAAACAGCCTCAACATTCCCAACAAGACTGATGAGGAAAGCAGGAGAAACATTGTGGCATGAACGAAATTAGAAGACTTTAAATCCCCTAATCACCCTTACAAACATTTACCATGAATGTACTGTAGTAATTTACCATGGGTTGGGCAGAAATGTGCAATATTTATATTGAATAGGCTACTATGTAGTAATAAATAAATAAATATAGTGATTTATATTGCATTAGATTTATTAGGTGGGTAGAGGAATATATAATTAATGTTTGTTATGAAATTATGTGAGTTTCTTTGTAAAGGTGTGTATAGTTTTTAACTTGTGTTTAGGCATTTTATACAGTGGGAGTGAGTAGCCTGTGGTTAACAAGTCTCACTGTCAGAATATTTTCATTTAAGCATAACAATTATAAATAAAATAATTATTATTTCTCTCCAACAGCTACGAGTTTGTATAATTAATTAATTTGTTCCAAGGAAAATAGTTGTACAGAGCTGTAAATTATCAAGTTTTTATTTATTATGGTTTTATCTGCATACTTTTGGGTACCACATTTCCATGTAAATACCATACTTTTTTAGGGTTACTTTAACTTATTTATTGAAACTGTTATGTTTCAATAAATAAGCGAAACCCCCAAACCAACCCACCGGCCCACCTCAACTTTTCGATTTGATAATCCGGCCCTCGAATGAAGCTAATTGAATAGCCCTGGTCTAGAGGTTACTTGCGTTTCTGCGTTCCGTTTGAGGATTCCCTTTTGTCGGGTACAAGGGTGTTTTTCGGGGTCCGTTGGTTGATCTCCTCGTGCTTGGGTAGAGTTCAGGGAGAAACAGTCACGTGGTGTGCTGGCGGATGGTTGAAGCGTCTTTGAAGTTGAAAGCGTGCGTTGCAGCCGTGAATCGTGGACCGAAACTTTGCAGCAAAACTTAACTTAAAACCGAGACTTTCAATCGGAAAAGAAGAATAACACAAAGAAAGAAATAAAATGAGATACGGAAAGTAGTTAGATGACTGGAAATGAATCTAACCCATCTGATCTTAATTTGGGTTGGTCTGCTCGTCTGTTACATGGTTACTATAACCATCGTCTGCTGTCTCCGTCTTTGTTCTGCCCAACTTAACTAACGCTCTGCGCTGGGTTTTTAAAGGGTTTTTTAAAACAAAAAAAAAAGGTTTGTTACTCCTACAAATGGGAGTTCTGACTGCTGCTTTGTTTTCAAAGGCGTAAATCATGTCTTCCCTGGGGGTGTCGGTTCTCTAGCTTTAAGCGGAGACCAGATGCAACAGTTTAGGCATGATTTCTAATTATCAGAATACGAAACGTTTTGCACAGATTTAATTCCAGCCAACTTGCTAGTTGTGTTCGTAAGATAGCATTGATAGGAAACAGTACACACTTTCATTCACACATCTAATATCTAACGATTTCCATGACTTCTATGGGATCTAAACAAGTATAAACATGTATGGGTTGTAGACAACAAAGAATTATGTAGTTGAACGATGTTTGATTATAAGTCCATCGAAAATTGTTCTGGAATGATTTTATTTATTGTTATGGGTAAAATCTCAGTTCTCGTGGTTTGAAGAGATTTTACTCTGTGTCATTCAGAGGTCCTTAAGAAAGATGGGGTCTGTTTTGTCACAGGGGTCAGGTGACCTCTTGGTAGGGCCCTGAGCAGTACCATCTCTGAACCAATCCGTCTTGCAAAACTATCAAACGTTGACAACGTTCTTCCTTTAGTTAACCAATAAAAAGTCTTTGGTTAGCAGACTCTCTGGAGCCTGTGGTTGATTCATGGCTCTGGGTTTGGTGATTTGAGTCTGGAATGTGAAAACTCTGTGTGGGATTATGTTTGAACAAAATCACCTAGAAGCTTCAATTGTGTTTGATTATCGGTCAGTCAAGAATTGTTCTGGGATGAGTTTTATGGATTTTGATATGCAAAGTCTCTTGTGATATGTAAAGTCTCTTGTCTAACCCATCTGAGGTCATGCATATTTCCTGCTGGAAGCGGTTTTGTTCATCTCTCATGGGACCTTGGTCTCGGTCACCCTCTTAACTGATCAGTGTTCGGCAACAAAGCTAGCATTGACCAGTTATTTCGTTAGTGCTGGGGGGGGGGGGCTCTTTTAAATAGCCAGAGTGGGGGCGCCGGACCGATGGCAAGATTGATGATGATCATGAGACGTTCTGAACAAATCTTCCCCCTTCATTCAGCGAGAAGCGGAAAGGTTGAATTAATCTTCTGGAAGAAGATTAGTTTGTGTTTGGTTCATCCTCGCAGTCGTTACAAAATGTATCAGGTTCCAAGCCCTGATTGGTGCTAGAACCCTATCGTATTTGCACTGTTTAATCAATTATTTATTTTCTGAAAGTTTCTCAAGGGAATGCCATACATTTGTGAGAGAAAGCAAAAGCATTATCATATTATTTTTCTTCCCATCTCATATTTTTTCCATTAGGGGCTCTGTAGACATCATAGCTGGATAATACTAGCATGTTCTGATAATCCTCAAGATTATGTTAACTTTTCCAATACAGGGATCATTCAAGCCACAATGACAGATAAACAACATATTTAACAGCAGAGATGAACTTTAAAAACATGTTTAATCTTTAAAAGGGTCGAATCATAAGAGCAGATTCTCACCTGATCTCCGTCTTCTCTTTGAAAGGAAGGGACACTCCGGCGCTAGAGGGAATTTAATTAGAATGAAATTAGCATATGGCGCTCTAATGTGTGAGAGGGAATTCACTACAATTGAACTTGATGCAGTGCTTTTCCAGCGCCGATCATACCAACTTAAATTAGTTAAAATAATAGATACTGGAGACATTCATAAATATGTAGAAAATTATTTCAATTGTATGTTCATGGAAACTGCCCCTATGGATTCATTTTAGTGAAATATTAAAGGTGCTATAAGCGATCTCGGTTGGCGTAACCTCTTGTTGATGTTTGAATTATTATCTAACAAAGCGCAGGCTAGCTAGACCCTCCCTCCTCCTCATCTGCGCACTAACCCCCCGAACCCCACCCCCACATCATTCTTGTCGGTTATTGGCTGGAACAGTTTGTTATGTTTCGTGCTGTGGGTCGCTCTGTTTGTTGCTCAGTTTGTTTTTGCTGCAGTTTGTGGAGCGTGGGACTGAGAGAGACTGTGTTTTTTTACAGTGTGTTCAGGGGACAGGCAGCTAGCGGATGGTGAGGAGATGTTTGCGGTATGTGAAAAAAAATGTTTTGGCCTAAAAAACGTGTGAGATCGCTTATAGCACCTTTAAATAAAATATACTAGTCTTTTTATTAAAATTGAAGAAATTACAAATATACATATATACTTGTTCTGATGTTGGTTCCTCCTGCGGTGTGTGACTCAAACATCAGACCTGCATCACTGAAAACCCCCATACTGTCCCTTCCACCTCCTGCCGTACAGCCGGTGTCATGCTTCTCTATGAAGTCCCAGATCTAAAGAAACAAAGATATCATTTATTAGCTAAATTACAAGCTGTTGAGATGCTTAAGAAGGTCCTTCACCTGAGTCTGAGTGAGTCTGTTCTTGTTAAGGACATGCACAGCCTTGTCAACCACCACCAGCCCAACTCTAGCTCCAGGATCTCCAGTTATCTGCAGCTTGACCTCCTCTCCTGTGCCATAGGTATTCCTCTTGTCCTTCACCTGAAGCTTGAGCTGTTAAAACGAGAGACACTGAATCAGATCTAGTTGATGAGCATGTCAACTATTTCTTGTGATGGTTGACCCACCGTTCCCATGCACGTGTCCTTCACGTCGACCCAGACTGAATCAGACACCACCTCAGACGAGCCCACATGGTAATAAGCCACAAAGCGGAAGGACGGCACCATGTCTCTGGTTACAAGTAGAGTCAGAGACACTAGAGCTTGTCCTCTTCTCTTTAACCTGTCTGCTTGAACAATCTGACCTTTACTTAAGATCTGAAAATGAGGAAGATGAGTTAACAGTATTTATGATATTCATATGATTTCAAACACAAGCTGTGGTAGTTAATCATATATTGATATAATAAATACATTTGTGGTGCAGCTTTATTTAGAAATAACCATAATCTTTACCATGTATGTGTAATCTTGATCTTTGACTCCTGGACTTTGTCCAGTGTACAGATTGACTGTCATTTGATCACCGATCTGAAGCTCTGCAGCACAAATGCCGATGTGCAGGTAATTCTTGGAGTCTCCTTTGGGAATGTAAGCGAGAGCCGTCATCGTCTTCACTGCCTGCTGTTCATCTGTTAATTGTGGATCTTTGGTTTTTGCCTGAAAAGAACAAATACACTGTTTTCTAATGTGCAGTGTAGTATATACTCCATTGCTTGGTCAACATATGTTAACTGATCTATTTTCCACCAGTTCTTCAGTGAAAGTGACTGAACATTAGTTGAGTTTGCAGGTCTTACAGTGATCTGCAGTGTAGAAGATCCTCCTGGAGTGTTGACGATAACCTTTGCAATGCCATTTGCTCTTGTTTGACCTCTGACCCCTCCAGGATTGACCTCCACTTCCACATTTTCAGCAGGAGTCTGGTCAGGATTTGTTAAATGGACCTTTTATAGAAGCCGAAGCAAAAAAAAAAAAAAAAAAAGGTTCCACGTAACTAGGTTACATTGGGTTTATGTAACATTGTTTTGGGTTTATGTAACATTATTTATTTCAATTAACTAAGTTAATTACATAAGGTTAATCCAATGCCGTTTAGTTGAATAAGGTTAACAGTCTTAAACAAATATTTTACATTAAACCAAAACAAATAAACTGGATTATTTTTGCACATCACAATAGGGAAGAAAAAATTGCAACTTCCATTTCATGCAAACTTAAATAGTTTATGATGTTTACTTGTTTGTCAATGTTTCATACCGAGACACTGAAGGGCATCCCAGGTTTGAAGAATTGTGGTGTTTTCTTGAAGTGGATGGTGTACGGTGACGTCACAATCTGAATGCCTCTCCTTTCTGCTTCCACCATTTCACTGCCTGAAACACACACACACACACACACACACACACACACACACACACACACACACACACACACACACAGGATTAGCCTCTCATATACATTCACACACAGGTAGGTAACCATACAGATGTACAGTATCTGTTGAGTCTTACCACTTTCTGTTAAAAGACTGGCTGAAACATAGATTGATTGTCCAACCAGCTGCTTAATGTCTGGAAAGGTCTTAGTGATCATCTCCCTGGTCAGTTCTGCTGTACCTTCTCCTTCCCTAATCTATTCATATGAGCAAGACAACAGCAGTCAACAAGATGCAGTAAAAAGCATTCTAATGTTTTATTTAAGTCGTCCTCTAGGTGAGGAGAAATGAGATTGATCCCAGCTTGTAAACTGTTTAATGTCTCTCACCTGAACTTTTTGCAGAGAGGCAGGAATACTTGTTTTCTTCTCACCGTCCATCACACCAAACATCACAAACGCATGTCCTTCCACCTTCTGTCCAAACAGGTACCTATAAAAGCACAGACAATTTCTGCTGTAAAAACTGAACGGTGACGACAACTAACCCTGATCCACGTCCACTTTCATTACATAGAAAAAAAGCAGCTTGAACGTTTGTCTAACTACCTTCTTTTCTTTGTCCACAGTCATACATGTTTTGGACAACATGAGGGTTTTAAGGTTTTTTTTTTATTATTTTTTTATATGAGCATGTACACTACTCATTTTGTATATATATATATAGTTGTGTTCAAAATAATAGCAGTGTGTTTAAAAAAGTGAGTAAAGCTCAAAATCCTAATAATAACTTTTATTTCAATACACAAAAATGCATTGGGAACACTGCACATTCTATTCAAGATCAAAACATAAAGAAAAATTTATCAAATTTGTTTTTACTTTATAGAAAGTGAAGAAAATGGAATTTAAGCTGTTCAAAAAATAGCAGTGTCTGCATTTTTCTATACAAAATTAAACATTTACTGTATAAACTTAAAAATGCTTGAAGATTTAGCTTTCTTGTGAATCACTGAACTAATATTTAGTTGTATAACCACAGTTTCTGAGAACTGCTTCACATCTGTGTTGCATGGAGTCGACCAACTTCTGGCACCTGTGAACTGGTATTCCAGCCCAGGATGATCGCACTACAGACCACAGATCCTCTGCATTTCTTGGTTTTGCCTAAAAAACAGCCTTTTTGATGTCACCCCACGTTTTCTATTGGATTAAGGTCCGGGGATTGGGCTGGCCACTCCATAACGTTAATGAAACGTCTGAAACCAAGATGCTGTTCGCTTACTGGTGTGTTTGGGGACGTTGTCTTGTTGAAACACCCATTTCAAGGGCATTTCCTCTTCGGCATAAGGCAACATGACCTCTTTAAGTATTTTGATGTACTCAAACTGATCCATAATCCGTGGTAGAGATGTGCGGATGGGCTATTATTTCATCCGCAACCGCATCACAAAACTCATCATCCATCCGCCATCCATCCGCACCAACGTTTTTGACCAATTTTCAAAACCGCACCCGCCCGCCATCCGCTGATTGCTTTATACATAATATTTTTCATTTGATTGGTTCAACCGCCCGCCACCCGCCCGAATTTAATTAAAATATTAATTTTTGTCACGTCATCCGCCCGATCCGCGGTTTATCCGCGGAGTCCGCGGCTGTAACCGCCAACCGCGCATCTCTAATCCGTGGTATACGATAAATAGGCCCAACACCATGGTATGAGAAACATCCCCATATCATGATGCTTGTGCCACCATGCTTCACAGTCTTCACAGTGTACTGTGGCTTGAATTCAGTGTTTGGGGGTCGTCTGACAAACTGTCAGCGGCCCCTAGACCCAAAAAGAACAATCTTGCTTTCATCAGTCCACAAAATATTGCGCTATTTCTCTTTAGGCCAGTCAATGTGTTCTTTGGCAAATTGTAGCCTCTTTAGCACATGTCGTTTTTTCAACAATGGGACTTTGCGGGGGCTTCTTGTCGATAGCTTGGCTTCACATAGGCGTCTTCTAATTGTTGCAGTACTCACGGGTAACTTTAGATCTTCTTTGACCCTGGAGCTGATCATGGGCTTTCTGGTTTTGGTTGCCATTTTAAAGCATTTGATGTCATTTTAGCTGGGCATCCTATCATTTTCTGCACTTCTTTATATGTTTTCCCCTCTCCAATCAACTTTTTAATCAAAGTACGCTGTTCTTCTGAACAATGTCTGGAACGGCCCATTTTATTCAGATCTTCAGAGAGAAATGCACTATAACCACCATGTACAGTCCAGTACTGCATTCGTCCTTAAATAAGGGCCACTTATTGACACTAGTTTTTTCACAGAATGATTAACCTCACTAATTGAACTCCACACTGCTATTATTTTGAACCACCCCTTTCAATTAATGATTCAATTATACAGAATTAGCAGCATACATGTCTTGACTGTTGGGTCTGTTGTTTTTCTATTACTCTAATTATTTTGAACACAACTGTATATATATATATATATATATATATATATATATATATATATATATATATATATATATATATAGTTATATAGTTATATAGTTATATAGTTATCTAAAAAGTGTTAGTTAGAAGAACAACAGTTGAATTTTACAGTGTAGCCTGTAAAATACTCTAGCCTGCACAGCAAAAAACTCCAGTGTTAAATGTACTCTCCTGGGAGTTTATTTGGCTCCAGACTCAAGAGTGTTAAAGTTAATGAGATAATTTAGTGATTAATTTTGTGATGATTGACCATTATTGAAGAGACCTGATGTTAACAAGCAGAATCACCAAAGGAGAAAATCTCTTTTTAAGTCACCGTTATGGTGATCGGTGTTTGTTTTAGTTGGGCTCTTGACCCTTAAACTAATAACATTAGATTTTGTTTGGCTGTTGTATCTGGGTTATAACTCTCAGATGAACAAAAGTTGATCAGGTGCTGTTGGTTATCTTTTGCCATAATCATAATTTTATTTGAATCACAAATCTCATTTAGAGAGTTATGTCTACCTTGTTGGTTACAGCAGCACTGTGAATTTACAGCAAATAATCTCAGCATTTTCAATATAATCCAAAAGACATTGAAAATTACTTTATTTAGACACACTGACATCAATAATCAGCCTGTGAATCTCAACAATGGTGACAATAATAAAGCATGTTGCAGTGCATTCTGGGTGCCACCAATCAAAACTCATTCATGACTCCCATCATGCATTGCAGTATGAATAAAGTATGATCTGAATTGTCTTTGTAATTTCCTTTCCCTAATTGAATATTCTGTTTGTCACCATTGTTGAGATTCATACACTGGGTCTTGATGTCTGTGTGTGTATAAAAGGAAGATTTTGTTTTATCAGAACAACTTTTAAAGGTCCCATGACATGCTATTTTTTGTAGGCTTTAATATAGGCCTTAGTGGTCCCTAGTACGGTATCTGAAATCTCTTTTCAAAAATTCAGCCTTGGTGCAGAATTATAGCCACTACAAGCCAGTCCCAGAATGAGCTTCCTTCCAACATGCCGTTTCGGTGTCTGTAGCTTTAAATGTTAATGAGGAGGAGAAAGGCAGCGCAAGGTGGAGGGTGGGTGTGGCCTTGACCATCTTGCGCAACGGTACCGGTCCGTGCATGTTTACGTTGGATATATTAATGGCACGAAGACACGCAGTCGTTCAAGCATTTCAGTTTGACCCAGAATCTGATCCGGATGGAGAAGCAACAACTCAGCGGTTCCAGCAGGACATTTCCGAATGGGTAATTTTAAATATTATGTCTGGATACGGTACTTTATTCGGATGGTTTACAGTTATTATCATGTTGCTAACGCTAACCTACTGTTGCCTTTTCATGAGAGATCTGTAACATCTGTAATTTATCTTATTACAATTACATCATCAAGCTCTGCGATCTTGAAATGCGTATATCGCGCGCGCCGTATAACCAATAGGAAAACGGTTATCCAAATAACAAAGAAGTGTACAACACTCGCGTTACAGTGTGTGTATTCACACACATAAACTGCATGGCTGCATAGCTAATGTGACAGCCACATTCTACGTGTAACAGTCTAGGCAAACATAAACAGTAAAGCAACACACCGACTTATATATCATTAGTTGACTTACTTGTCCGAGGTGTGTAACTGAGCCAAAGAGAGTGATCCAGACTTTAGTTTCAGACGTTCAGCAAGCCCAGCTCTGTATTAACCCTTCGGTGTTCATTTGTACATCCAATTATTGAGCAATTGTTATGCTTCGCTCGCTCAAAAGCCATGATATCTCTCGTGGACAAACTAAAATCGCGCGCGCGCGTTCCTACTTCCTTCCTAGCTCATTTTCTCATGGGCGGAAAATATTCTCTGGGCGGGCAAAGCAGAGACAGGGGAGGAAACATTCCTCCTTATGACGTCATAAGGAGGAGATTCAAGATCAGCGCGATTGAGCTGAGAAGGCAGAGAAAGATAGCAAAAGCTCTATTTACAGCGATTGAAATTTCTAGAAACTTGGGGACCATATACGGGCTAGGGGAACTCATATTAATGTTAAAAAACCTCAGAAAGTGAAAATTTCATGTCATGGGACCTTTAAGAAATCCTTTAGACTAATTAGAAAACTCAATGTCAAAACATAACCAACACCACCTGATCAACTTTTCTCTTTGTTCATCTGAGAGTTATAACTCAGATACAGCAGACAAACAAAATCTAATGTTAACAGTTTAAGGGTCAAGAGCCCAACTAAAGCAAACATTGATCACCACAATGGTGTCTTAAAACATGGGATTTCCACCTTCTGTGATTCTGCTGGTTAACATCAGGTGTCTTCAATACTGGTCAATCATCACTCAATGAATCACTTAATTAGCTCATTAACTTTAACACTCTTGAGTGTTAATTTAACAGTCATATTTTAACACTTTAACACACTTTAACCTGAGTCTGGAGCCATATAAACTCCCAGGAGAGTTAATTTAACACTGGAGTTTTTGCTGTGTGGTTAAAACCAGACCATTCTCAGCAATGGCGATTCTAGGGGGTGGCCTGGGGTGGCCAGGGCCACCCCTGAAAGCTCATTGGCCACCCCTGTGGCCACCCCAGATCTGATAGGTAGTTGGTCAAGTTCGTCATCAATCAATGATGACAGCTGATCAACTGATTTAGGGGCAGTTTTACATTTTTAACTAAAACAGTAATGGTCGTACTGAGACTGTGAGAGCTGATTTCTGCTCAGCGGACGTTTGGCCATGCAGGTCAGGTGACCCATGAGATGAGCACGCGCGCGCGCGCTGCACCTATTGCTGCTGGTGGTCCGTGACAAACAGGAGGAGGACGGTTACACAGAGTTGCAACGACAAAAACGCTGGAATCAGTCGATTGAGAGGTATGGTAATTTAATGTTTAGTCATGTCGTAGTTCCCTCTGAATGTGTGTGAAAACTTTATCTAGCACTAAATAGCAGCTAAAAGTCGAACTACACTGCACTAGCTAGCTTAGCAGCCTGCAGCATTGGACGTTAGAATACCGCCGGCGCCATGAAATATGAAACGCTATTTTCTGGACTGAAGACTGAGGGTGTTTTTTGCAGATGTGTGTAATGCTAATGTTTTGGTTAACCAGTGTGTGAAATATAGTGTGACAGTCTATATTTAAGTAATTATAACACAAGAACAAGATTTGACTTATTTATTTGCTCTGTGATTTTTTTTTTTTATCTCTCTTTTTTCTCTTGGAGATAAAGGACTTTTTGTTTGTATCAATTAGCTTATCTTCACAGTTCACATATTTTTAGACGTTTAAATAGGCAGAGGCAGAGCAAATTGCATTCAAATGCCACAAATGCTTGAGATGCAACGTGTTAATTGTGTTATTAAAAGTGAGTGGTAAAGTGGTAGTTATGTAAAAATAAACCTTTGTAGATCCTATAAATATGTCTATATTTATTAGGCACATTGTTGGCACCTTCTTTCTTTTTGACATTTTAATGGAGTCAAAGCTTATTTAAGGGGTTCCAGAGCCCCACAAACACCTGTATTTTGTTCACTGATTCTAAGCCAATTTGACAATGACCCTGCTTGACATTTGTAGTTATAGCTATTACTTCAAAGTGAATTGACTGACTGATTGATTGATTGAGTGATTGAATTACATTTCCCCCAGGGTTAGGTTTAAGATTAGTTATGAAGAGAAGCAGAAATATTCAGAGCTTCTTCCAAAAAAAAGAAAAGAGTCAGAGCCAGCCACAGCTTCTACCAGCTGCAGTGAAAAGGCTCAGTCCAGTAGTCAGCAGCCTAGGTACAGCAGTGACAGTGAGGTTGAAGAGCAGTCAGCTCCTCTTGCACAGGATGGTAAGTCATGCTTGGATAGTTGGAATTTACCATGTAGGCTTACATTCAAGTTGTTAGTCACTCCAGTTATACAATTACAACTGTCTAAAACATCACTACACAAGAACAATAGTTAAAACAGTTGTAAAAGACAGAAGAACAGTAATAAAATATGCATAATACATAAATGCACACACATAAACACGTGTGTGTGTGTGTGTGTGTGTGTGTGTGTGTATGTATGTATGAAAATAATGTTTATTGTAATAATATATGTTATATAATAATGTTATAAAAAAAATTGTTTATATGTGTGTGGTGTGTGTGTCAGAACCTCCAGCCTATTGATGTCTCAGATTTCTCAGATATCTGTGTATTCCCACAGCTGACCAGCCACACCCAGAGGAGGATCCAGCAGTGTCTGGAGCCCAACCTGCTAAGCATGGTATGTCAGTTTCTTTTATGTCCAGATATGTCATTCATGAAAAGTTATCGTGTACTCTCATACTTAATTTAATTTAAAAAGGACGGTCCCAATTTTGCCCAAAGTGTATGTTATTAATTTGCTAATACACAGCAAATCCCACACTTTAAACATAGACAATCTATTCTTTAAATCTCAATACAAAACATTGTGAAAAGACAAAGGAAAATGTTTGACACTAATTTGTCCACATACAGTCTATGGGTGTAATGGTGATTGTTTTTACTACTTCAGATACTTCATCTAGTGATTCAGAGGGCATGTCAGTAGGTGATGATGACACTGATGACAGAGAGGCTCCTCATGTTGCACAAGTACATGCTGCCCCACCTGGACCTCACGGTATGTTCTGACATGTTCTGACATTTTATCTTTCAGTTTACATGACATTATGAATGCCTTCCATTTAAATAACATGGAAGTTGTAATACTGACCACAAATTCACTTTGTAACTAATCATTTTGAATGAAACTTCATAAAAACTGAAGTAAGGACTGATCACGATTATTTATAATTTTCAGACGTTTCACAGTCCAGAGCAGCAGGTCCTACACAGCCTCAACTTAAGGTATTTCCGCGAACCATGCATGGCAATAGGAAGAGGTCCTTCAACAGCGAGTGGTATAAACAACACCCATGGCTTGAGTACTCCCAAAGCCAAAACTCTGCCTACTGTTTTGCATGTCGACACTTCTCTTTGCCAAACACCCCAGCATCTGTATTCACATCACAACTGGGATTCTCTCATTGGAAAAAGGCAATGTACAAAGATGGTGGATTTAAAGTACATGAAAAGTCAGAGGGTCATGTCAATGCCATGTTTGCATGGGGTGAGCACAAGTAGGCAATAGTAACAGATTGTTCCATACGTGATGCCCTTAATGAAGCATACAACAAGAAAGTCCAAGAGAATCGAAAATATATTAAAACAGTGGCTGAAGTACTTCTTTTGACAGCAACACAAAACATTGCACAACGAGGTCACCGTGAGACAGAAGAGGCAGATAACAGAGGAAACTTTTTAGAAATTTTGGAAATGATTGCAAAGCATGACCCAGTGGTAGAGAAAAAAATGAAGGGAAAGCAGAATGCCAAGTACACGAGCAGTGTAATACAAAATGAAATCCTAGAATGCTTGGCAAATATGGTCCGTGAGGAGATAATTCAGGAAGTGAATGAAAGTGAAGTGTTCTCTGTGATTGCTGATGAAACCAAAGACCTGAAAAAGAAGGAGCAGCTCTCACTGGTACTTAGGTACTACTACAATGGAGCAGTGCACGAAAGTTTTCTTGACTTTCAACAAGCCACACGATTAGATGCAGAAGGACTCAAGGACAAAATCATCCACTGTTTTGAAAGATATGGACTTGAGTACAGATCCAATCTTGTTGGACAAGGTTATGACGGAGCTTCAGTAATGAGTGGGAAACACTCTGGCGTGGCAGCCAGAATAAAGACTGACGCAAAACATGCAGTTTATGTACACTGTAACGCACATTGCCTGAACTTGGTACTCATTGATACCGTGAAGGCAGTCCCAGAGGCTGATTGCTTTTTTGCACTACTGCAAAAGCTTTATGTGTATATGTCTGGGTCCTATGTTCACCAGAAGTGGCTGGATGTGCAAAAGGAAATGTATGAAGGTCAACCGAGGGAGTTGCAGAAGCTCAGTGACACGAGATGGGCATGTAGATACTTGGCCTGCAGGAATCTTATGGACCGATTACCTGCTGTACTTCGTGTTCTGCATGACATTGCTACAGAAAATAGTGGGGAAAGATCTGTAGATGCTCGAGGTTTGCTGACTCAGTTAGACCTAAACTTTGTCAGTCTTCTTGCAACCTTTCGAAGGCTCCTTGGGGATGCAAAGGTGCTGTCTGACACCCTCCAATCTCCTTCACTTGACCTTGCCATGGCAGTGGATTTAGTAAGTGCACTCAAAGACTCATTTCAGGTGTACAGAAGTGAAACATTTGTCGACAATCTGTGGAAAAGTATTGTAGACACTGCCACAAAGTGCAATATAGCCATTGAAAATGCAGAGAAAAAGAGGTCTCAAAAAGTTAATTCCAGACTTGGTGGGTCTGTCATAACCTCGACATTGGGTCAGCGCAAATGTAACGATGGTGACAAGGATTCCTTTAGGAGGACAATCTTCTACCCCATTGTGGACACCATACTTGGAGAGTTAGACAGGCGCTTCTCCAAAGACAATTGTGAAATAATGAGAGGAATACAAGCTTTGGACCCCAAAAGCACATGTTTCCTTCAAGAGGAAGCAGTCTTTCGCCTGGGAGAAATTTATGAAAGTGACTCTGAAGATCTCAGTCATGAACTCCACCAGACAAGGAGGCTTTTGCAAAGGAAACAGCAAAGTGGAATGCCCAACTTGTCCGGTATTGTTGAACTTGCAGTGTTCCTTGAACCTCATAAGGATGTTTTTCACGAGCTTTTTCGTCTGTGCAAGATAGCCATAGCCCTCCCGGTAAGCAGTGCAGCATGTGAGCGCAGCTTTTCAGCTCTTAAACTCATCAAGACCCATTTGCGCACAACAATGACAGATGACAGACTGAGCAACCTGGGTGTTCTCAGCATTGAGGCTAGAAGAGCAAAGTCACTTGACATGGACAAGTTTATTAAACTTTTTGCTACCAATCACCAAAACAGGAGAATTCATCTGGTGTAAGATGGATGAACACAGAATTTGTGTAATGGTCTTGTTTTTTTTTTGTAGTTTAAGTTTTGTTTTGTTTGTTACAATTGTTTATGTACAATTTTCACAAGTTACATTATGAAGAAGCACCTTAACCCTTAAGTTATATTTGGTTTGGTGGCATTGCATTGGACTTTAAGTCTTGTCTTGTGGTCTTTATGGCACTTTGTTATTGCATTTTGTTATTATTATTAAAATCCTCTATTGTTCATGAGAGTTTGAAGTTTTACGTAACATTTCTTTATAGTATATATGGCCACCCCACTCTAGCTTTGTGTCCCATCTTGGCCACCCCAGAAAAAATGTCCTGGATACGCCACTGATTCTCAGTAGTAACTGAGTTATGGTCTGGCAAACCTTCATTAATAACTCATTTCCAAAGGGGCGTCACCAACGGACGTCGCTCAGATGCCTCTGGGCGCAATTGGATAGACCTAAAACCAATCAGAGCAATCGTCATCGTGTAAAGCCATATGCTGCGTCCCAATTCGCCTAAGTTACACTACGCCATAAAAGTATGTACTCTTTTTGTGAAGAAAATGTATTTACTTTTGAATGTGTAGCAAAAAAGTAGGCAAGCTTTGAGACATACTACTTTGTCATCTTTATCGAACGGATCTGTCGCGTGCATCCTGTCACTTAAACTGAAATTATAACTATTCAACCGTCTACTTCAGTATCACATCAGGCAGTGCATTGTAGTCTCCCTGAGGAAAAATTTGATTCTTTCGTTGCTATAGGAGAGGAAGAATTTACTAAACTCATTAAATCATCTAAATCTACAACATGTATGTTAGACCCTATACCGACTAAGCTACTGAAAGAAATACTTCCAGAGGTCATAGATCCTCTTCTTAATATCATTAATTCGTCTTTGTCTCTAGGATACGTACCAAAAAACTTTAAGCTGGCTATGATTAAACCGCTTGTTAAAAAAACGCAACTTGATCCTTAAGAATTAGTCAATTACAAGCCGATCTCGAATCTACCTTTTCTGTCAAAGATATTAGAAAAGGCAGTATCCTCACAACTGTGTTCCTTTCTTGAAAGAAATGATATCTGCGAGGATTTCCAGTCAGGATTTAGACCGTACCATAGTACCGAAACAGCTCTCGTTATAGTCACAAATGATTTGCTCTTATCATCCGATCGTGGTTGTATCTCTCTATTAGTGTTACTCGATCTTAGTGCTGCATTTGACACCATCGACCACAACGTTCTTTTAAATAGATTAGAACATTATGTTGGCATTACGGGAAATGCACTAGCATGGTTTAAATCATACTTATCTGACCGTTATCAGTTTGTAGCAGTAAATGATGAGATGTCTCATCGATCACAAGTTCAGTATGGCGTACCACAAGGCTCAGTACTAGGACCGCTGCTGTTCACTCTGTACATGCTACCATTAGGAGATATCATTAGGAAACATGGCATTAGCTTTCACTGTTATGCCGATGATACTCAGCTCTATATTTCTTCAAAACCTATCGAAACTTATCAATTCACAAAATTAACGGAATGCATAGCGGATATAAAAAATTGGATGACTAGTAATTTCCTACTTCTAAATTCTGAAAAAACAGAGTTTCTAATTATTGGACAAAAAACTTCCTCACGTAATAATCTACAATACTGTCTAACACTTGATGGCTGCTCTGTTAAGTCTTCGTCGTCGGTTAGGAACCTGGGTGTGCTCTTTGATACCAATCTTTCATTTGAAAGTCACGTGTCTAGTATCTGTAAAACCGCATTTTTACATCTTAAAAATATATCTAAATTACGCCATATGCTCTCATTGACAAATGCGGAACAATTAGTTCATGCGTTCATGACCTCAAGGCTAGATTATTGTAATGCTCTACTGGGTGGTTGCCCTGCACGCTTAATAAAACGCTGTTCAAAACGCAGCAGCTCAAGTTCTTACCAGAACCAGGAAGTATGACCATATTAGCCCAGTTCTGTCAAAACTGCATTGGCTCCCTATTAAACATCGCATCAATTTTAAAATATTGCTGATTACTTTCAAAGCACTGAATGGTTTAGCTCCGCAGTACTTGAGCGAGCTCTTAACGCATTATAGTCCGTCGCGTCTATTGCGATCTCAAAATTCCGGCCAGTTACTAATACCTAGAATATCAAAATCGACTGCTGGCGATAGATCCTTTTCCTATTTAGCACCAAAACTCTGGAACAGTCTTCCTACCATTGTCCGGGAAGCAGACACACTCTGTCAGTTCAAAGCCAGATTAAAGACACATCTCTTTGACCTAGCTTTCACATAATACATTATAGACTTCTATAATTTAATGTTAGGCTGCATTGATTAGGTCAGCTGGAACCGGGAACACTTCCCATAAATCCTGATGTACTTGTGACATCATAAGAAGAATGGCATCTACGCTAATTTTAGTGTCTGTGTTTATCCCGAGGTTTTCCCGCAGCCTGCCGGATCCAGACCGTATCCAGATATGACGAAGGACCTTCACCTGGACCGATGACAACGCAGTGCTGAAATGCCAACTAGTCTCTCCCTATGGAGGATCCCACTACCACTCTACAGATAAGGCGTTGTCCGAAAAATTCGTCTCGCGGTCCTACCCCAAAGCAACAAATAAAATAAAATTCCTTATCAAAATTTATAAGGAAAGACAAGTATTTTGTTTAGGCTTGGCTTGTAGGGAATTCCAAACCTGCGTATATTCAAACGCACATAACTATAGAACCCATTCTAAATGCGCATGTGAACGCCATCAGCATTTCTCACAGGTTCGCGTTTAAAGTCTGTGTAGAGAGAATGGTGTTGTCTTAGCGGCCCCCAATTTAATAACAAATGATCATTGCGACGGAAGCAAATCAATTAAAACTAACTTTAGATGGAAATAACTTAACTCTGCTGTAAAGCCGAAACAATCTCTGTTACCTTAAATTATACGCTTATTTCTGTAAAGCTGCTTTGAGACAATCTACATTGTTAAAAGCGCTATATAAATGAAGATGACTTGACTTGACTTGACTTGTAGTCACTTGGGCTATTTTAACAATGTTTTTAATAACTATTCTGGGCCAGCGAGTTTCGGTCCCTCTGAAAGCCTATGGAGGAGTGAGACAGCTGTCAGATTTCATCAAAAATATCTTAATTTGTGTTCCGAAGATGAACGAAGGTCTTACGCGGTTGGAACAACATGAGGGTGAGTAATTACTGACAGAATTTTCATTTTTGGGTGAACTAACCCTTTAAGCTTTGTTCAATTTATATTGTTAATCATTTGACTCAACAAAACAAATTGATAAAGTATAATTTTAACTTTTAAAAAACTATTAACATTTGTTAATAGTAGTATATTGTATTTTGTTAATAGGACAAAACATAATTTTTACATTTTATCATATTTGAGATATTACATTAAATGTCAATTAAATCGTTTAAATGCCTTGCTGCGCCCACTTCCGCCATCAGACTGTCAGGCTGGCGCTGTCATCCTCACACTGCTATGACGTATGGTTCTGCGGTTCTGCAATCAGACTTATCTCAGACTTGCAGAGCAAATCTAAATTTGCCGGAAGTTTGTCTGGGTTTTCCCAGGCTAAATATTCTCTGGAGCTGCTCTCTGTGCCACACACTTTGAAAACCCCTGGTGTAACCAACTGATGTCAGGTTGATTGAACATGAACACACAGAGTTCCTTTCAGACACGGCATACATCAATATATTGTCCATAATCCATCATGTTCACACTAGCATCCCCAAAATCTGTGGGTGCTTCTCAATGCTCAAACTGATGCTTTCTTGTTTCCTCGCTCCTCCGTCCTCCAGCCCCTGTCCCGGAAACGATGGATCTCAGTCATCTAGAAGAGCATCTCAGTCCTCTAACTGCACTGCGAGGAGGCGAGGAATTATGAGCGAGGAAACTTCAGTCATGAGAGCGGATACACAGGAAACAATATTCATACTACCAGTAAAATACAGAATAACCACAACTAAAAAAAATAAGCCTTTTGAGACTAAGATAAATGTCTTTGTTACTTTGGAAGTTATACTATCTCAAACACTCATGAAAAGTTTTGGTTGCTCACATTATTTTGTAGTTTACATAGAGATCTATTTTAAATCAGTGTGTGCATACACTAAATATTAATTTTCAATACAGTGAAGCAGAACATGTGTTGTCTTACTTGGCTTCAATGTCGACTGTCAGGCTCTCGTCACTCACATAGAAGAAAGACTTACTGGGTCTTAATCTGACTCCAAATGTTGGCGGCACTATAAATCAAACCAGAGAAAAGACACAAATAAATAAAAACATTATCTTAGTTTTATTGCATTTACACAAAACACATTTTGTTGACACACATCTTACCATATTCTTTGACCTCAAAGTCTGCAGTAAACGTCTTCTGAGGAGTGTCTGTGTACCGAGTGACAACCTTCCAGATCCCAAGACTGAAACAAAAACATTATACAATAGCATTATACAACAGATGAAACAAACCTCATAACACAGATCACATTTATGAGTATTGGCTGTGTTGTAAGATAGACATAATGAATCACTAAATTAAATTAACTCGGGTTGAGCAAGTTTAGTCTTCACAGTGTTTCCCACACAAACACACCTGGCAACCTCAGGAATGGCGTAGCTTCCAGACCTCATCCCTTTCACTGGATATATCTTCTCTGATGAAACTGTGATGCCTTGTGGATTCTTAAACACAGAAACCAGCATTAACACTGTGTGTTTACTGAGATCAGCAGTGTACATGCTCATTACAGCTGAAATGACTCGAGTGTGTGTGTGTGTGTGTGTGTGTGTGTGTGTGTGTGTGTGTGTGTGTGTTAACAGTGTGCACTTATATAAGTGTGTACCATGATCTCCACCATGACGTCAGTCTGACTGAGTGGTTTCATGTTGGGCGTCAGAGAGAAAATCCTGTATCGAACTGCAAAAGAGGTCAAAGCAAAAACTTTTTTTTTTTTTTGCTCAGATTCAAACCCTGAATACATGCAGCGGTCAGTTTAATAATAAACAATTATGTCATGCTTATGTATAAAGTTCACATTGTGCGTTATATTTTCCAAGTATTTCATGAGATCCTTTGCCCATATAATTTTTAAGCTAAAAAGGTTAAGGTTAGCACAAAATCGTACCTCTGCTAGCAGGCGTGTAGATGGGCTTGTCTGTCTGTACAAATATATATCCAGACTGGAATGAGACCATGACCACTTTCTCCAGGGTTTTAGATGGAAACTGAGCTTGTAGATACACATACTGCTTCTCCAGAGGATCATCAGAGAAGAAGTTCTGATCATCAGAGATCTAGAGAACAGATAATCATCAGCCTGAATTTTATGTGATAATAAAATAATGAGAATGTGTTATGATCTCAGCCTGTGTTCCCCTGTCTTGTGTGTTCCTGGGGCTCGTTCTTCGTACGTCGCTAACTCAGTTAGCTGGATTTGATTGTTGACGATTTGGCATGATCTTGGATCGTTTGGTTCTTCGAAGCTCATCCTGGACTTGCTGTCATAGCAACACATGCGCAAGCCTCGGGAGCAGGCTTATTTCATGTAAACAGGATTAGATCGCGGCTTCATAAGCGGAGCTGATACAGGAAGTCCAGCGCAGCGCGATAGTGCACTTTCTGAGATGTTTTTTTTTCTTTCTCGTGACTCATGAGATTGTCGTTTACATTATTAAATTGTTGGAAACGCACATTTATTTTCGACTTGTCGGAGTCTGGCTTTAAATACAGCACAAACTGTTTGCATTGCCCTAAGATTATTTGCGAGTGGCTCTTTCCTTTACACTATTGGAGATGCGGAGAAGTTGATGGAAAGGGCTGTCTGTCGTGTCATTTGGAGTTTACCTGGCGCTTTTAGGTTTAAAAAACAGTTTTTTGTTTTTTTTTGGCATTTCCAAGCCACTTAAGACCCAATGTTGTAAAGCAGTTTTTTTTAAAGCAATTTCTTTAGGCTATCATCATTTTTTATGAAGATCATACAATCATGACCATGCCGATTACAGTATGTCACTCAGGCTTCACTAACGTGATTGGTAAAATAGACTATAGGCTGCCATCAAGGCCTCAATGAAGGGGATTATGTGAACAGAAAGGGGGATTATGTGAACAGAAAGGGGGTTCACAATGTAAATGTGCAGCCCAGTTACAATTGGGATTCTTAATATTCCAGATTAATAATATTATATCAAATAAAAAAAAAGGCAGTTGACAAATCTTCCATAATCACAAATGTGAAAGCAAAAAGGCCAGGATCTGTGCATGACTTAAGAATTTTCAGAGATTCACATTCCTGCACATTATTTGAAAGTGGTAAGGAAAGTTCCACAATTAAATATCAAGCTCACTGTATTACATACACTTATTGATCCTAACAGAACTGCATTTTTCATAGGTGATTATGACATGTTCCTGCAGACAGGTGTTTTATGACCCCATTCCCTGACCCAAACCAGTTACAATGCAGCTCTAGCCAGGACAAGGGCACACAATGAAATGAACTTTGGCTTACTAACTTTGGCTTTCTGAGTTTCTGAGTTTTCTGAGTTTTTACCGCATGGTTGCAGCTACTTAAATTCCCCGCGGTCGTCGGGACGAGGAGGAGGAATAGCAATTGTTTATAAAAACACTTATAAATGTAAACAGAGATTTTTATCAACACCTTTTAGCAGTTTTGAACTCTGTTTATTTGAGCTGGGTCGTTCTTATACTGTATTATGTGCAGTGGTCTATCGGCCTCCAAAATACAATAAGGACTTTATAAATGAGTTTTCTATTTTTCTGGCTGAAATAATGCCGGAATATGACCGCGTCCTCATTATTGGGGATTTTAATGTCCATGTGTGTTGTACTGACGCCCCAATGGCAAGGGATTTTTTGTCTCTTATTGACTCTTTTAATCTCACGCAGTTTGTGTCTGGCCCCACGCATGAACGTGGACATACACTTGATCTTATTTTATCTTTTGGGTTGCCTGTTTACAATCTAGAGATCGGTGACGCAGTGTTCTCTGATCATATGCCTATACTATTTGAGTTTGCCTTGGACTATAGTACAAACAAACCCTGTACTGTTGCTCGGCCCTGCCGCATTATTAACTCTACTACTGCTGTTAAATTTTCTTCTGTTTTTAATCAGAATTATTGTATACCACAGCATATGTGTGATTCAGACGAGCTTTGCTCATGGTTACACTCCACCTGTCAATCTGTTATAGATACTGTGGCTCCATTAAAAGTCAGGCAACCGAAAACTAAATTTGAACCATGGCAAAATGACACGGTGCGTGCTGCTTGACGCAGGTGCCGTCAAGTTGAGCGTAAATGGAAAAAGGATAGACTGCAAGTGTCATTTCAAATGCTACGGGAATGCTGGCGTCACTATCAGTCGATTGTGAAGGATGCTAAAAGAATGTATATCTCTGAGATCATCTTTTTGAACAGTAATAAGCCTCGCGTTCTATTTAAAACTATTGACTCAGTTATTAATGTTCCACAAACTGTTTGTGTTGATGAGTCTTCGGCTGCCTGTGAAAATTTTTTACGCTTTTTTAATGATAAAATCACTTCTATTAGAGCTTTAATTTCACCTTCTGCCTGTGACCCCTCAGTCTCTGTTATCTGCTCTGCGACATTTGATAAGTTTGAACCTGTGACTTTGTGTATGTTACAGGAGATTGTTGGAAATTTGAAGCCCTCAGGTTCACCACAAGATGCTATTCCTCCTCGATTCTTTAAGGAGGTTTTTTTCTACTATAGGACCGTCTGTTCTTGCAGTTGCTAATAGCAGTCTGTCCTCAGGTGTGGTCCCTAAAATTTTTAAACACGCTGTAGTACAACCTCTACTTAAAAAACCTGGTCTTGATCCTACAGATCTTGCTAATTTTAGGCCTATTTCAAAACTGCCTTTTATTTCGAAAATCCTTGAAAAGATAGTCTGCAATCAAATAATGGCTTTTTTGAAAGATAACAATACCCTTGAGGTATTCCAGTCCGGCTTCAAATCTTTACACAGCACCGAATCCGCTCTTTTAAAAGTTTTTAATGATATTTATTTAGCCACAGATTCTGGAAATTATGTTGTTCTTGTGCTTCTTGACCTAACGGCTGCATTTGATACTGTGGACCATGAAATTTTGATTTCTCGATTGGAGCATTGTGTGGGCATAAAAGGTATAGCGCTTGAATGGTTCAGATCATATCTGGAAGGTCGAACTCTCTGTGTCAGCTGTGGGAACTCTGAGTCCTCTTCTGCACCTCTCTCTTGTGGGGTCCCTCAGGGGTCAGTTCTGGGTCATCTTCTATTTTCATTGTATTTGCTACCGCTAGGCTCAGTAATTAGGAAACATGGTATATCTTTTCACTGCTATGCTGATGATAGTCAGATATACATGCCGATTAAAAAGAATGACACTGTCAGTTCGCTAATAGAGTGCCTAGACGATGTTAAAGCCTGGATGGCTATTAATTTTTTAAGTTTTAATACAAATAAAACGGAAGTGATGATTTTTGGTGGTACAAATGGGACTAGTTCCATTGAGCTGGGTGCCTTGGCCCAATATGTTAAACCAGTCATCACTAACCTAGGGGTTAAAATTGATGCTCATCTTAACTTTGACAGCCAGATCAGAGCAGTGGTAAAAACAGGCTTCTTCCAGTTGAGGCAATTGGCCAAAGTGAAGCCTTTTTTAGAAAGACGACAATTTGAGACAGTAATCCATGCCTTTATTACTAGCAGGCTGGATTACTGTAACTCACTTCTCGTGGGGGTTAGTGGGTCTTCTTTAGCTCGTCTTCAAATGGTGCAAAACGCTGCAGCATGTCTCTTGACAGGAGTACGTAAATATGAGCACATTACACCCGTCTTGGCGTTGCTTCACTGGCTGCCTGTACAGTACAGGATTAATTTTAAAGTTCTTTTATTTGTTTTCAAATCATTAAATGGTCTTGCCCCGTCTTATATTTCTGAGTTAATACATCTTCACACACCCATTCGCTCTCTTAGGTCAGCCGATAAACTGCACCTTCACGTGCCCAAAACAAAACGTAAACTCAGAGGGGATCGCGCCTTTGCTGTGGCAGCTCCAAAATTGTGGAATGACCTGCCTCAGCCGGTAAAACAGGCCACTTCACTTACTCATTTTAAATCTCTTTTAAAAACTCATCTATTTTCCTTGGCCTTTAACACCGGGAGTTGACATTTTGTATGTTATTGTTTGTTTTATATGTTTTAATTTTAACTTACTTCACTATGTATTTTATAGTGCATTAGCTGTGTTGTGTTATGGTTTGTTTTGTACAGCACTTTGGGCTACTCCGGTCATTGTAAAGTGCTTTATAAATAAAGTTTGCTTGCTTGCTTGCTACTAAAGGGAAGATTTCAGTGTCTGAAAAGTCTGAGGGTTGCACACCTGACAGGGCCTGTGACATTGCTACATGTGCCATATTACACAACATTGCCAAAAAAAAAAAAAAATCATTAAATGTTTAATAAAAGACAAATATGCTTAGTTCCTTGAGTTTTATTTCAATTGTTCTTTGTAAAGAAAAGCCAGTGGTCAAGTGCCTGCAACAAGATATTAGACACATGCCTCATGCAACAAATAAAAAGGAAAAGTTGGCTATACACTGTCCACCTGTAGGCCTATGTCTCCTCTGTCTGTGCAGACTCTTCTGTAGGCCTTTCTGTAGATGTGGAATCCTGCAACTTATATTGCAGCCATAAAGCATACAAGTATAAATTAAGTAAAGTTATTTATGCACTTGCAGGTAGGTTAGTTCCTCCATATGACATTTATCTGAGAGGGTTTATTCAGTGCAATGGAAACAAATGGACATTACAAGGTCTTATACTTTCTTTCCTTTGGAAAGTTAGAGAATGTCCAGTTACTGCACATATTTCAGCTCCACTTTCTTGGGAACAGATACAAGTGTTGGTGTATTATGTAAAAGTGCACAAAAGAGGAAAACACAATGTCATTACAATGATTTACACTCGGGAAAATGTGATCAATAACTCATGGCAAAATATTTTTACATTAATATAAGTTTATCAGTTTTCACTTCACAAGTCAAAGCAATTCATCATTAGGCTACTTTTAATGCGACCTTCATTTAATGCAGCAATATTTGTACAATTATTTTACAGTGTAGGCTACTAAGATCTTTTCTTTTTTTTTCAGCCTTTTTCTTGGTTGCTTTTATAAACAGACAACCATTTATTCAACAGTGCCTTTTATAGAAGAGAAGAGACTATAATATAACTAAAAATTACCATTAGGCTGTGTAGAATATTTTTGTACTTCACTTTTATTTGTTCCCATGTTCTAGTGTGGTGACTCTGACATTACAATGAACAAAGTAGCCTAATTATGCAATTATTAAAATACAAAAAAGGCTAATAAGTGATAAAAACATCTAACATGGCCACTTCTAACAGATTTAAATTGTCTGCTACTTTTTGCCAGCCCTCTCTCCTGGCTTTTGCAGACTTTGTGTTCCCTGGCGTTTTGATTAAACATTAAAATTCCGAATAAACTTCGACTATCTTGCTCTGTTGAGGAGAAAAACTGTGCGCGCTCTTTGGCCACGCTGAACAGCCAATAGCAGCGTTGCTGATCAATGTTTCTACGATCGATACATATCCCCTTTTAAACCAGCGCATGAACGCGCAGTTATCTCAGATAACTCAATCCAGCGATACTAATCATAAACAACAGGTGAGTTCGAAGAACCCAATTAGCCGGATCATGATTAGCACGATGATATCATCTTGGATGTGTCATTTGATCTCGGATGTAATAAGCAACGTACGAAGAACGAGCCCCTGGTCTCTTATGTTATTTCCTGTCTTACACCATGTTTTGTAGTTCTTTGTAGGTTTTCATGTTGATTAGTCTCCAGGTGTTTCTTATTATCTACACCCCCTTAATTGTTATCATGTTAAGCTTGTCTGCCTGTGTATATATAGCCCTTGTTGTCTGTCAGTCGCTGAAATCACATTCTCTGGTTTATCGTATTTTTATTTGTTTATGCTAGTTACCTTGTGGATTATGACCTTGTGGATTATTTGAATAAACCTGGATCTGCTTCCCAGCCTGCTCCTGACTCTCAACATGTTACAGAATTAAACATCACTGTATTTATGGAGCTCTCACCTTTATATCTGTAAGGATCTGGTAATTGTTTTCTGCAGTCAGTGTCACTGTTTTGTCTGTTATCTCCTTGTCTTTCTTTGGGAAGTTCTTCACTGAGATCCTCACGTTCAGGTTTCCTCCAGAGTAATCCTGAGCCTCCACAAACACGTTCTCTGAGGAACCCACTCTCAGCAAATTAGGAGCTGACAGAACAAACCTGAGGAGATCAAATCACAGCGTTTGAAATCTTAAACTGATTATTAGTAACTCTATGAGCAAACGGTGTGTTTAATACTTACAGCGGGGCACACAGTGTGAGGAGGGGTGAGGAGAGAAGAACAACAGTCAGACACAGCAGCTTCACCTCCATCGTGTCTGTTTGTGTGTGTGTGTTTGGACCTGCAGCAGCTCAGATTTATACCCGCCTCCGTCACCCTCACAGTCCAAACTGCTCTCTCTCTGTTTTGTTTGCATTTGTTTTGTAAGTAAACTGACACTTCAGTTCAGCAATCTACAATCTAACAGTATAGCAAGGAATATTTATGTTTGACCTGCCATTCACTTTTCAAATCCTTATGAGCTCTTTATGAATCTCCTGTGTGATACATAAATAACTTTTCATACATTTTATAAATAAAATATAGATTTTAAGTTCATTTAACATATAGACTGAATAAATCTGAATCTTGAGTCTTTTGAATCAGTACTAATGAAAAACACAAATGCAAATTCAGTGCGGGAGATTCATAAAGATCTCATAAATATGAAGAGTAAGAGCAGTCAAATTCAGATTTCCCGTAAATGACCTGCAAAAACCTGTTGTGTAAATTCAACCTTTGGTAAACTGGCAGCCGCTCTGTTGATCTTTGAGTATGGGATGAATATCAAAATGATTAACGTTTCCAAGCACAATTATCCATGAACTTGATAAATGTTGCAGATATGTTTTACTATCCACAACCAAATGCCTTTCAACTTGCGTGTGCAAAATTCAAAATTGAATGAATGTGTAGATTTGTACAAATAGAGACATTTTTGTGAATACAAATGTTTTCTTTGTATTAGTGTGTCATAATTTGCGCATGCAACAAAGATGTGTATGTGTGGATCAGGTGACACGCGTGCATTCATTGACGTCTTTTCTGAGTCGATCTCATTTAATTCATTTGGATTTTGAGACTTTCATTTTGCTGTGTTTTTAAGCATTTCACAACCCACACACAAACAACTACAAATGAATAGACCTGGGGGCTGTTCCATAAACCAAGATTAGAGTATAAGCCAGGCTTATTTCGGTTAGTCAGGCTTATTTTTGGTAGATTCGGTTTCATAAAGCAAACTTAAAATAGTTCAAACTCAGTTACCCTGGCAACTTATATGCTGGGAAACTAGCCTGGTCCAGGGCAGGCTAACTGTCAGGCTAAGCCTCAGTTGGTACACAGATCCTCTAACACTGACCGACAAGAACACAATGATATTACCACTGACACTCTCTCATACCATTATTGGACTTTATTAACCACTATTAGTCCAAAAATAAATACACAGTATACAGAAAATCAACTTAAATAAGGCTACAATGATAAATTAGACAATATAGACCTATATAGATAGATAGATAGGCCTAAATACAATATATGTAGGCCTACTACAGGTTTTTTTACTGGCTGAATGTTTTATGCCCAAGATTTAATTAGATTGTTTTAAAGATTTATGAATACATTTCTCTCTGGTTTTGTTTGGCAGCTGTACACGTTTATGATTATTAGAAGAACATTAGAACACAATCTAAAAAAAGATTTTTAAAGCAGAAGTTAAAATCACAAAATTAAAAATAAATAATTACAAAAGCAGAGTATACATTTTAACTGGTAAGATGAATCTGAGCTTAGTAATTGACAGTATATTAACCTACATTTGATTTACCCCATTACAATAGTTATTACCCCTTTACAGTTATTGCTATCATAAAAATACAGGTTTAAAATTCTAAATAAGGCACATCTAATGTCCAAATAACAAATATTTTAGTATATATATATATATATATATATATATATATATATATATATATATATATATATGTACTTTATTATGTCTTTCAATTCAAACACATTTAACACAATTATACAAATGGACAGTTCCTTTAAAGACATCATATTTTCCCCCAATAAATATTCCTTATTTTTCCTTCTACTTTTTTTCTTTTGTGATAATACCCACCAACACATGGCCTATAAAACACATGATTAGAACAATAACCAAAAAGTACATAGACACTTTTACATATGATTTAAGGGGGAAAAGACAAAAAAACAATAAATAAATAGTAATAAAAATTTAACATTAACATATTTATATCAAACTCTTATAATGGCACATAATTCCTAATAGTTATTCAAGTAATATTATTTGAATATCAAATATTCAATATTAAATAAGTAAATAAATAAAATAACAAATAACTAGAAATAAAAGGGAGGGAGGGTTATATAAAAATGTAGTTAATAATATATATTCCTTTATTTTATGGAATATTCTTTGATTTTAGAGTTGCACATATCTTTTTAAAATGTATACATTTGCTCTTAATTTCATGTTATCCTCCCCATAGTGTACTTTAGAAACTAAATCAAACCACTCATTTAAAACTGGGGATTCTTGCTTTCTCCAAAAAATATTGCATTAAAAGCTGTAATTCTCAGCTTTCTAAATAAGTATACATCATCTTTATTAAGTATAGGTCCTATACCCAAAACTATATTTTGTATCGCTATATATTTAGTTTCTTAAAATCTTCCCTGACTTAGGCTACTTCACTGAAGTACTTCTGTTCGCTATAAGTTTACTGCAACTTATCCAACATCCTAAAGATAAATTATTATAATTAGAAGATATTTCTAGTGTTATAAAATATCGCTTATTAATTTTCCGAATTTTCCGATTTTAAGAATTATTGCGCTCCTATTTGGCGCGCATGCGTGCAGCAGCGCTCGTTCAATATGAAAATTAGCAGCAAAATGGATACATTTGCATGACTTTCGAACATTTACAGATGGAGAATATAACTGTAAAATGTAAGTTTTGAACTGAGGGGGGAAAAAAACATGTCACAAACGCATAAAACAGCACAAAATATACGCTGTTTGATGGTGGATCGATTAGATCCACGATCGACCTCTAGGGCTGCTTCAGAAACGCGTGCACACGCAATTATCTAGACTAGATAAACCTGGATCAAATTAGTGAGATTGCGTGAGCTTCAATTACCTTTTATGGAACCACTTTAGCCCCAACTTATTTGTTAGGCTTATTCAAGTCCGGTTTTGGAGTTTAATCCCCGCTTTTCTAAGCGTCTTTTATGGAACAGCCCCCAGGTGTTAATTATTAATGTGTGCACAGCTACCCATCTATACATGAATATAAGTCACGTGACCGCTTACGTCATCCGCTCTTTTTCCAGTTGACTGCCGCCATCTTGAGTACCTACCGAGTACTGTCTATGGTACTGACAAGCATTAGCTAGCTTGCTACTATTTACAGCTTCGTACAGATACAGTAAATGGCTACGAAAGACAACATTTCGCACCTCGACTGCCATGAAAAGAAACGCTACTTTCAAAAAATAATATCGTTAGGGTGTGATCCTTACACAATGTTGCGTACTTCTAACCTCTGTCCGCTGCAATCCTGGCATTCAATGATAATATATGTTGATCCGACTATTTTAAGTGTGTATTTAAATGGTTCAGGGGCAGAACTTTTGCCAACTGTGTCAGAGGGTTCTGGGTTCTAATCCGCACTCATATTTTTTTTTCTCATCAAAACCGATCATGTTTATCAGTGGTTGTATATCAGGCAGGGACACGTTTGTGTGCAGTTTGTTTTGTAATTTCACCGGAACGAATAGAGAGTCTCTCCACATTGAAGCGCACGTCCGAGTGAAGACTGTGCGCGAGCCACAAACAAACACAGTATCCGCGCCACTGATCGCAGCGGCAACGAGCACTTTGATCAGATTGATTTTCTTTTTATTACGCATCGCGTTCAGGCTATTGTCTGTAGTTTTCCTCCCATAGAGCCTATTATAAAGAAAAAGCTTAACGTGAATGCAGTAAAACGGTGATGTTAAAAGTCAGTAGCCATACACCTTATTGAACATGCAACGCGCTATTGCACGTAAAGCGTTTTATAATGGTTTTCTATGGGTGTTGTTCATAATCTGATTTCATCTGTTTGCTTCTATATGCTTTATTAATAAGGTAGGCCTATATTGTGTACTAAATTCGGTGCTTCAATATCACTTTCTTAATCCACATTGAGTGTAGTATTATATGGGGAAGAACGCTTGATTACGGTGCCGTTGTCTGTTTTAGCAGAATACTGCCATCTAGTGGTAGCAGGTTTTCTTAGACTGTGTGAGTGGATCGTGCAAGTCTAAACTGGCGAAATGAAAGTCTCAAAAATCCAAATGAATCAAATAGGATCGACTCAGAAACGAGTCAATGAATGCACGCGTGTCACCTCATCCACAAATGCACATCTTACTCGTTTGCAGGCACAAATTCTGGCCTACATTAATACAAAATTGAGGTTTTGTATTAACAACTATGTCTCTATTTGTACAAAATGCTGCACATTCATGCGTTTCTGGATTTTTCACACACAAGTTGTATTGTATTAGTTTAAATGTAGTGATGCACATTTGTGAATTTGTCAAATAGATGGGTAGTTGTGCACACATTAATAATTAGCACCAGGCCTATTCATTTGTAGTTTGTGTGTAGGTTGTGAAATGCTTAAAAACTGCGAAAAGAAAGTCTCAAAATCCACATTTATGCCTATTTGTGGTAATCTTCTCTTCGTATCCTCTACTTTGGATTCAACTTTTGCACCACTCAGGGAGAAGGGCCTAGTATTGTTTCATGATTTGTTTTCTCATCACACATTTGTGTCATTTAAAGATTTGCTGAGTAGATTCAATTTATAAAACTTATAAATCCAATTTATTCCACTATTTGCAATTACATGACTTTGCTAAAACACACATTCCTACCTTCCCTCACCAGCCAAAGAAAACTTTAATTGAATATATAATGTCACTTCCAAAATCACATATTGCCTCAATTTATGGCCGGTTATGCTCTTCGCAGTTCCTCTTCTTTTTGCACTCTTGGAAACCTGGGAGAGAGAGCTAGGACTGGAACTTGATGAGGAGCTGTGGAATAATGCTCCAGCTAAAATGAATTCTGTCAGTAACCCGTTAATGGATTGTACAACATGCTGATACTGTTGCTTTTGCTTCATTGGCAGCCAGAAGAGGAATATTGTTGCATTGCAAATCCTCTTGCCCCCTCCAAATTGTTCTTGGTTGAAGGACTTGATGTCCTTTCTCCTCCTGGAAAAAATGCAACACTCCTCTCAGAGACTCCTTTGTTGAGACTGTCCCTTCTTTGGATTTTTTTCCCTTTATTTTTTGTGGGGTACTTTAGGATGGGTAGGGATAAGGATGATGTTCTGGTTATTTTTATATAATTTTTATTCATTAATTTCTATGGTTGTTAAAAAAGAAAAGTTGTGTTGTGATGTTCTCCATGTATATCATGCATATATATTGTCATTTAATAATCTGCTCAATAAATATATATATATATATATATATATATATATATATATATATATATATATATATATATATATATATATATATATATATATATATATATATATATATATATATATACACATATACATAAACAATGAAACCATAGCCTAGAAATCTAGACGCACCCTAGCGGCAGCAAAATGTATTTTGCAGCCAGCCAGGGCAGTCTAGCAACTCTCCATTGACTTTCGAGCGGCAAAAACCTAAATTGGGTCAGGCCAATCACGTTGTGTATAGAGTAGGCGGGGCGGGCTTAACATAATGAAGACAGAGCAGGTTCCCTGCTACTTGAAAACAAAGAATGACGGCTACTGCTGGCGAACATCTTTCGAATCGGCTTTGTCCGCGACTCTGGAGGACTTGGAGTTAAGTTTTTCTTTGAGAAAAGAGCAAAGAACGGCACTTAAGTCATTCTTAAAAAAAGGAAGATGTGTTCGTAGTTTTGCCGGCCAGATATGGAAAACGTTCTGGTTGGTTGAAGCGCTGTCCTATTGCGTGCTGAGGGAATTTTAAAGACAGCCGTTTATTGAGCCGTGTCTATGGAGAGTTGCCAGACCTAACATCTTGATGTAGGTCTGGCTTGCCAGGCTAATGAAACCATGTTCTGCATTGTAAACTTCATATATGTGCAGTCTGCATATATCAAAATAACAGAGCTTGCTTTAAAAAAAAAAAAAATTAGCTTCATGAATTCTGTTTTTTTAATCAACATTTGAATGGGGGTAAGTTTCATTTAAAAAAGCAACATTTTGAACAAAAATCGGATAAAATCACATTTTTGAAGACTTCAGAACGATGATCAAAACCCAGATGCAGTAGATCGAGTCCATCAACAACCCTAATGCTTTAGTTGTTTCCTTTTCATAGGCCAAAATTTCATGTTAGCCATGTTTTGATTTATATGCTGTTTAATGTTTGGTGATCAGCAGAGGTGGAAAGTAACAAATTACATTTACACGCATTACGTAATTGAGTATTTTTTGGTACACTGTAGTGTACCAAAACACTGTTAACCCTTGCTGTAAAAAAGGGCCAATTTCTGACAATATCAGAACAGTGTTGCCAGTATTTTACTGTAAAAAAAAAAAAAAAAAAAAAAACTTGTAAGGTCTAACAGTTTAGGCTAGTTTTTTAAAATCAGTAATTTTACTTTTACTTACTTTTGTTTGAAGTATTGTACTTCGCTAGATTTTAAATCATAGTTACTGAGTAAAAAAATAAATAAATGAAAAATAATAATACAAGGGGGGGAAAATCGGCTTCGGAAGCTAGTGCATTGACTTTTTTTGATTGGTGGGAGAATGTACTCGGTTACTAATGTAACCTCGGTTCTTGGACAGATAAGGGAACAAGTATTGCGTTACTATGGGAAAACTCCTTTTCTCGAGAATATTGAGGCTTTATTTTAAAATGCAGTGCAGCTGCACAGCGAGCACAGTGCAGGCTGTCTAAGCGCGCTGATTGGCTGGGCTGCGGAAACTGCACAAACCTATGGCGAAGCAGCGAGGATAATAAGCTGCCAATTCTCGCCATAGAATCAGGTTAAATCGACTGAAGCAACAGCACCTGACGCACAGCCTAATAGCATGGCCGGCTATGCAATACTCGTTCCCTTTTCTCTATAAAAACCACTCTCATCTCGACTCAGTTGATATGTAGGCGCTTCTCTGAGCTCGACCAAACCTAAGTTGGAGGCATCAGTCGAAATCATCTTCCTTGTGCACAGTAAGTCTAGTTGGAGCAGAGGCCATGAGGCCCAGAGCCCTTTGAAATGTTATGAGGGGTGCGAGGGAGCCCGCTTTGAACAAAGCAGCTAACTGTTGAATAGAGAGAGCGCTGTCTGGCGTGTCTTGACCACTGCATGAAAGAGTGGGGGTCTGTGAGCCAATTGAAGCGAGTAGCCTTGCTTTATTGTGTTCATTACCCATCCTGACACATCGGGGATGGCTTGCCAGGCCTCGGCCCGAGTGGCTAGGGGCTGAATGAAGTATGGAGAAGGGCCGCTGTTGATGGGGACCCGGTCACCTGTTTTTGCGAGTAACCTTGGTTTATTATGTTCACTACCCGTTTTGACACATTGGGGATGTGAATGAAGTCTGGAGGCGGGCTGCCGTGACTCGGGGACCTAGCCGCCCTGGTGTTTGGAAGAGGAAATTTGCTAATTTGCTCAAATTAACGGTTGAGTCCGACCACTCCTCGACCTCAGACGCCGCCACTGACACACTGTCATCCATATCTTCCACCAATCCGCCGAACGAGATGAGGCCGCCCGCGTCGAGTGAGGGGCGCTGATAGGGCTGGGCGATATATCGCACGACATTGTTATGCGCATCTCGTCAGTAAAGCCGGTTTTACCAGCGGTACGGATATATCGCCCAGCCCTAGGCGTTGGTCCGTCTTCGTGAACAGAACTGGTGAAGACTCGCTCTCTGGAGGGAGCAAGGCATGCGGGGACGGACCCGGCATAAGTTTGCTTGCCTCAGGACGCTCGTTAATCCTCTGACCCCGCCGTTTCTTCCTCCGTGGCTCGAGGAGGGCTGGAAATGGGAGGGTGCAAGGGGTGAGGTCGCTCTCCAACGTAAAGAGAGCTAGCCGCGAGTGCAGAGTGGAGAGCGGAGAGCGGCATATTCTCGCAGTAAGAACAGCCGCCCTTAGTGAGCGCTGCTTTGGCGTGCTCAGAGCCGAGGTAGGAAGCACACTCACTGTGCCCGTTGGATGAATGCAGGAGGGCCCCGCATGAATTACAGACCGGACACCGCATTTGAATCAATGCCGCTTGCTCTTTTTGTGAATGCTTGTTTAGAAAAAGGATACTCTGCTGGATTGCTACAGGGAAACGGCGATCAGCGTTGATGGTGTCGAGTCAGGAACTGATCAGGAGCCACCGGTCGCTGAGCTGCTGTTGCAGGTCTCTGCGTTCCGCTGCTGGGCTGGATCAATGATGAGAGAAGCTTCTTTTCTGGAGAAGTCAGCAATGAGATGCAGAGAGATGCGTCGTCACTGAAGGAGATTAAATCTGATTCTATGGCGACAATGGGTCGCTTATATAGTCAGCGGCCATGCCCATTCTGGCACGCTTTGGCGGTTTGGCCATGCCCGTTCTGCTTCGCCATAGGTTTGTGCAGTTGCCGCAGCCCAGCCAATCAGTGCACTTAGACAGCCTGCACTGTGCTCGCTGTGCAGCTGCACTACGTTTTAAAATAAAGGCTTCAATATTCTTGAGAAAAGGAGTTTTTCCATAGCGTTTGCTATCCGATTTTTCAAGTCGATTTTTACTCATCTCAGTATAGCAATAGAGTTTGGTAAAAGCTGTTCATTCATTCACACACAGAAACGCGATTCATATTTAAACAGTATTTTTGCGTGTACAGACACTATTGCGATTAGAACAAAGCAAATATAGAACTGACCTATTCCTCAGCTGGATCCGTTGCTTCTCGAAATGAAACTTGCAGCACTTCTGAGGTAAATTTTCCAGGATTATTATTAAGATAGTATTATTCCTCACAGTGTCGTAAAGTACATGACTCTGATTACACGTGGTGTGTGTTATCCAGCTGATTGTGGGTGTTCACAGGTTTGCATGAATGCCTCAGATCATTTGCGTTTGAATAACTGTGCTCTCCGTGGGCAGGGTCACATTAAAACTTAATGAGCTGAGATGAGAACGACTGACATCTCTCTCTTTTCATACATATTACATAAACTGAGAATATTTGTTTTTTTTTTACATAAATTACTTCATTTAAAAGAATATAATTCAAGCTTCATGCCTGTATGCCTGTTTGACTGAGTATTCGCTTAGTTATAGTTCATTTTCGGACGTGTTTCAGAATGGACTTCACTGACAGAGAGAAAGCAGAACTTGCATCATGTTTATTTTTCTTTATTTGGCAAAAAGCACAACACTTTGTTTTTATTGCGAGTATACACAAAAAATAGACACTTAACAGGATCGAATGATGTTTGACACTTGTATGTAAGATCAAAGTCAACAGAGTATTTTGAGTCTCTTTTGCGCTCCGACCCCATTGTCTTATGATTATAAAAATTAGATACAGATTTAAAATACCACACAAAACAAATTATAATGTTGGATTTGTGTTATTAGAATATTCTTGCAAGGCGCTGTATATCACACCATGATTAATTAGTCAGGAGTCTAAAATAAACATTTTCACGTTTCATTCAGTCACCCCTTTTTTAAAATACAGAATTACAAGTATTTTAGCTCAAACATGCAAGAGATTATGTTTAATTTCCTGTAATCAACAAATGCTGTTTATATCCCAGTCAACAATTTGAGCTCCAAGGATACTCATGATGTGGTCACAATGATCTAAAAGTGTAACTTCACAGTGCACTCACTGTGGTCACCATTATGGTGATCGGTGTTTGCTTTAGTTGGGATCTTTGGCCTTGACTTTTTAATGTTAGTTTTTTCTCTGTCAGCTGTAACTGTTTGTTATGGTGAGAACAGCAATAGATACAGTGATCAAGTATGTTGGCTACTTTTTGATAATAAAGTTTTTATTATCATATACCAGGCAGTCACATTTCAGGGTTTAATCTCTGGTATCAATTTTGAATGATCATTTGTTTGTGTTTATATGTACACGTGGTTTTGCATTTTGGCTGTCTAGTTTGATCTATTGGATTAAAGCGTTACATTGATAATGGTGTTTTTGGAGTTGTTTAATGATGTTAGAGCCTGACTTCAAACAAATGTTTATACGTCAACCCAATTTTCATTTTCAACAAACGTTTGACGTCTGAGCGATGTTGGAGCCCACGTCCAATAATATTTCTAGCTGGGGTGACTCACATTGTGACCATAGTATGAGCTGTGAGGTTGTTGACAGGGATAATTATACAACACATCCTCTTCTGAGGAGGCTATTCTGGAGCAAAGAGATGCCGATGTACTGTTCCCTGTATTCTCGAGTTTGGCTTTCCTCTCTTGTTGGCCAGTATTCAACCCAGGTGCGCTCTCCAAAGATGTACTGCAGACTAAAAACAAGTCAAAACAGAGACAATTACCAACTTAACTACACTGTATGCATTTACGAAGCACATGCATCATTTTAGTATAAGGGTCAATGAACTATACGCATGTCGACAGTGATAAAAAAGGAGAATCCTTTGTATACATGTTGGTTTTTATACATTTTTGACAAACATTTAACACAAATTCAGTTTCACTTGTACAAAACATTTTAATAACAGGTCAAAATACGTGATATTTTGTCAGGTGTCTAATGGGGTGTTCTCAGTTTTATGATTTCACAAATAGCTTCCTGCATAATGCTTACGTCACTAACTTTGTTTTGGCAGACAAAAGTTTTTCATATATTAACCCCCTGAGGTCGACGGTATCGCCGGCGATACCAGCTCGCTTTTTTTTTATCAGTGTAAAAGAAACTCATGAATACTCTGTTGACTTTGATTTTCCATAGGAGTTCTATACATCAATCGATTCTGTTAAATGTGTATTATTTTTGTGTATACTCACAATAAAAACATAGTGTTGTGCTTTTCGACAAATAAAGAAAAATAAACACGAAGCGAGTTCTGCCTTCTCTCTGTCCGTGTAGTCCATTCTGAAACGCGTCCGAAAATGAACCATAACTCAGTGAATACTTCACACATACACGTGATATATGTCTTTATGCAGCTTGAAATATCTTCTTTTAAATGAAGTAATTTATATAAAAAACAAATATTCTCATCTTGTGAAATCTGTATTAAAAGAGAGCGATTCCAGTCGACCTAATTAGAGCTAATTCAAATGTAATGTGACTCCGCCCACGGAGAGCGCGCGCTATTCAAACGCAAATGGCTGAGGTAATCCGCGCAATCCTGTGAACGCCCCCATCAGCTCGAGAAAACCAAAACACAAGTTTATTCAGAACATTACTTGCTTACACCGTCTTGCAGCGCTGTGAGGAATAATGAGGAATACGAGGAATACGAGCTGAGGAATACTAGTAAGTTTTTCCTTCTCGGGTTTCTGTTTATTGACGAATGAACGGCATGCGCTCTGTTTTTTCTCCATTATGGACGCGAGCTCTAAAAAAAACACTAAAAGACTTTCAAACTTTCACAGAGACCTCAAAACAAAAAGTACAAATCCTTTCTTTAAAACGAATTTCGTTTTGTATCAATTGTATCTTAATTTTAATAATTTTTTCATTAACAACTTTCCTGGATTTAAAGTAAATAAGCCTATCGTCAACGAATAATGATGTTTTAGCAAACTGTATTGCTATACTGAGATGAGTAAAAATCGACTGAAATATGTTGAAATAAAATGTTGGCTATTTGTATAAGCAACGTAAACTGCAAATTAACATTTATATGCCCTAATATTTCATGAAAACAACTTTACAGTCAGGCGAAATATGAAAGACAACATTTTGTTTAGTAGATTTGGGTACAGTTTTTACTGTAGAATATACTGCCTCGTCAAATAAGCTTTTGTTTAGCAATTTCTATATATAAAATAGCCTAATATTTTTGTCAAAAATAAAGTCATCAACTAAGATGTTAGCTGTTCCAATGTTGGCTATTTTCAAAGTAATGAATACATAGATAAAATGTAGACCTATAATCTTTCTCTTTTTTTACAAAGAAAGAGTACACTTGAAATATTGTTGAAATTGTAATTATTGTTTTTTATTACCTTTTTAATAAAATAGCACAACATATGTACAAGATAGATGTAAGCAAAATCTTAAATGGTCAATATAAGTCTTCTTCTAAATATCTTTTGTCCAAGCATTGTGGCTCAGCCAGTTTCACACCTGTGTGAATGGCTCATCATTATACAGAGTCATTATGCAGAGTGGGTGGTAATTCAGGTGAAAACCACTCCTCGTTCACGCCTCCTCGCATATTGGCTTTCCAAGCAAAACCTGTTTTACATCAATTTAAATCAATGTATGGTTTTATTTGAACGATAAAGCAAGACTATTTTCACATAATTTTGAAGAAAAAACTATAGGCGACGACATCCATTGGTCAAAAGTCTTATTGACACATATTTACTATGTGTTTTGTGGCCTTATTTCAGAAATTTTAGTTTTTAGTTTTTTCAATATCCACGCATAAACATTATTCTCTCAAAAATTAAAACATGTACATACACGTGGCTCACATATTATGGTAGCCCTGTTTGTGCTTTATAGAGTGAATTTACACCTTTGCCATTAATATGTTTATAAGCAACTGAAAAAAGCACAAATGTCAGGGCATGTCAGAACATCTCAAGGGCCCAGAAAACCGCTCAGACTCCAGAGGGTTAATATTTTAGAAACAAAATAACTTTTTTTTTGTCTTTTACAAAATATCAAAGTTCACTTATGCCAATATTTCATTTTCTAAGAATTACAGCCTTATTATCAGAATATTTCCTCCTTTAAATGGGTCATGAACTGAAAAATCGAATTTTACTTGAGGTTTTGACATCATACAATAAGAATTTTCTGTAAGTTTCAGAACTGATAACTTCCTTGTTAGTCCAAAAACGCACTTGGTTACTAACGTAACGTCTCGGTTACGTATGTAACCCTCGTTCCCTGAGTAGGGAACGGAGACGTTACGTCGGATGACGACGAATGGGGTTTCGCTTAGAAATCCTATCATCTTCGAGTATATAAAACGAGCCAATGGCAAAGAAATGCCAGGGGTCTGCGGAATTTGCATAGCGTAACTCCGCCCCACCCTGGGAGTATATAAGGAAGTACGCTGGCAACATGCAGAAATGTCTTCGCTGAGGAGCCGAGACTGAACTCAGGCGTTCCAGCGGTACAGCGGAAGTGGCAGGCAGACGTAACGTCTCCGTTCCCTACTCAGGGAACGAGGGTTACATACGTAACCGAGACGTTCCCTTTCGTTGTCACTCCGAGTTACGTCGGATGACGACGAATGGGGTTCCCAGTGTAATCACGCCACCTCTCGACTGTCTTCCAGTGCCCTGCGTAAGTCTGAGCTCCCTGTCGTGAGACTAGCACGGACGAAGGAGTCCTACTTAACACAGGAATACCAAGGTACACTGGGAAGCATATCCAGTGGAAATATGCAATCATGCCAAACCTGAAGGGGGGGACTTAGAATACACATATGACCCTGAAGGGCTGCATACGGAGTAACAGTGGGGTGTCCAGCCACAGGTGGAATATTTCAACCCCAGGGGTGGCAAGGTGGCTTGCCAAGGGAAAGACATGCTCAAAGAGGCTTACAGTGGAATACACATGTGGGGGTCACCCGGAGGGGAACCATGCACATGGAGGCACCTAGCCAAGCGCGAAAGCTGCCGGTGGTATAACTCTGGCGTTGACGTCGTCAGTGCTGGAGGAGACTCAGGGCTTATTAGGCTCACCTGAGGAGAATATCGCACGTATCCCGTCCGTGGAGAGGAATGGCGAGCAAGCGAAGACACCTGAGCAGAGTCTCTTACCGGCTAGTTGAAGCGAGTACATGAGAAGAAACTGGCTCCACTCGGAGATTATAGAATCTTGCGAATGTGTTAGGTGTCGCCCAGCCTGCAGCTCTGCAGATGTCTGTTAGCGAGGCGCCATGCGCTAGAGCCCAAGAGGATGCCACACTCCGGGTGGAGTGGGCCGTCACACCAAGGGGGCATGGTCGACCTTGCTGCTGGTATGCCAAAGCAATGGCGTCCACTATCCAGTGAGACAACCTTTGCTTGGAGAGAGCCTTTCCCTTCAGCTTCCCACCATGACAGAAAAAGAGCTGGTCTGAGGTCCTGAAACACTGCGTCCTGTCAACGTAAGCACGGAGTGCGCGTACTGGACAGAGCAGTGCCAAGGCTGGGTCTGCCTCCTCCAAAGGCAGTGCTTGCAGGTTCACCACCTGGTCTCGAAAGGGTGTGGTGGGAACCTTGGGCACATATCCAGGCCGGGGTCTCAGGATCACGTGAGAGTTAGCCGGTCCGAATTCCAGGCACGCTTCGTCAACCGAAAATGTCTGCAGGTCCCCTACCCTCTTGATGGAGGCCAATGCAACCAGGAGCGCTGTCTTCATTGACAGGAACTTAAGCTCCACTGATTGCAGAGGCTCAAAGGGAGCACTCTGCAGGGCAGTTAAAACCACTGAGAGGTCCCAAGAGGGTACGAGGGGAGGACGAGGAGGATTCAGTCTCCTGGCTCCCCTCAGGAACCTGATGATCAGGTCGTGCTTTCCTAAGGACTTACCATCAACTGCGTCGTGATGTGCGGCAATGGCGGCAACATACACTTTCAGGGTGGAGGGAGACAGCCTTCGCTCCAACCCTTCTTGCACGAAGGAAAGCACGACACTGATGGGGCATTTCGTGGGTTCTAGATTTTTAGAAAAACACCAGTTGACGAAGAGGTCTCGTGGACAATGCTCTAGCGGAAGTGATGGTAGCCACCACCGCTGGTGGTAGGGTACTCAAACCTGCCTCATCCCGTCCAGGAGCCACACGTGGAGGTTCCAAAGATCGGGACGAGGGTGCCATAAGGTGCCCCGTCCCTGAGAAAGCAGGTCCTTCCTCAGAGGAATTGGCCAGGGAGGTGCTGTCGCGAGGAGTACTAGTTCTGAGAACCAGGTGCGGTTGGGCCAATACGGGGCAACCAAAATTACCTGCTCCTCGTTCTCCCTGATCTTGCGCAAGGAGGCTCACTAGGGGAAACGCATACTTGCGGAGGCCCCGCGGCCAGCTGTGCGCCAGTGCATCCGTGCCGAGCGTGCCCTCGGTCAGGGAATAAAACAGGTCGCAGTGGGACGAGTCGTGGGACGCAAACAGGTCTACCTGTGCGTCCCCAAACTGATCCCAAATCAGCTGAACCGTCTGGGGATGGAGTCGCCAATCTCCAGCGAGAGGCCGAAGCTGAGACAGCTCGTCGGCCGCCTGGTTCAGGTCTCCCGGGATATAAATGGCACGAAGCGACCTCAGATGCTTCTGACTCCATATGAGGAGGTGGCGGGCGAGTTGTGACATACGGCGGGAGCGCAGACCACCTTGACGGTTGATGTACGCTACAGTCGCGGTATTGTCCGATCGGACTAGTACGTGTTGACCCCTGAGCAACGCATGGAAACGGTGCAGGGCAAGACATACAGCCAACAACTCGAGGCAATTGACATGCCAAAGGCGCTGGGGTCCTGTCCAGAAGCCCGCAGCAGCATGTCCATTGCACATGGCGCCCCAGCCCGTGGTTGAGGCATCTGTTGACACAACAACATGCCTGGACACTCGTTCCAAGGGCACTCCGGCCCGAAGAAAACTGAGGTTCGACCACGGGGTGAAGGTCTGACGGCAGGTTGGAGTCACTGGAACTCGGAGCGTGCCGTGGTGCCATGCCCACCTCGGGACTCGATCACGAAGCCAAAGCTGAAGTGGTCTCATATGAAGCAACCTGAGCGGCGTGACTGCGGCTGCGGATGCCATATGCCCCAGGAGCCTCTGAAAGAGTTTCAGTTGAACCACACTCTTGCCCTCGAACTGACGAAGGCAAGTCAGCAGTGACTGCGCACATGGCGACCGAGTCGATCTCCATACCGAGAAAAGAGATCCTCTGCACTGGGCAGAGTTTGCTCTTCTCCCAGTTGACCCGAAGGCCCAGACGAGCTAGGTGCCGGAGCACTAGGTCCCTGTGTTCGCAAACCTGATCTCGAGAGTGAGCAAGAATCAGCCAGTCGTCGAGATAGTTCAGGATGCGAACCCCATGTTCCCGGAGGGGAACAAGGGCTGCCTTGACGACCTTTGTGAAGACGCGAGGAGACAGAGCTAGCCCGAAAGGGAGAACCGCGTACTGGTATGCCTGCCCCTCGAAAGCAAACCGTAGAAACGGTCTGTGTCGAGGAAGAATGGAGACATGGAAGTAGGCGTCCTTCAGGTCGATTGCTGCAAACCAATCCTGTGGCCGTATGCACTCGAAAATGCGTTTGGCCGTGAGCATCTTGAATGGCATCCTGTGAAGGGAGCGGTTCAAAACGCGCAAGTCGAGGATTGGTCGTAACCCACCGGATTTCTTCGGTACAATGAAGTAGGGGCTGTAAAAGCCGGACCTCATTTCGGCTGGAGGGACAGTCTCGATCGCACCCTTTGCCAGTAAGGTAGCGACCTCCGCTCTCATAACCGGGGCATTGTCACCGACCATAGTGAAGCGGACTCCCCTGAAGCGGGGAGGAGACCGTGCAAACTGAATCGCGTAGCCGAGCCTGATGGTCCTCGCGACCCAGCGGGACAGCCTGGGAAGCTCTAACCAGGCTTCCAGGAACTGTACCAGCAGGGTCATATGGACCACAGACGTACCCTCGGTGGTGCAGCGAGGCGGAATGACCGGCCCAGGCGTGGGTGGCATAGTGGCCCGGTGCGGGGGCACGGTCATTAGCCGCGTCCTGCCAGAGGAGGCCAGGGGAGGACCAGCATCCCACTGGGGCGTGCTCTGGCAGGGAACTGGCGACAGAGGGGGACGAGAGTGGCGAGGCTCGTGAGCGGCGCGCACTGTCATCCGGACACTCTGTGTGCTCAGAGATGGGGGAGTGAGTTATTTCTTTAACCACATTAGGGTGCTGCCCATCGTGGGACGAGTAGCGGGGTGGGGAAAACCAAGGATTCTGCTACCGTCTCCTGGGAAGAACTCAACGCCATCTCTGAGCAGCCCGTCTCAGGAGCGCCGCTTGGCCTGGCGTTTAGCGGGGCACGGGGCGGGAGAGGGCTGTGGCGCCTTCCTACGACGTCCTCCACGACGCGACCCGGATGGAGGCTGCTGCTGGGGCCGTGCGGGAGGGGCGGGAGCCGTAGAAGGGCGCCCTCGGCGGCAAGCAGACTGAGGCACCTGTGCCGACGGCTGGGTGGAGGCAGCAGCTGGCCGTCGGGGCAGGACGTGTTTGAGAGCCTCAGTCTGCTTCTTGGCGGTCGAGAACTGCTGGGCAAAGTCCTCAACCGCCCCGCCGAAGAAGCCAGCCTGGGATATGGGAGTGTCAAGGAAACGGGTTTGCTCGGCCTCACGCATATCGGCCAGGTTGAGCCACAGATGTCTCTCCTGGACCACGCAAGTGGACATCACCTGACCCAGGGAGCGTGTGGTCACATTCGTCGCTCGGAGAGCAAGGTTGGTGGCGGCACGCAGCTCATCAAAGAGTCCTGGGTCAGTCCTCCCCTCGTGCATGTCACGCAACATCTGGGCCTGGTAGACCTGGAGTGTCGCCATGGCATGCAGTGAGGAGGCCGCCAGCCCCGCAGCTCTATAGGCTTTCGCCACTAGGGTGGAGGAGAACCTACAGGCTTTGGAGGGGTGCTTTGGGTTACCGCGGGAAGAAGCACTCTGAGGACACAGTTGCATCGCAACAGAGTGTTCAACCTGGGGAACCCCAGTGTACCCTTTGGCGGCCGCCTGATCGAGAGGAGGCAGGGCGAAAGAAGGTCGCCGAGCGATCACGAGAAGACAATGGTGCCTTCCAGGACCTCGTGACCTCCTCATGCACATCCGGGAAGAAAGGCATTGGGGTCGCACGCTGACGAGGATCAGCGGCGGCACCCAAAAACCAATCGTCCAGCCGCGAGCGCACCGGACCAGGTGGCGGGGACCACTCAAGCCCAATGGCCGCGGCTGCCCGGGAAAGCATGGCAGTCATCTCGGGATCAGACTCGGGCAATGCTGGCACACCCGAAGGTGGCAGCACAGCCGAATCCTCACTTCCCAAGGACTCTTGCCCACCTTGTGATGCAGCGATCGACATCGAATCTTCCTCTGGAGCGCCAAATGAGACCCGCGGCAAGTCAGAGGACTGTACTGCGGGCTCATTTGAAACACTCGCGGGTTGCACGGCGCTAGAGGACGGTGTGGAGCGTGGAATAGTCAGCGCTTTGTCCCACACCGTAATCCTCAGGTCACCCTGGCCACCAGCCGAAGTACTAGCTCTCGCGGAGCCCGTAGATCGGGGTGCGGATGAGGGGACTCTACCATGAAGGTCATTGAGTCTCGACCGTAACCGTGCAATGGGCATGTTCCCGCAATGGGAACATGACTCATCCAAAAACGCTGCCTTAGCGTGACACACAAGACAGCGATTGTGCCCATCAGAGTCAGAAATGAATAGACCGCAACCAGAAGTGCACGGGCGAGGCATCTTTAAAAAAACGTGCCGCGTGCAAGCTCTTTTAGAAAGGAGATTTCTCCACAAATGCTGAAGTGACCAGGGAGAGAACACACAAACACTGGCAAATCACTGCACAGATAAGCAGGGAATGTGCACTCGCTGGAACTCGCTGTCACACCAACACTTGGAGAGAGGCTCGTCTCAAAGAGAAATGAAGAGATGAATCTCAGGATTGGCTGTGGAGTGAAGTACATCAAATTGGCTCCGAAGCGAAAACATATCTGCATGTTGCCAGCGTACTCTCTCATATACTCCCAGGGTGGGGCGGAGTTACGCTATGCAAATTCCGCAGACCCATGGCATTTCTTTGCCATTGGCTCGTTTTATATACTCGAAGATGATAGGATTTCTAAGCGAAACCCCATTCGTCGTCATCCGATGTAACTCGGAGTGACAACGAAAGGGAACCTTGGTTCCCTGAGATAACGGGAACGGGTACTGCATCACTAGACGCAATGGGAAAACTCCTTTTTCTCTGATTTACTGAAGTTAAAGGTTGTATCAGCGATTTCAGGCCCAAACATAAATGATTACATTCATCTAATCTTTCCTAACGATCTGCTAGCTGCCCGACCCATAAGCATGGCGTAAAAAAAAAAACGCGTCTCTGTAGGCAGCCTAGGCTCTGAGATCTGCACACAAAAACAGTTGGTTTCACCACCACTCAAAACCAAAATAAATAGTGTTCCAACCAATCACCGACAGGGGAGGGTGTTGTGAGGTTTTCGCGTGCAGCCGTCATAGGCAGCCGTGGACAAGCGCAAAACCTCACAACCCCCCTGTCGGTGATTGGTTGGAACACTTTTTTTTTTTAGTTTTGAGTGGTGGTGAAACCAATTGTTTTTGTTTTTTGAGAAGAACTAATGTTAAAAAAGGAAAGGGTCAAGAGCCCAACTAAAGCAAACACCGATCACCATAATGGTGACCTGAAACGAAACATTCCATAAAACATTACCACCTTAACTTCTGTTAAATCTAAATAAGAACGTGTGTAGATGTATGACATAAATAAAGCCAAACTGATAAAATAATAAGTGCAATAATGTGTAATGGCTCGAAGTCAGTAGTTCTTGTTTCTCTTTTTTCTGTTCTTGTTGTGTCTCTTTCTTTCAATGATTCTGCTGATTAACATCAGGTATCTTCAATAATGCTCAACCATCACTTAATCACTTAATTATCTCATTAACTTCAACACTGCTTCAGTGTTCATTTTAACACCCTGTAGTGTGGTATACTATTGATCAGCATTACCAAATGTGGACGTTTTCCACTAGAAACAAACATTGATGTATTATTTTAATTTAATACTGTGAAGCTGCTTTGATACAATCTGTATTGTGAAAAGCGCTATATAAATAAACTAGACTTGACTTGACTTGACACATATGTACACTGAGGAGTGTTAACCCTCTGGGGACCAAGCTGTTTTTGGGCTCCTTGAGATGTTCTGACATGCCTTGATATTTGTGCTTTTTTCAGTTATTTATAAACATGTTATTGGCAAAGGTGTAAATTCACTCTATATAGCACAAACAGGGCTACCATAATATGCGAGCAACGTGTATGTAGATGTTTGTATTTTTAAGAGAATAATGTTTATGCGTGGTTATTGGAAAAACATAAAATGAAAGTTGCTGATTTAAGAACACAAAACACATATTAAATATGTGTCCACAAGACTTTTGACTAATTGATGTTGTCCCTTTGAGTTCTAGCTTCAAAATTATGTGAAAATCATCCTGCCTTATTGTTCACATAAAACACTACATTGATTTAAACATTGTAAAACAGTTTTTTGTCAGAAGAGGTTTATGCGTGGGAGTGGTAATGGGTCATCAATATTAATGAGATTCAGACCAGGGGTGTGACATAGACGCTCCCTCAAGTGCTAATGGGCCATCAGGTGAGGCAGCCTGAACAAAGAATAAGGAGATTCAAATGTTTTGTTTTTCAATCTGTTTTATTGTAATTTTGTAAAAACAAAAGTAAAGGCAGGTATCTCTGAATGTTTGTCTTGGCCCTATTTGCCACATTCCTATAAAAATAATAATATTAATAAAGGTTAATAAAGGTTGATCAAAGTACTATCAGCATGTCAGGGCAGGGCAATCAGCATGTTGATAAAACAAAAAATATATAAGCTCTTTTATATTAACATTACCCATCAATAATTGTAATATTGTGCATGCATAACACATTTTTTGCAAAGCCACAGTAGTAGGTAAAAAAATAGTAGATAAATATGTACTTACTCTTTTTGATTTCCGTTGCTCCGTGTCCTGCGAGTTGCAGTGGAAGGCGAGAGTGAACAAGCTACATTCCTTTTAAAAAAAGTTGAAAACTATTTTTATCATATATTTTACAGAGTACTATTCCAGCACATGCATAACTGATGGACATTTAGCAATGCTGATAAAGCAACACAATATAAGCTCTTTTATATTAACATTACCAATCAATAATTGTTATATTGTGCATGCATAACAACACATTTGTTGCAAACAGGCACATATAGGCTACATTTGTATCATCACTAAGTATATAAACAAAATGTAACTAACATCTGTAAAATAGTAGGTAAATATGTACTTACTCTATTTGATTTTTGTTGCTGCGTGTCCTCGTTGCAGTGGAAGGCGAGAGTGAACAAGCTACATTCCTTTTAAAAAAAGTTACAAAACATATGTAACATCAACCAATCTCCAAAAATAAATAATAAAGTCATACAGGCTCATATTATTAACACTTTAAACAAAATTGAACTAACATCTGTAAAATAGTGGGTAAATATGTTCTTACTCTTTCTGATTTCTGACTGTGTTGCTAAGCGCACTCCGAGTTGCAGGCGGAGGTAGTAATGAAGCTACATTCCTTTAAAAAAGTTGAAAAATAGTATTACATAAATATAACTATAGTAGCATTAGTCTATAATGAATAACTGATGTAAATAATTTCAGACGCGTGCAATAAGCCTATATGCGTGTCAATGGGCCATTACCGGAGAGGCACACCGCAAACAATAGCCTAACACATTTGTGCACTTCATTAACTGGGTATATTTACACATTTCAGCACATTTACACACATTTGCAACTGATATTTGAAAGCATGCATCGTTAATGATAATGAGGCAGCATTTATATAGTCAAAATATAAATCTAAACACCTACTAGGCCTACTTTCTAAAATAATTTCTAAATTCTATCTTTCATACATAATGATCTAAACATATCATTTAGGCTACACATACAAATACAAATTTCCTAACCAAGGGGTGTAGCATATGTACACAAAAAAAAAAAAAACATTTGAGGTTGAAATGGTACGAGATATTAAATTCATGGTAGGCTATAGATATGCACTTTCATTAGATCGTGTTGAATATAGGTAGATATCAAATGTCAATACTCTGGATGGCAAGTCCACACAGTATAATATGTAAGCTCATGTTTTGAATAGCTTGTCAACTAATGCAAGTAAGAATAAATACTTACTCATCCGAAATTCTATCCACGGCTGCATCAATTCGCTCTTCAAAATACAAACGGTCATCATAGTAGTCGCGCTCCTCTTCTGATGAAAATCTGGACTCTTCGTCGCTAGTATCCAGGACGAACTGAAGGGCTTCCGCACCGGTGTACCGTGTCATCTTCCCAACGCGCAGGTGACGAAATGATGAAACTTGAAGCGTTTAATGCATTTGCTTGGGGGCGTTTACCTGTTTTGCATAGATGGCTTAGCACATTATCTTGTGAATAGCGCGCTCCGTGAGTAGGCGTGAACGAATTAAAGTCAATGAGCTCGTAATGAGCTCGACTGGAGTTGCTCTCTTTTTATACAGATTACAGAAGCTGATAATATTTGTTTTTTATATAAATGACTTCATTTAACAGATGCGATCTCAAGCTTTATGCCCGTGGGTCCGTTTGCCTGTTTGACTGAATTTTCGCGGAGTTATAGATCATTTTCGAACGCGTTTCAAATGGGAGTTTACTGACAGAGGGAAGGCAGAAATCGCATCATGTTAAAGTTTCTTTATTTGTCAAAAAGCAAAACACTTTATTTTTATTGTGAGTATACAGAAAAAAAATAGAAACTGAACAGGATCGATTGATGTATAACACGAAAATTAAAGATCAAAATTAACAGAACATTTTGTGTTTATTTTTCATTGCTAAAAAAAAAAAACGAGCAAAACGCGCTGGCGCGTTTTTGGTCCCCAGAGGGTTAATTTAACACTGGGGATTTTGCTGTCTATTCAAGTCATTTGGTATCAACTGCATTTCTTAATTTATTCAAGTCTAGGTTATTTAAAATGCATTTTGACAAAAAAAACAACTGCCCCTTCATTGAGCCTAGAACAATATTCTACAGACATGAAATAAATTAAGCTCAGGCAAATCATGATATTCACAGACACACAGTGGACACTTACCTTTCTCCTTGGTTTGTCAGTTCAACATTGCCCATGATGAGGTACGACTTGCCTTCTACCAATCCCAAATATTCTCTGCAACTGGGACGAGCCAAAAACGGTCTGACTCTCCCCTCAGCATCATCATCAGTGCCTACAGGACAGAACAGGAAAAGATTTGTCTGGGACATCCATACATCAACCACAGTTCAAGAGTTACATGCTCTAAAAACATGTAATTCAATATACTTTGATGGACACCAGTGAATATTGAACCGTACCTTCTTTCAGCACCTGCTCCACCTTCATGTCGTAACTGTCAGTGTCCAGTGCCAGATACATCTTCACTACTCTGACTTTATAAACTGTCAAGCATATGTGCTATATCATTATTGTCATCAGATCTGTGAGACTTGATCTCAATGGCTGAGAAAGGAGAACATGCGTTTACCATAATCCATGTCAGATTCACAGGCTCTATCCAAACGCTCCTGTTTACTGACCTGATTCTTCTTCTGGAAACTGCAATTTTCTATGTTGAGAGATTTGAATTTTTTTTTATATTTATACATTACACACACACACACACACACACACACACACACACACACACACACACACACATATATACATATATATATATATATTAGGGGTGACCCTGAATAGTCGAAGATTCGATGCTTCGATTGGAGGAGCCTGATTCGACTACCAATCTCACGGTCGAATCTTCGCAGAGGTGTTATGAAACGAGGATCATGCCACTTTGGCTTTATGGGGGCGCTCAATGTCTGATTTCACATAGAACTACCGGTTTTCTGTCAATACGTCAATATTCAGCCTATTATGATAATGCTGTATATAAAAATGTGCAAAGTTATTATTATGCTATTATGCTTATATAATGCTGTATATAATATTTTTTAACATGCATGAATAAATCCAAACACCCCGTGACAGATTTAAGTTTCACTTTCAATCCGTGACCCACAGAGAAGCGTCTTGGCGGCAAGGATTTAAATATTTAACAATGTCTGGGATAAGAAAATCTAAAGTGTGGATGTACACCATAAGAAAGGGTATTCTTCAAGGCTGGATTTAGCATCAGGAAAACCATGTTCGCACTATCTGCCGGCCAACGTACGTTAACAAGTTGGTTTTCCACGGGACATTCTAAAATGCTTAACGGGAAAAAAGCTTTTAAAACGCTTAAAAAGCTCTTTAACGTGGCTTAATGTATACAGTACACACTTTATTAAGAAACCATACTATGTGCAGATAGTCTTTTTTCTGTTCTTGTTTCTCTGTCCTTCAGTGATTCTACTTATCAGTTGTTCATCAGTGTCTGAATTCTCTCTGTCAAGCGGACTATATTGTAGGGAATAGTGGATGAGGGCATGGGGTGTGATTTGGAACACAGAAAAGAGGCTTCTGAGTGTCGACTTTGAGTGCTGTTAATTCATAGTATTCCTGTAGGCCTGTGTTTCCCAAACCTGCTCCTGAAGGACCCCCAACACTGCAGGTTTTCTTTGTCTCCCTCAAACACACCTGATTCAACTCATCAGCTCATTAGAAGAAACTCTAGGACAGGGATGGGCAAATGCTGTCCTGGAGGGCCACTGTCCTGCAGAGTTTAGCTCCAACCCTGATAAACTCTCCTGTCTGTAGCCTTCTAGTAATCCTGAAGACATTGATTAGCTGGTTCAGGTGTGTTTGATTAGGGTCCCAGATAGACAGCAACCATCAAAATAATGTTAATGTGTCAATGTTAACTGTACTGAATCAACATCTCTTTTGTTCCAGCAATTAATGTTGACATTTTTTGGAAATTTCATCCATATATCAATGGTGATGGCGTTGAGTCAATGTTACAATGTGATGTTGGTTCAGAAAATAAAACAACAATTATAACTGACTTAAAGCCACACAGCCTGAAATCAACTGCAAATAAAAGACAATAAATCTCTCAAGATCTCAGCAGAAGGTCTTTTTGACAATTAACAGAGGTTTAGATGTTGAAGTTTTATTGAAAATGTTTGGTGACCATTATGGTGATCAGTGTTTCCTTTAGTTGGACAGTTTGACTCTTGGCTTTTATGTGAGTGTGTGATCTTTGCAACAGTGTGTGCTGAAACATCATTTATTGCAAAGAAAACCAGAAACAAAGATCATAATTCAACATCGTAGTTCACTAATTTTACTCTGACCAAAAGTGGTAATTTGTTATTAAAAAGATACATTCACAAATAATACTTTCTTGCCACAGATCAGACATTCTGAATTTTGATTTTTAAAATACACTAAAAGAAAAATATTTTCAGATGCACATCCAGACATCAAGAATCAGCATATGAATCTCAACAATGGTGACATGCTTCATGCTGCAATGCATGTTGGGAGCCACCATAGTATAAAACTAGCATGCATTTGCATGAAGCATGTCACCATTGTTGAGATTCATATGCTGATTCTTGATGTCTGTGCCTTTAGCCTTTGTCTTCGCAACCGGAGACAAAGGCTACTATGCTTTTCCATGTTGCGCTCGGAGCGCGCGCACAGCATCCTGTCAGTAGAATTCAGTTCTCTTTCGCGACTTATCGCGCTTTTAATATTTCTTTTCAATATAAAGCACATTCTGCTCTTTTCTTTCTCATTCATTCATTCATTCTCATTCGTTTTGTTATTAATAACTTTAAACAGAATCATCAACAAATCAAAAGTGAAAGTACCAGTGGCCAGCGGGTGAAATGTTTCGAAATGTCTCTTTGCACAGCAAAGCACCCGTTTAAATAAAAGGATATATTAAAGTTTATATAGCCTACTTTTACATTTTCGCTGCTGTTCTAAAATGATTTTTGCCATCACCTTAAACAAGCAGCAGCTGCTTGAATCCCAGTGCAGGAGCTGTAGGTTACCACAGAAACCTAAGTGGTTACTTGATTGCTGTGGTGACTCTTGACACTCGCGAACAGCACTGAACACCCTGTAGGATTGAGTGTAAAACAAACACAAATGAATCTTCCAGGTGAATTGTTCAAACATAATTTCTCACATAACTGAACATTCCAGACACCAAATCACCAACCCCAGAGCCATAAAAGAAGGCTCCAGCCAGCCAGTCTCCGCTGACCAACGAAAACCCCCAGCTAAGAACTTTATGGCCATGCAAGCTTCAAAGAAGATGAGCCCAACTAAAGGAAGAACTGGTCAATGTAAGATAGCTTGGAAAAGAATGATTGGCTCAGAGATAGCACAATTCAGCCCGATCAAGTTTACAGCAGAAGCTGCTCGAGCCCACAACATTCCAGACTCCCCCCTCCTTAAGGACCTCTGATAGACCTCAGGGTGTAAAATCGTTTCAAACCACAGAGCTGAGATTTTACCTATAACATAAATAAAATCATTCAAGAACAATTTTCAATGGACTTATAGATCAAGCATCATGCAACGACATGATTCTATATTGTTCCTACAATAGATGGGTGTATCTGATATGCTTAGATGCCATACAATTCATGTAATTGTTATACTTGTTAGATGTTTGAATGAAAATGTGTTGTGTTTCATATCAATATGATCGTATGTTCTTAATTCAAAGGATGGCTTGATTGAAATCTGTGGAAAATGTTTCGGATTCTTATAATAGTAATAATGTCTTAGCTGTGGCCTCTGTACTCTTTGCTAGAGCTTAGAGAGTAAGGAGAGCACAGATAAGCTTGATTTATGATAAGAAGTGAAGAGAACGCCACCTCCTAAACAAAGACAGTGTCTAATTGGTTAGAACTGATCCAGGAGGCTGGGCAGACATTTGAGTTTAAAATCTTAACACCAGAACAAAAGTTTAGAGTTTCAGTGCAGAACCAAAAATGCAGCGGGAGATGAAGATCTAAGACAGACAAATAACCATGTAAAACGCGCAGACGAAATAACCCAAATCAAGATCTGAAGAACATGGGTTAAACAGCTTCATTCAAGCCATCATCTACTCTTCTCAATTTCCTTTCTTTTCCGTTGTGAGTCTCGGTTCTAAGTTAAGTTTTGCGACAAGATTTCGAGCCACGTTTCTTCTGCAAAGCCAGCTTCAAACAAAGACTTTCATTCCGCCAGCACGCCACGTGACTGACCACGTGACCCAGACATCAGGCACGCGGAGACCAGCCAACGAACGGACCGGGAAAACCCTTTACACGCAACAAAAGGGAATCCCCAAAAGCAAAGACAAGCAAGTACTGCCTCCAGACTCTTAAACTGAACTGGTGTATTTGATACTGATTTAATAACCTAGGAAACGATAAAAGGGTTAAACTAATGATTGATGGTTCATTCAGGTTGTGTTTTATAAGTGCATAGAAACTTGGGATTACATCATCTCACTCTTAAACTCACTCTTAAAACTTAATCTTTCCTTACTCTCTTTCTTTCTGCAACGCGTATGAATGTGTGTGTCTGTGTTAGATATTAGTTGTATGTGTTAGAATAATCAATAAAGTCTTGTTTGTATTTTAAAGAGAAATATTACTTGTGTTATTGTGCTTACAAATTTAATGTCTTAAACTTCTGATCTAAGTTACCTTGCTAACTGTATAGTGTTTCACTATAGTTCGGATATTTATATCCATTGCAGAGTTGATAATTGCAGCCAGTTCAAATGAACCGCGAACGAGTCATTTGCTCGGTTGTAATAAGTGACTCTTTTGAATTCCCGAGTGAGGCATAATATAGCCTACGGAGAAAATATTCCTCAGAACAGTGCTGATATGAGGAGCAATATCTCCTGATATGAGGAGCAGATCCCGCTGAGGAGTGAGGTAGGCTGTTTTCTTTTCTCAAGTGTGGAATAACGTTAGTGTAGGCCTATGTAAACCGCAAAAAGATTAATCGCATTTCTATAATATGACTTGCCTTTCTGTGAGATGAATGAAGGGTACATATTTGTAAAGACTGTTTAGCCTAAATATAAATTGCGCGTCTGTGTGTGAAAGAATAAACTGCTTTGCTATAGCCTAATGAGATGAGTAAAAATCGACTGGAATGTGTTGAAATAAAATGTATTTGTATAAGCAACTTATTAAACTGCAAATTAGCATTTATATGCCCTAATATTTCATAAGAACAACGTTACAGTCAGTCACTTGTTGACTAGATTTGGGTACAGTTTTTAGGCTACTGTAGAATATACTGCCACATCAAATAAGCTTTTGTTTAGCAATTTCTGCTCATATCTAATGTTTTATATATATATATATATATATATATATATATATATATATATGTCAAAAATAAAGTCATAGACTAAGATGTTAGATGTTCCAATGTTGGCTATATTCAAACTAATGAATACATATTATGATAAAATGTAGGCCTATAATCTTTTTTCTTTTTCTTTTTTACAAAGAAAGAGTACACTTGAAATATTGTTGAAATTGTAATTATTGTTGTAATCGTAAAATTTTTAATAAAAGAGCAAAACATATTTACAAGAGAGATGTAAGCGAAATCTTAAATGGTCAATATAAGTCTTCTTCTAAATACATCTTTTGTCCTTGCATTGTGGCTCAGTCAGTGTCACACCTGAAAGGATGGCTCATTAGGCAGAGTCATTATGCAGAGTGGGTGTGAACTACTCCTCCCCCTCGCATATTGGCTTTCCAAGCAAAACCTGTTTTACACCATTTAAATCAATGTTTTTTTTTTGAGAACGATAAAACAAGACTATTTTCACATAATTTTGAAGCTAGAACTCAAAGGGACAACATCCGTTAGTCAAAAGTCTTGTGGACACATATTTAATATGTGTTTTGTGGTCTTAATTCAGCAACTTTCATTTAAATTTTTTCCAATAACCACGCATAAACATTATTCTCTTAAAAATACAAACATCTACATACAAGTTGCTCGCATATTATGGTAGCCCTGTTTGTGCTATATAGAGTGAATTTACACCTTTGCCATTAACATGTTTATAAATAACTGAAAAAAGCACAAATGTCAGGGCATGTCAGAACATCTCAAGGGCCCCAAAAACACCTTGGTCCCCAGAGGGTTAACAAGCAGAATCACTGAAGAAGAAAATCACAAATTGTAAGTTACCATTAAGGTGATGGGTGTTTGCTTTAGTTGGGCTCTAGACCATTATATGTCTACTTTAATATTTACTGTTGTTTGTCAGCTGTTATTGATTTAAAACAGTTAAATGAACAAAGTAAAATGTTATCTTATGGTATTGGTTATGTATTAACATAATCATGCTGTGATCTGAAAAAGGAAACTTACTGAGATAGTTTGGTTTAACTTGTCAGCAGCAGTTTAGTGATTCTACAGCCTATGATTAACAGTACTTTACTTATAATTCAAAATATTTAATAAACATTGTTCTGATCAAAAGGCATTCAGATAAATTCATTTAAAACACAGACATCAATAATCAGCCTGTGAATCTCAACAATGGTGACAATAATAAAGCATGTTGCAGTGGCTGCCACCAATCACAACTCATTAATGGCTCCCATCATGCATTGCGGTATGAATAAATTATGATCTGAATTGTCTATGTAATTTACTTTTCCTAATTGAATATTCTGCGCATCACCATTGTTGAGATGCATAGACTGAATCTTGAGATCTGTGTGTGCCTAAAAGGATGCTTTTTTTTTTTAAAACAACTTTTAAGAAATCCTTTATATTATATACAAATTCTGGGCATTTATGCAGATTCACTAACCAACAACATAAATCGAAGTCAGAAAGAAGGATTTTAATGAGAAATCATGTTCACCCAAAAAGTTTTACAATAATTATTCACCCTAATGTTGATCCAACCCCCTAAGACTTTCGTTTATCTTTGGAACACAAATTAAGATATTTTTGATGAAATGTGAGAGCTGTCTCACTCCTTCTTTGGCTGCAAGGTAATTGATATCTGCCATCCCAGAAAAGTTAGTAAAGACATCAATAAAATACTCAACCTCAAGTTTATCAAGTGCCGAGAATATTTTTTGTGCGCAAAAAAACATACATACATACATACATACCGGTACACACACACACACCCACCTATTAATTTTCTTTTGATGTGAGACGTGATGCACGAGAACTGAGATGATGACGCAGATGGGTCTCGATGTAGTGTTTAAAATGGTTTAAAGTGTGCATTTCCTGGATGTGTGTCTTTATGATCTTGTCAAAAAATGTTCTGTATGATGGCTTCATAAAATCGTTCAGAGTATCACAGCAGTATTGGCATGCAAAGTTAACAACTAATATTTAACGACTTAAGATATTAGAGTTCAGGTGGTATGAATAAATCAGGCCACTACATGATGACGTCACTAAAAAATACCTAACATCATCTGATCTGATTTACTCTTGCATTCTTTGCCATGTTTCAGAGACACACAGTTAAAGCAACCAGAATAAAACTAATGTTAAAAATTCAAGGGTCAAGAGCACAACTAAAGCTAACTTTATTATTTTCAATAAAGCTTCAACTTCTAAACCTCTGTTAATTCTCAATAAGAATGTTAGTATTAAAGAAATAAAGTCTGGATTGTAATAAGTGAAGATGCTGAGATCTTGAGAGATCTGTTAGGGTTTAATGTACTGATGGGATTTAAAGTGTTTCTGTATTGTCTGTTACCATTGTGTTGAAGAGTAGAGCCTGAGCTTCAGTCCAGGATGAGCAGAAAAACACTGATGATATGCTGTGTGTTGCTTTATTTAAAGGAGCTGTATGTAAGAAATCTATTTCAATTAATCATAAAATTACCCTGATGTGTCACTAGACATTAAGAAATCATGTTCATTTCAAATACTTATATCACTGACAACAGTAGTATGGCTAGGATATTGTCATTTAAAAAGTGGACTTGCAGCCCTCAACTGATGTTGATGTTGTCATTTTGTGTTTTGGCCTGACGCGCCTGTGTTTCGGGATCCGGGTTGCCAGCTTTGCTCTAACCTAACCTACCCTAACTCTAGTCGGATAAAAATGTCTAACGTTACTAAATCAAAAAGACCTCGTTATAATTCAGAAATTCGTTGTGACAAAGTCCGAAATAAAACCAGAATTTGTATAGGAGATGCTTTTGAAAGATGGAGGCGGCTGAAAACGGTGAGGAATTTGAACACAGACGCCAACGTTGCTAATTTTCTCCTAGACAGGTAAGATTCATCTATGCTTGGCTAACTTGTACTGGATGTCAATACGCTGATTTCACGCAGCCGTTATTTTGAAATCGAAAGCGAGGCTCCGGTGGGAAGAAAACCGGAAGTGTCGCCTTTAATCATAGGAGACTCGTGAATGCGATGGCGTATTGTTGTGTTTAATGATGTTGTGTCAATTCTAAAACTGTACATACATTTCTTTCATACTTTAGACTATATACAGTGAAATTTATTAATAAATAAAATATTTTTTTTTATATATAATTCAGAGAGTAAAAAATGAAGCAGGAATGAACTATATACATATCCTATATTAGATAATATCTTCCAATAGTGTAAATCGCGGCAGCAGCTTCAGGTTGGTAGTCCAAGGCATTGTTGTTTATCTGTACTTCCGGGGTTCTTCCCACCGGAGCCTCACTTTCAAGTTCAAAATGGCGGCTGCGTGAAATCAGCGTATGGACATTTCATATATTCATGACAGCCGAACAAAGTTATGCATGTTCAAGCAACGTAACGTTAGCTCACATGGACGTATGCATTTGCAATGCATTATAGGAGCCCGTTTCTCTGTCATTATGCTGAGACGCTGATGAAAACATTAGCACGCCCATTATGGCAATTTGAAACGTAATTGAGACAAGCCTAACTTTACCTCAGAAAAAATTATTCGTCATTCGTTCTTCACGTATATCGTGGACTAAGTTACACATGCTGCAAGTTGACCTGTATGACCATTGCTAATGTAATTTAATTACTCTAACAATATTTTCTGATGGGACTGAAAACAACCCTGTGATAGCCATTGGTGATATTGAATTTGTCCCGTGTTATAATTTCTGTGGCAAATGTTTATTCTGTTTTTAGCCTACTTATGACAAAAACTTTAGCACTTGTAAATCGAGGGGTTTTTTTTCGTATTGAAAAATAAGGAAGTATTATTTTGTTGTTTAAGTCTATATGTTTTTTGTTTTGTTTTACTATTATCCTTTTTTTTTCCTCAGATTTTTTTTGAATCGTAATTGTATTTATATGTTCAAAATAAAGAAATCAAATCAAATTAAATATCAAATCAAAAACGCTTATCTCTTCAGCTATTATGGCCCCAGCACCTCAACAATTAGTACATTTTTTAAATAAGTAATTACTCATCAAAATATCTCTCATAAAGCATAAACACAATTAACAGAAAAAAAAACTTACTGTGTACGTCTCGTCGTCACTTGCCATTGGAAGCTCATTGAAGCAGCATACGTTTCTGCTGAATCCTGCAGCTTATCTGGCAACCTCGAGTCGGGGGAGGGGGAGGGGATACACGGCTCTACAGTATTTTTAAAGTGATTGCAGTACCAGTTTTGGCCACAATCCTACATACGGTACCTTTAAAGACAGTAAGTGTGGAGTTGCTGATGCAGTGACGTATATTCACATAAATCATGCATGTAGTTCACTGCAAAAGATTCACTTTTTATGTGTGTTTGTCAGTAATCAGGAAATATTTGTAAAATAACTGTTTCTGTTAAAAAGTTAAATGAAAATTTCTGTAAAAGACTTTTGCACTTGACTTAAAGAGCAACTTGCAGGTTAGAATACCCAACAAGTCAATGTATAGAAAAATAATGTAGGAACTAGATTTTCTTTAAAAAAAAATTATAAATATGCTACAGTGGCTTCTGGAGTCGTTTTTGTGAGAAAATTTTACTTCCGCATCTGAAAATGGGCGTGACGGGCGAGAGTCGTGACGTAGCACGAGGGAGAGCGGTCGATTCACACAACAGGGAAATATGGATTGCAATGACATTTCGGACGCTGAGGAAATTGTTTACGGACCACAGCCATACAATTATGAGCCTGCTAGGCTGCCAAGAGAGCAGGGACAGGCCAGGATTAATGTTAGACAGAACATATTGGAACTTACAATAACAGAAACTAAGCTTTGATCAGGCGTTTGTCATGCTCATTAATATCCGCCCAGACTAACGTTACGTGATATAACTTAGCAGTTTCTCATGGAGAGACAGAGAGATATTTATTCATGATACATTTTTTGTTCCATAGGTGCTTGTGTGGGAAATGCGAGGCAATGTTTACAGCTGAGGAAAGTCAGTGTTGCAGGGAGATGGATGCATACTGGGCCTTAGTGGAAAATGCCAAACTTCCATGGTTGCAGTTAGTGTTACTACAGTAAAGCCATGGTGAATGTTGCTGATCTGTGGACACTGGATAGTTCGTTCATTCATTGCACAATGTTTATTCCTGGTTTTCACGTCAGCGCTGTTTGATTCGTTAATAACGGAGAAATGTGAATATTTCTCACTAGATCTCGCAGCGATGTTATTACTTCAGTGGCGAACTCTTTATTTACCTCGCAGTTAGGCTAGTGTTGCTTGATCAGGCTCGCGCTGCACTGGTCCAAACTGATAAACGGTCCACACAAACACAATAACGAGTAACTGTTAGCTCAGTTTCGTTCCGCTTACATTGCGTTTGCCAGTTGATGTTGTGCTCGCGCCTACATCCAGTGGGAGAACCCGAAGATGCGTACACTGAAGGAACCGCACCAGCTCTGAGTCTCACCCGGTTCTTACTTCGGTATCCCATGTTGAACTCCTTCATATCGCCGGGACGATAATCATCCGATCTGAAGTGAACGCTACACACGACCGCGTTTTCCGAAGCCGACGCGGAAGAGAAATCCCGTCTCTTCACCTGCACAACCCGCACCCAGGCACAAAAGATAGCACCGTCCTTTTTCCTGTTAGGAAACCGGTGGACTCGATGTCCTGACAGGCTGGAGTTTTTGCAAGCTCCACAAACACATACATTTACCATGACGATGATAAATTGAAATACAAAAACTACTGAAAACACACTGTCTCACGACCGCTCTTACTGAATACCAACCTACTCTGCACTGAGCTGCGGCAGAGCACAGCACACGTCTCCCTCGTGTGACGTAAAATGACGCGATGTTGAAAAAAAAGCGGCTTGTACGAGCAGTCAAAGAAACGCTCACTTTATCTACTAAATTGGTGTCATTATGTCGTTTTAAAACATTTTAAATCCTGCATTATCTTTTCATATGGTATTTTCATACACGGTTATATATTCATTTAGATTTTTTTTTTACCTGCAAGTTGCTCTTTAAATTAGGATATTTTACTTTCATTTTACGTTTTTTGTATGGCAACCATTGCTGACAGTCATTTGACCATTTTTACGTACTTTTTTAAAGTGTTTGATCGTAATAATTCAGGAAATAACTGTAAAATAAGTGTTTTTCTATAAAACATTCAAGGAAAATTTCTGTTTGTTTTTTGCACTTTATTTCAGTTAGCATATTTTATGGATTTTGTTTGGCAGCCATAGCTGACAGTCATTTACCTTTTTTTAAAGATTTTATTTATTACAGTGTTAGTTCACTATAGTGAGTATTTCATGTATTACTACTGACAACCACAGAGAAATAAACACCTGTGTTCAGAAAAGATTAAATAATCCAGAACTAGGTAAATACAAACAGGCCACATTCAACTTACCACCATCTCTCCACGAATTACAAGTGAATCCTCTCTAAAGGAGCCGCCTGCCAGTTGTTTGTGGAGAACCAGCCACTTGAGGGCGCTGCAGATCACATTTTCCTCTATAGTAGCAAAGTTATTGGCCATGGCGAAGACTTTAGCAACATATGCAGTCAGCCTTAAAATCAGACAAACAACAATCTATAAATAAATCAAATTAATTATAAGTTCAAATTATTTTTACTATTATAACAATGTTAAACAATACAATATGTAAGACTTTACCATGTGCTGCTCAGCCTGTCTATCGAGGCAGCGTAGGATCCATCTGATTTACGGTAACGCAGCTGCCGTTGATAACCTCATACAAACAATATAAAGAAAGAAAATGTATTTATTACATATATTTTCCGCATTTTTCATGAGAGCATCTTTGAGTGTGCTTTTGATTTTATTTAATTTTCTTTAGGGGTGAATTGAGGTTGATTGGGACACATTTTCCTAGTCATCTTAATGGCAAAATGTGTCCCAATCAACCTGAATTGACCTTACATTTGTCCTGCTGACCTGTGTTGATGTGTTTAATGGCTTCATTACGGCGGTCTATTCCAACAGTCTCCCACTGATTGGTGCTGTCCAGATAATGAGTGGCAATAACAGGTAGAGTCATACTGATCATGTTCTGCTCTCCATCACCACCGGGCTGGACAATAAACCGTCCCATGACGTCTCCACTGATGGCCTGCTTGACTGTCTGAGAGATCTCTTCACCTGGAAGAAGGAAAGAGCAGGATGAGAATTCAGTTTTTTATTATCTTTGTCAGGATGCAATATTTATGCAACATTTTGTCACTGTTTGGTTTTGTATCTGCACAGTTTCACATTCTTTAAGTTTAATGCAGGATACACAGCATTTTTGAACATTTTCCCAAAAATAAAATTCTAGCTTCATGCATTCTTTATCAACATTTGAATGTGGGTAAGTTTAATAAAAAAAAAAAAACATAATTTGATCAAAAAGCTAAGAAAAACTCTACTCTTCTGCACAATGGTGACCCAAAAAATAAGATTTTACTGTAAACTACTGGCAACAGTGTTGCCAGTATTAGGGCTGGGCATATATCGCACGATATTGTTATGCGCATCTCGTCAGTAAAGCCGGTTCCTTGATTAGTAGTAAATCGCCATCACCTGCTTTCAGATGGAGCGGCATTTACTACAAAGAGCCGTAATTAACTGACAAGCTGAGCCATATCGCATTAATATCGCGGATGTATCGCCAGCGATATTTAATGCGATATTGCTCAGCTTGTCAGTTAACTACAGCTCTTTGTACACAGCAAAAACTCCAGTGTTAAATTAACACTCCTGGGAGTGTATGAGTCCACACTCAAGAGTGTTGAAGTTAATGAGATAATTAAGTGATTAATTTAGTGATGATTGAACATTATTGAAGACACCTGATATTAACAAGCAGAATCACTGAAGGAGAAAATCACAAATTGTAAGTTACCATTAGGGCGATGATTGTTTGCTTTAGTTGGGCTCTTGAGCCTTATATGTTTACTTTAGACTTTGTCTGTTGTATCTGAATTATAACTGCCAAATGAACAAAGAAAAAAAGTGATCTGATGGTGTTGGTTATGTTATGACAATCATCATTTGAACTTGATCACTGAACTCATTAAAATCCTTCTTTCTGACTTTGATGTATGTTGTTGTTTACAGCATAACTGTGAATCTGCATAAATGCCCAGAATTTTTGATATAATAAAGGATTTCTTAAAAGTTGTTTAAAAAAAAAAATCATTCTTTTAGGCACACACAGACCTCAATATTCAGTCAATGTATCTCAACAATGGTGACGAGCAGAATATTCAATTAGGAAAAGTAAATTACATAGACAATTCAGATCATAATTTATTCATACCGCAATGCATGTTGGGAGCCATTAATGAGTTGTGATTGGTGGCAGCCACTGCAACATACTTTATTATTGTCACCATTGTTGAGATTCACAGGCTGATTATTGATGTCTGTGTTTCTAAATAAATTCATTTGAAAGTCTTTTGATCAGAACAATGTTTATTAAATAGTTTGAATTATAAGAAAAGTACTGATAATCATAAGATGAAGAATCACAAAACTGCTGCTAACAAGTTAAACCGAACTACCTAAATAAATTTCATTTTTCAGATCACTGCATGATTATGGCAAAACATAACCAACACTATCAGATCACACTTTACTTTGTTCATTTAGCTGTTATAAATCAATAACAGCAGACAAACAACAGTAGAAATTAAAGTAAACATGTAATGATCAAGAGCCCAACTAAAGCAAACACCCATCACCTTAATGGTAACTTACAATTTGTGATTTTCTCCTTCGGTGATTCTGCTTGCTAACATCAGGTGTCTTCAATAATGCTCAATCATCGCTAAATTAATCACTTAATTATCTCATTCACTTTAACACTCTTGAGTGTTAATTTAACACTCTTATTTTAACACTTTACACTCGAGTGTGGACTCATATACACTCACAGCCCCAGGAGTGTAAATTCAACACCGCTCCATCTGAAAGCAGGTGATACTAGTAATCAAGGGAACCGGCTTTACTGACGAGATGCGCATAACAATATCGCGCGATATATCGCCCAGCCCTAGCCAGTTAGACTAGATTGTTAAAAATAGACCCTAGACTGTTAAAAATACATTTTGTGGGTGTGTCTTTTCATTTTACACTGTTAACCCTTTCAACCCCACAGGAAAATCTCTACAAAGAGTAAAAGTAACACTGACGCAGTGTTGCAGTGAGATAATTAAGAGAATATGTAAGTGATTGTTGAGCATTAGTGATGAACACCTGCTGTTAGACCAGAAAATAGAGAAACACAAGAACTACAACTGACTTCCAGCCATTACACATTATTACACTTATTATTAAGCAGTATGACTTTATTTCTGTCATATACAGAAGTTGTTATTGAGATGTTTAATTGAAAATGTTTGGTTTTAAGTTACCATTATAGAGATCAGTGCTTGCTTTAGTTGGGATGCTGATGCTAAAACATTATTGTTTCTTTTGCTGCTTGAGCTGTTTTTGTGCAAGTCACACTTGTGCGCACACAGTTTATGAATGATTGTGGTTATAATGATTATGAGAGGTTCCAGGTCAACAACGAGCCAATACCAACAGTTCTGGAGAAGCCCATCAAAAGCCTCGGCCGCTGGTATAGTGCAGAACTCAAAGACTCGAAGCAGGTGGAGAAACTCAGGCAGGATACAATCAGCGGCCTCAAGAAGATCAACAACACTGCTCTCCCAGGGAAGCTGAAGCTGTGGTGCTTTCAGTTTGGGCTGCTGCCCCGTCTCATGTGGCCAATTTCTATCTATGAGGTCACGCTATCCCATGCCATTCGACTGGAGAGATTAGTGAATGCACAAGTGAGGAAGTGGCTTGGACTGCCGAGAAGCCTTACCAGCATTGGCCTGTATAGCAACGGAGCCCTCTCCCTGCCAATCTCAAGCCTGGTGGAGGAGTACAAATGTGCCAAATCAAGGCTGGAAATGACTCTCACAGAATCCCGGGGTCCAGTCGTCAGAGGTGGGCCAACATGGCAGAGGGGGCCTTGGATTGGAAGCAGCAACACCCACATGGCAAAAGGCTACTCCAACCGAACGGCGGCACATGGTGGTGGAGGAGGTGTGCCACCAGGAGGAAGCAGCCAGGTGTGCCAAGGCTGTCTCCCAAGCCCAGCAAGGCCGCTGGATGAAGTGGGATGGCGTGGAGAGGAGAAAAATCACATGGAGTGAGATGTGGGGTATGGAGGCTAATAGGCTAAGGTTCATTATCAGAGCCACATATGACGTCCTGCCCTCCCCAACCAACCTACATCTCTGGTATGGAGAGGACCCAGCCTGTCCCCTGTGTGCAGCCCCAGCAACCCTCAAACACATCCTGGTGGGTTGCAAGACCAGCCTAACTCAAGGAAGGTACACCTGGCGCCACAACCAAGTGCTGAGGTGTTTGGCTGCCGAACTTGAGAACAAGAGGGTAACCACCAACGCCACACCTCTAAATGCCCAGACTACCATCCCACGGAGAACAACCTTCATGCGGGAAGGGGAGAAACAGTGGACTAAGCCATCACTCCCAGACTCTGGCCCACTGAACGCAGCCCGGGATTGGGAAATGCGGGTAGACCTTAACCAGAGGCTCACCTTCCCACCCGAAATTGCAGCAACCAACCTGCGCCCAGACCTTGTCCTCTGGTCCAAGTCCTGCCGGCGTGTCTTCATCGTTGAAATGACTGTCCCATGGGAGGATGCCATCGACGAGGCATTCGAGCGGAAGAGGCTGCGATATGCCAACTTAGCAGCTGAAGCAGAGGGGCGGGGCTGGAACGTGAAGGTGTGGCCAGTGGAGGTGGGATGCAGAGGTTTTGTTGCCAGCTCTACCACAAGGCTCTTGAAAGAAGTAGGGATCAGAGGGCAGTCCCAACGGAGGGCAATCAAAGAACTTGTCACTGCAGCGGAACGGAGCAGTTACTGGCTGTGGCTGAAACGTATGGACGCAACATGGGCTGCCAAATGATCGCATGGTGCCACCACCGTGCGACACACACCCGGGTCTGATCAACCCGTGGTGGGCCAACCCCGGCAGAGGGTGTCTTGTGATAAGTGGCCGAAACATCCAATGAGGTCGGGCACACAACTGAAGATGTGTCGCACTGGTGGCACCAAGAGATCTGTGCCAAAATTTCACCCAACCCAAGATGACATCCCCATTCAATTGTTGTGCTGAAAGTTAGGGATCTTTAACAACCAGTCCTAGTAAGAATCATGATGAAAAAATCATCATATAGCCAGTTCATTCACTAAGGAATTCATTTTCACTCATTCAGAGTTTAATTCTCAATCAAAAGTGTTACATTACCACCACTGTGAAACCACAGCAATAAATTACAATTACTTATTTTTTAACACATCATGCATAACCAGAGAAACAGAGCTCCACTGTCTTTCAGAAACACAGAGATATAACAAATTAGCACATTAATCTCAACAATGGTGGCAATATATATATATATATATATATATATATATATATATATATATATATATTATTCATGCAGAAGTGCATGCTGGGAGTTTTATATTATCCTGGAACCCAGCATGCATTGCGACATGAAACTTTTGATTGTCACCATTGTTGAGATTCATGTGCTGATTGTTGATGTCTGTGTGTGTCTGAGTCAAGCAGGAATTATAAATGTTTTAATGCGCTATATTATTACAATATTCTTCAGCAGACCTGATTACAGAAATATTGATTTCGTGTTATAGATTCACAGATGTATACAAAATATGAAATACCCATATATTCAAATAATATATACAGGAAAGATCAGAGAATCAGACATGTCCAGAATAATTGTGATATAATCACAAAATCCCTAAAACATCTGATCAAGTTCCTCTTGACTTTTTCTTGCCATAACAAATGTGTTTTATAAACTCACTGTTACAGCAGTCAGAGAGAGATGAATGGTAAGTAGTCAAGGGACAAGAGGCCAACTAAAGCAAATACTGATCTCCATCATGGTGACAACAAACTTTAGTATTAACTAAATCTCTGTTAATTCTCAACAAGAACTTTTGTACTTGTATGAAAGAAATAATGTTAAACTGGTTTGTAAACTGGTTTGTAAACTGTTTTCACACTCAGTGTGGCTGGAAGTCAGTTGTAGGTCTTGTGTTTCTCTTTTTTCTGTTCTTGTTTCTCTGTCCTTCAGTGATTCTGCTTATCAGGTGTTCATCAGTGTCTCAATTCACTCACTTCTTTTCATTCAAGTGGACTATTAGTGAACTAATGTAGGGAATAGTGAATGAGGGTATAGGGTGTGATTGGGAAAACAGCCTCTCAGTGTCGATTTTGAGCACTGTTAATTCACAGTATATTCCTGTAGGCTATTTTTGTTTTCTACGGTATATTACTGTTTTAATGGAAAAAGGTATGATATTGTCAGAATTTGGCCTTTTTTTACAGCAAGGGTTAACAGTGTAGCGTGCCCTACCATATAACAGTGAAAACACAGAAAGCTGGAAAATTCACCCTTCACAGGGAGTTTGATTGATAGGCGATCTGCTTGAGAACCAGTTTGATGTGTGTGGGCCAGATACGGCCCATTTGACCTTTGCTATCTGGGATTCTGCTGCTGCATTTCGCACACACAGATAATAGCGCACATATCACATGAAGATCGTGCTTACAGAATCTTTCTGTAGTGCAGTAATGTATTGTAAACTCTGTTCTGTGATTTATCAATAAAATAGCTTAGGAATTAAAAAAGGTCCTGCCATATATTTAGTAGTAACTAAAACCCACATCTTCAGTATTAGTAGAGAGACGCTGCCAGGTAAAATTAATGCACACGCAATGGCTCTCTCTCACACTAATGCGTTCATTTATATGTAATCTGTATCTATATCTGATTTAGAATGAGCAGAAATCTGTGATCAACATAATAATCCAAAAAGACAAAATAACTGATAAAAATAAGCTGTTATGTAGGAGCGTCATATGCCATAGCTGAATTGTTCATCAATGACGTCATCAGCGACTAGTCGACTTGACTTTCAACACATAAATGCCGACTTTAAAAAGTATGAAGTCGTTGAACCCCAATTACAAACCAGTCCCAGCATTAAATACTGAGGAACAATCTTCATACAAGTGCTAAAACTCCCGGAGGAGTAGATAGATGTTGCACATTCATGAAAACATATTTTTCCTCACCAGTAATCGAGATGTAGGTGTTAGCAGGTGTGTCTGGAACCCGATCCTTTAGTGTTTCAGCTTTAATTACTATAGGTGTTTCCCCTGTTCCATTTGGGATGAGAAACAGAGACAAAGAGGAAGATGGAGGAAGTTGATTAACTCGAACTATAATGATATTTAGAAAAGTTTTTTTTTTTTCATAATTGGCTGAAAGTATAATGTGTGTAATGTTGTGTAATGCAAGTATAACACAGTAATGTAATTGTAGGGTTCACAGTAAATCTCACCATTCTTAACAGGATTGAGCTCCACGTTTGGTCTGTGTAATGGAATCAGCACACCCTCAGACTGAGAGAGAGAGAGAGAGAGAGAGAGAGAGAGAGAGAGAGAGAGAGAGAGAGAGAGAGAGAGAGAGAGAGAGAGAGAGAGAGAGAGAGAGAGAGAGAGAGAGAGAGAGAGAGAGAGAGAGAGAGAGAGAGAGAGAGAGAGAGAGAGAGAGAGAGAGAGAGATTATCTATTTAAAATATGACAAATATCTATTGATTATATTAATGAATGACCAAATCAAAATTGACAGAAATCCCGTCAGACTTACCACCAGCTTCAGGGTCTTTCTCACTCCATAAGTGTGGACAGAATCATATGCTGAAGCTTTCACCTCAATATCATGATTTCCCAGTGTCATGGGAATAATCACATATGAAACCGCTATGCTGGAGTCTTTGCCAATGTTTACTGTTGTTCTGTATTTGCCTTTCTTACTGGCAAAGCTGCAAACATGTTCTGTCTCCATAAACTCCACACGCACCTGTGAAAACAGGAGAGCGAGACACAAATCACTTCAATATCTAGAGGAAACTTCCTCCAAAATAAATGCATTTCATCTGAACATGAATTGTGTGATGACAGAGGATATTTCTGATATGTCTATGATTTGACTCCAGCAGCAATAGTTATTATGATGAACATGGTTTTAATGTATAACATAATTCAAAAAATATTTTTTAATATCAAATCTACCACCTTCTGCTTCCTTGGTGTGTAGTTGTGAATAATGGCCTTGATTTCCAGTTGTTCACCGCGCACAGCTGAATAAGGGATCTTGAGGTCGATGAAAAATGGCTTGAAACCTCTAATCTCCTCAGGTTCTGCCACACAGATGCCTTTGAGGAGGAACACAGACACACAGAAGGGTTTAAAGCAGCAGCTCCTGGATGATGCTGATGATTTTCAGACCATGTATCCTGCATTTGCAGCTTCACTTTACCAAGTGTTGGTGACAGACTGACAGCCAAGATCTGCCAGGTAGTAATAGAGTCTTTCAGGAGGATCACTTTATCTCTGACTGGTGCTGGACTGAGATATGAGGAAAATACAAGAAGACTGTTGAAGCACTCTTTTAATGGTTGTTTACTATCAGACACACACACACACACACACACACACACACACACACACACACACACTGTTGCCAACAGCTCATGTTGAATGACATCATTTGCTAAGGGTGCTCATCTGACAGCTCTCCTACTCACCAATTCTCACATAGATCAATCTCTTCCCAAAGCCAACTCTCAGGGAACTGAGTACGTGACACGATCTCATCAGAGTCTGTATAATATTCATCATCATCATCACCTGTTGTAACAGATAAAAATGTGACAGAATATAAATTTTAGAGCAAAAGGACACATCAAACAAGTCAAGTAAAAATGTATTAGGGACCCTATTGTATTTGTACGGCTTTACTAATTTTTTTTTCTGCCCTAAAAGGGTCTGGGCGTCAGAGACTGTCAAGTCGTATGGATCTCAAAATTATTGGAATGTTTCCAAATGGCACACTCAGATCGCTGCACTGTTATGGCTGTGCAGTGGCACTGCTTTTTTAAATCAAATTCCTTACTGTGACAGCATGCCCATCTCAGCACTTCGTTCCAAACTCGCTCCCATCTTCCATCTCCGGCGCCCCTCGAGCCCCGAAGGCAGAAGCGGCGCGAGCAACAACTCCACGAGCGCGGTGATATGAGCGTGTGCACGGCGGGCCCGTCCCCGCATGCCTCGCCCACACCAGAATCTGACACTTTACCCGTGCTGTTTGTCAAGAGCAATCAACGTCCCTCTCTCGAAGCGGCCGGCCTCGTCTCTTTCGGCAGATCGGTGGGGGAATTTGACGATGCAGTTTCTGTGGCGGCAACTGAGGGTGAAGATTGGTCGGGCTCCGCGGACCCCGCCCCTCTCTCTCAGCCTGAACGAGTCGACAACAGAGTGACTATTGAAGCCGAGGTTCTCCGTGTCATTACTCAAGCTGTCGACAAGCTGGGTCTTGACTGGCTACCACAAGAAGAGCCCACTAGAAGCCGCCTTGATGAGTGATTCCTGCCGGGGCGCCAGCAAACCCCTCGCCAGCATTCCGCTCCGTTTGATGCTCTTATCTGTTGACGGCGCTGAGGAAAAAGGATATGTGAAGCTCCCGCCACTAGAAGAAACGGTCGCCGCCCATTTGTGTCCTCCCACTGCTGGCAGTTGGAGAGCAAAGGCCGCGCACCAATCTAAGCTGTGCAGAACGTCTTCAGCACTCGCGGAGCGTGCATACTCCGCCGCTGGCCAGGCTGCTTCTGCTTTACACACCATGGCCACACCAACATCCTCCAGGTGTTTCAGGCAAAACTCCTCCGTGCTAAGACCACCACTCAGGCCATTGGCCGCAACATGGCCAGCCTAGTGGTGCTGGAGCGTCACTTATGGCTTAATCTGACAGAGATCAGGGACGCGGACAGAACCGCCTTCCTCGACTCGCCAGTCTCCACTTCAGGTCTATTCGGCCCTTCTGTTAGGGGGTCTGCCATGAAGCACTTTCTCCCCAAGCGCTCCAGCTCTGCTTCACGGCGCCCCAAGAGCACGCCGCAGCCAGAGAAACCAGTGCCTCAGGTCCCCCAGCCAAAGCTCACACTCACTCTCAGAAAAAAAAAGGTACAAAAGCTGTCGCTGTGGCGGTACCTTTTCAAAAGGTACACTTTTACAGATTTATACAGATTTTGTGGCTGCAATGTCCAATTCTGGTTTATTTATTTGCTCTTGGCTGACATGTGACATTGCTATGCAGAGGTGTAAAGTCCAGGTTCAGAAAGTAATAGTCCTCCTCAGTATTTTGTTCCAATCACCTGGATTTGCTAATTCAGCAGGAGAAAGAACTAATTAGTGAAATCAGCTGACTGAGTTTATGGGTGGAATAAACATATGGCAGGACTTTTACTCTTTGGCCCCTGGATTACGCACCTCTGCTAATATGTACCTTTGAGGGACTAATATGTACTCTTTAGGTACAAAAGTGTACCTTTTGAAAAGGTACCGCCACAGCGACAGCTTTTGTACCTTTTTTTCTGAGAGTGCTGGACCATGAGCCTAGGAAGTCATCCTATCTAGCGGAAAGAGGGGGCCATGTCCCGCTGCGGCCGGACCACCCCTGAAGATTGCTCGAGTGCATCTCAGAGCCCCCTCTTCAGTTCAGGCGGCTGGAGATGTATTAATTGCAGAACATGGGCCCGTCCTTCGTTACGCATCCCTGCACCCAAACGCTGTTTTAACAGCGACCCACACAGAGCACAAATCGAGCAAATTTCTTCACAAAAACATCTGGGAGGTCGGGCCCCCGAGTCTTGGCGTTCCGCCTCCAGATGCAATACAACCCCTTGCCTCTCGGGCCCAGGCCTGGCAGGCCCTCCCCGAAGTGTCAGGCTGGGTTATGAATATAAAGCAGGGTTCCTCACTTTAGTTCGCCCGCAGACCCCCACGCTTTTGTGCTATATTCTACACTTCGGTAAGGAGCAGTGTGTCCCACGTCCTCCGTACCAAAGTGTTAAGTCTGCTGGCGAAAGGGGCTATCGAGATAGTTCCCACTTCCCAAAGCGAGTCAGGCTTCTACAGCCGATATTTACTCATTCCGAAGAAAGACGGCGGCCTGAGACCCATTTTAGATCTCAGACACCTGAACAAGGCCCTCATGGTACGGCCATTCAGGATGCTCACGACCAGACATATCCTGGCGCAAATACACCCAGTACACTGGTTCTTCTCAGTAGATCTGAAAGATGCTTACTTTAATATCCAAGTGAACCCCCGTCACAGGCCATTCTTGAGATTCACCTTCGAGGGGCAGACATATCAATACACAGTCCTACCATTCGGACTGTCTCTAGCGCCTTGTACATTCACGAAGTGCATGGATGCGGCTCTCTTCCCCCTGAGACAGCGGTGCATTCTGAATTACCTCGACTACTGGCTCATACTGGCCCAGTCGGAGGCGGAGTCTCTTACTCACAAAACCTGGCTCCTCGGACATCTAGATAGCCTTGGGCTCAGAGTGAACTTTTCCAAGAGTATGCTGTCCCCCAGCCAACGGATCACGTTCCTGGGAACAGTTCTCGACTCCATGCATATGAGAGCATGGCCCACACCAGACCGGGCTCTCTCAATCCAGTGTCTCGCTGCTTCGTTCAAAGTGGGCTCTCTCACGCCCCTCAGAGCGTTTCAAAGGGCTCTGGGCCTTTGTCCTCTGCATCGTCAGTACTCCAACTAGGCCTACTGCATATGCGCCCCCTTCAGCTGTGGCTAAAACTACAGGTTCCAGCTCATGTGTGGCGATCGGGCTACTTACGCATCAGGGTAAACCAGCGCTGTTTCAAAGCCCTGGCCCCCTGGAAAGACACCAGCTGGTACCAGCAGGGTGTGAGCATGGGCCTGATTTCGAAAAGGAAGGCTATTTCAACAGACATTTCCAACCTCGGTTGGGGAGCCCTGTCCGAGGGCAGGCCTGCCTCTGGCCTCTGGTCGAGCTCTGAGAAACGCCTACGCATCAACTGCCTCAAATTAAGTGCGGTTTTTCTAGCCCTAAAAACCTTCCTTCCACATATGGCGGGACACCATATCTTGGTCCGGACGGACAACATGGCGGTGGTGTCCTACATAAATTGTCAGGTCTCGCAACTTGTACACCATGGCTGAACAGCTCCTGTTATGGGCTCACGCCAACCTGCGCTCACTCAGGTCGGCTCATGTGCCGGGTGCGTGAACCACACTGAACCAAGAGGCAGATATGTAATCTCAATGCAAAGTTCCCCCAGAGGAATGGTCTCTCTACCCCTAGGCAGTTATCCTATTGTGGGAAGTCTTCGGCAGGGCAGAGGTCGACCTCTTCGCCTCAAAAGACAACTCTCACTGCCCAATCTTCTTCTCGAAGAGCAGGGATGCACTGGCCCACAAGTGGCCCAGCCTCCCCCTTTATGCATTCCCTCCGGTCTCGATGCTCCCTCAGATCATCAAACGGATCAGGGACACCAAGTGCATAGTCCTTCTTGTAGCCCCCCTCTGGTGGACCCAGATCTGGTTCCCAGATATGTCAGCGACAGCTCCGTGGCCTATCCCGCTGAGGAGGGATCTCCTCACGCAGGCGAACAGGACAATCTGGCACCCCTGTCCCGACTTATGGGCCCTCCACACATGGCCCCTCAATGGGTACCCCAGGACCTCCCAGAGGGACTCCTTAACACCATAATGGAGGCTAGAGCACCATCTACTAGACCAATGGGTCCCAAACCTGTCCTGAAGGCACCCCAACACTGCACGTTTTCTTTGTCTCCCTAATCAAACACACCTGATTCAACTCATCATCTCATTATCACATGGGTTAATAAGCTGATGAGTTGAATCAGGTGTGTTTGATTAGGGAGACAAAGAAACTGTGCAGTGTTGGGGTGCCGGCAGGACAGGTTTGGGAACCACTGGTCTATACGATCAAATTAGACTTGCAATGCTTTCAGGAAACACAGCCAAAGTCATAGTTACTCTTGCCACAACACATATGCTCTATAAGCACAGAGTTGGAGCAGCCAGAGAAATACTAATGTTAAATAGTAAAGGGTCAAGAGCCCAACTAAAGCAACCACTGGTCACCATAATGGTGACATGAAACGAAACATTCCATAAAACATTACCATCTAAACGTCTGTTAAATCTAAATAAGACCGTGTGTAGATGTATGACAAAAAAAAGTCAAACTGGTAAAATAATAAGTGGATTAATGGTTCAAAGTCAGTAGTTCCTGTGTTTCTCTTTTTTCTGTTATTGTTTTTTTCTCTTTCCGTCAGTGAGTCTGCTTGTTATCATCAGGTGTCACCACTAATGGCCAATCATCACTTAATTAATCACTTGATTATCTCATTAACTTCAACACTGCTTCAGTGTTAACTTAATTATCTCATTAGCTTCAACACTGCTTCAGTGTTATTTTTTAACTCCCTGTAGTGTGGACACATATGTACACTGAGGAGTGTTAACCCTCTGAGGTCGACAAACGCGCGGGCGCGTTTTGCTGGATTTTCTTCACATTGTAGCACTATAAACTTACATTTCTCCGTCATTTATGGTCATACAGAAAAAAGAAATATAAAAAAAGTACTAATTTTTTTTCTACTTTTGTATGTGTCCACTTATAATCAAATCAAAACATTGTGCTTTTGTAAAATAAAGAAAATAAACAGGGTGTGCGTTCTGCCTCTCCGTCCCGGTGAACTTTTTTTTCTTGAGCACGTCTATAAACTGAAACAAAACTCAGCGAATACTTGTCACACATTTATGAGCCATATACCTTTGTAAACATTTAAGTGTGTACTTTTAAATGATCGGATTCAAACTGAAAACAAATATTCTCTGTTCAAGTAATTTGTATAAAACCAACAAGATGTCCAGCTTCTCAAACACTTCCTAATTACTTTTAATTTGAACACGCCCACTTGCGCAAAAGATATTCACATGCAAATCTCCACATGGGCGAACGCGCTCGTTATCTCAAAAACAAAACACCAAAAAACACCACAAGTCTCTGCTTTTCGTCGAGTTTGAAAGGCGCACCATGAGCTTACATTGGATATAGGATTGGATTTACCTCAGAAGAAGAAGAAGAATGCGATTTGAAGACAAGAAAGATACAGGTAAGAAATTCTTACATATTAGTCTGTTATTGTTGCATAAATTTCACATTGCAGTTGAACTGTTGCTAGATATATGGGGAATATTATAATATTTAGACCCGTGTTTACTGTTACTGTGTTTGTGGATATCTGCTCAAACGTAGATATGTATATGGTAACGATAATGTTTTATATTTGAGCGCGATCGCGTTTGAATGTATCATATTTGATACATTCGAAAAGCAAAACGCACCAAACGGCTTCATGTTTTTACTATTATCTCATTTCATATCATCATAACGAATGGAAACATTTGAAGTAACATGATAATCAATATATTTTTCTCTAGCTTAGTTGTTACTGAAATATTTTAGAAGATTTATAGGCTGCTATGGTTATTGTTATTATTATTTTATGCAGCACTGTGCATAGCCTATGCCTACAAGGCAAACAAACCTGGTGTTCATTATATTATTGTTGGAAACGTGTCTGTGTCTGTGTCTGTGTCTGTGTCTGTGTTCTGTGAATTTTAAAAAGCAATTTTAACCAGAAAAATCTAAAATGTATTCCCAAAATTGTGCAGGCCTTTCTCTTGATATCAGTATGTTCCCTTTTTTTTTTTTTTTTTTCAGGGCCCAGATGCCACTGAGTCTTGCTGACTTCATTCACACGAGTCTCTGTACATGAACATGGTAAAGTGAAAATCAAACACCTTGGAAATGAAAGGTATGTACAATGTTTTTAGGAATGGCACAAAGGTCTCTGTCTTTGGATCATTGGTTATCTTTGAATTATGTTGTGTTGTAAATAAATCAGACAATCTAAAAGCCATTCTTTTTTAAATCTCCTCATTCTTTGTGAACAGTTGCTCAGAATGATAGGGGCCTGATAGCTCCTAATAGGGCAGTTAGAGGAGGGTCTTTGTCTTACTCGGGTGAGAAAAGCTTACATATTAATGAGCTCCTGCATAGAGCTTTGTGGCACAAAACACGTCGTAAAATTTTTAAATCAATATATTGTCTTCTCTGAATGAGCAGTCAGGGTGATTCTCACATAGTTTTAGAGCAAATATTCTAGGCTATGTCATACAATTTTCAAAAGTCTTATGAAGAAATAATCAGTATGGGTTTCATGACCTTATTTCAGTGATATTTTTTTTTTGTATTTTCACAAACCACGCATAAATGTCATTATCTCAAAACTACAAACTTTTACACACATGCTGCTGATATATTATTGTAGCAGAGTTTGTGCTGAATACAGTTTAATTAGACTTTAGCCATGAAAATGTCACAAGTAACAGAAATGAGCACAAATGTCAGAGCATGTCAGAACACCTCCAGGGCCCAGAAAACAGCTCAGACCTCAGAGGGTTAATTTAACACTGGGGATTCTGCTGTGAGGACAGGTTTGGGAACCACTGTACTAGACGCCTCTACCATCTCAAATGGTCAGTGTTCACCAGCTGGTGTTCAGCTTGGAACCTGGACCCACTGTGACATACCAATGGTACTTACTAGGGGTGGGGAAAAAAAATCGATTCTTAGATGCATCGCGATGCGGACGTGGACGGTTCTGAATCGTTTCGCAAACGTCAAAAATCGGTTTTCTAAAAAAAAAAATTTTTTCTTCTAATATCGTAATATTGACGGAACGCAAAAGGCGGATCTCTAAAGCGGATGTGCAGTGCGCGGACAGTCTATGGCGTGCACATAACAGAGTCGCGCACATAACAGAGACGCATGATGGCTGAGCGCCAAATTCGAACGGCACCCTCTTCGTTAAAAGCTAACGTATGGAAAATTGGCAATTTCATTGTTACCTATTTAGTATTTTTTGTATGAGAGCTGCTTTCTGTATTGTTTAGTTTTCACATCAATATGCTGTAAACTGATATGTTATACGTACGTTATACTGCAATGCCAGTCACAAAAAGTTACATTTTGACTGTGCTCTTTTTGTGTATAAGCTGTTTTTGATTGTGGTATACAGCAAACATTTCAAGTCATAACTCTTTATTATTTAGTTGTGTATAAGAGCGGCTTTGTATGTAACTAATTATTCAGAATATGCGTAAGTCCACAAGCATTATATGAGAGCTGCTGTTCTATATTTTTGAATGAAAACTGTTTGTGAATTTGCTACAGCAAAATGTTTTTTGTCTGAAGGATTATATTGCTCACTCGAAATAACAAGAGGATGTTGGTTAGAAGTCTATTATTAAATGCTAGAGATTCAGAATATGCTTAAGTTTGTATTCATTTACTACAAGTACGCTGCTAGTACAGGCACACATTTATTTTCCTGTTGGTTCATTTGTTTTATTAATAAAATTAATATAGGAAATATTGGAAGTAAGTTTGTTATGGGTCATCATAAATACTTTGCTTTAAAAGTACCAAGTAGTAAAAAAAATAAAAAATAAAATCGTTACCCTCTGAATCGTAATTGAATCGTAATTGAATCTAATCGTGAGGTGCCTAGAGATTCCCACCCCTAGTACTTACGTTTCTCTAAGAGCTGCTGGACGCGGGCCATTCCCCCTCCACGCTCAAAGTGTATGTGGCAGCTATAGCAGCTTTCCACTCCCCGGTGGCTGGTTCCTCCCTGGGTAAAAGCGACCTGATTGTTTGTTTCCTAAGAGGAGCCAGAAGGCTTAACCCGCCTCGGCCACCTTTGGTGCCGGCTTGGGACCTGTCGACGGTCCTTCGGGGCCTCAAGGGACCTCCCTTCGAGCCACTCCAGTCGGCTGATCTGAAGCCGCTCTCTCTCAAAACCGCTCTCCTGCTAGCACTAGCGTCAGTTAAAAGAGTAGGGGACTTACAAGCTCTCTCCACGAGCACTTCCTGTCTTGAGTTTGGGCCTAAGGACTCCAGGGTTGTCCTTAAACCAAGACATATGTACCTAAAGTGCTCTCAACTCCGTTCAGAGCCCAGGTTATCTCCCTATCTGCTCTTCCCTCTTCAGAAGACGATAGTGATGCATACATGCTCTGCCCCATTAGGGCTTTGGAGAGCTCTGCCCCGTTCGGGCAGTCAGAACAGCTTTGTCTGTTTCGGTGGCCGCACCAAGGGTTCTCTGGTCACGAAACACAGACTGTCAAGATGGAAAGTTGAAGCTATCTCTCTGGCCTACTCTTCTATGGGCCTTCCTTTCCCCATAGGTGTAAGAGCCCACTCCACAAGAGGTATGGCTTCCTCTTGGACATGGTCCAGTGGAGTTCCTATAGAAGACATTTGTGCTGCGGCCGGTAGGTCTGCTCCGTCCACATTTGCAAAATTCTATAACTTAGAGTCCTTTCCATCTAGGACCCTGGCCCATATGGGTCCAGACCTATATATCTGAGGCTCCCCCATGGTGGCCCTCGGCACTTATCACTATATGCAGTATATAACATCCTGGGACCCAACACTTCTGGTCTACGATGGTTCGGAGTACTCCATTATAAGTCCTGGGCCTCCCTGGACATCTTCAGAGTAGTCATCTGCTAATAGCACGGCGTTTTAAAACCCATAGCGGTTCCCATAGCGTTTGCAATGCAATACGAGTGAACCGTTCTCAAAAGGGAACGTACTCGGGTACTTGCGTAACCTCGGTTCCCTGAGAGATAAGGGAACGAGTATTGCGTTGCCAGCCGTGCTCTTTTTGCTCATGTCAGGTGCTTTGCTTCAGTCGATTGAACCTGTCTCTATGGCGATATTCTGCAGAATTCATACCCTTCAGCCACACCCATATTGGCGCGCTCAAGACGAGCAAGCGCTCTGATTGGATCGCGCGTCCTTGCTGGATCGCCATAGGTTTGTGCAGTTGCCGCAGCACAGCCAATCAGCATGCTTCAGCCAGCTATTATGTGCTCGCTATGCAGCTGCACCGAGTTTTAAAATAAAGGCTTCAATATTCTCGAGAAAAGGAGTTTTCCCATAGCGTTTGCAACGCAATACTCGTTTCCCTTATCTCACAGGGAACCGAGGTTATGTAAGTAACCGAGTATGTTAGTTTACTTAGAGGTGTTCAGCGCATGAGTGCCCTATTGATGAGGTTCCAGTGGCGAGAAAGATTGTGCACAATTTTTTATATTTAGTAATACAGATATATAAAGGCTATTAAAAATGAGGAAATAGTCATTTTATTATATTATATAGCTATATAATTCTCATCTCACACATCGTTGATCTGCATTCAGACGTTTTCTATGCTATAATGTATTTCTATAATAAAAGACATATGCAGTATGATATATGATCTAATATATTATATATCTTACCTTTCAAGCAATGTTGAAGCAAAATGACTGAACAAAAACTTTTACAGCCGTTATCTTTGCAAGCACAGACTGTATTTAGTTTAATCAGTCTTTCTTTTTATTAAATAACTAGCATCAAACAAACATTATAGTTCTTATTCACAGTGTTTAAAGATTCAAAAATAATTGCACAACCACCAGATAGTTAGTGATATGCACTATGAAGAAGTATGAAATAAGTAGTATGGCACGCTTTTTCTTAGCGTCCGTTTCTATGGTGACTCGTCAATTCGTCGCACTGTTGTGAATGTCTGGTGTGTTAACCATGAATATACTCTGATTTGGATGAACTTACTCCTGGACATGTTTTTGGAACCAGCATACCTCGAGTAAGCGAGGTTTGGTTTAATCAACCGAGAGTTCAGGGTATGTTTGACAGTAAGATAACCTTGCTTTCTGGAACACTCCTCAGTTTTTGTTCTTGTGCTTCTCTTTAGTTGATCCTCTTTCCTTCAGTGATTCTGCTCATTAGCATCAGATGTCACCAAAAATGATCACTTTATTAATCAATTGATTATCTCATTATCTTTAACACTGCTTCAGTGTTACTTTAACACTCTGTAGAGTGGGACCATATGTGCTATGAGCAGTGTAGATTTAACACTGGGGATTTTTCTGTGTACTTACTGCGAGCCGGAATCGTTTCCTCTTCTTCTGTCTTCATGCTTTTGCGTGTTTTCATCTCTTTGCAGCATTGCAGGAAGGCCTGGACACACTCTGGCCCATCTACAATATACATGGCTCTTCGTTCACAGGTGTAGCCGAGTTTATTATCCCTCATCCCATCAAAGCAGCACTGCTTCAGTTAACCAGAGTATTGACCAGCTGAGAAGACAATGAACAATGTAGGAGAACATGGTGAGAACTACTATGGGGAAAGACAAAGTTTCCATAAAACATGAACCGTGAAGTGAAAGGTTCGGGATCTTCAACAGTAACAATTTTCTAATACTGAATAAGAGACAAACAGGTATCAATTGTCTTTAACAATTATATATTCCCTTGCAAGGAAAGGTCAGCAGTCATACAGTCATTACAAAGTTCCTGTAGAGTGTGACAACGAGTGGGGGGAATCCTTCATTCGTTATAGTTGTTCCTCCCCCAAGGTTGTTTTCCCGAGGCTAAATCAAGATACATCTTAGCCATTACTGACACATTGTTTAGATTTGTCTATCATATTTAATCATATTACTCTCTGTCTCGGTCATACATTCAGTCACATTAACTTTTGTCAGGTCATATACAAGGACATACACACATATATTAATAAGAATACGTATCGACACAACATTAATCTAATCACCATCACATTTTGAAGATTCTATGAATATAATTCAATGCAAACATAATAGAACATTAAATTTCTTCCACACCCTCCAAAATGATTGTGAAAAAAGGCATTACCCTCCCCGATAATTTATTGATTACTTCTGTACTGGTTTGCGCTAAAATATACACAATTATCTGTCTCCGACACGCACACACACTTTTTAATAATCATAAAATGAAAATGTTCTCCATTGACGCTGACCCGTCGTCCAATATAATCCACTGCTTGCCTGTCGTCTATATATTAGAACTGGTATTTCATATTCAGGATTCAGTATGCAGTCCTGGAACTAGTGCTGTAACGATATGCGATATGAAGCCGAAATCGCGACACTCAGATCCACATGTTACGGGCGTGACAGTTCTCCGTTACGGACATGACCGCTCTGAAAGCGGCACTAAAACACTGCTTTAAAACGTTCACAGAGAGAAAGCACAAAGCCTTTCTTTAAAGTGAATTTCATTTTGTATTACCAAACGCCAGAGGAGAACTGACCCCCGACTGAGCCTGGGTTCTCCCAAGTTTTTTTTTTTTCTCCATTAGGTCACCTGATGGAGTTTTTCGGTTCCTTGCCACTGTTGCCTTTGGCTTGCTCAGTTGGGGATATTTTGGGGATATTAATTTTAATTTTATCAATCAATAAATTCCATTAGAAACAAACCTTGTTGTATTATTTTAATTTAATACTGTGAAGCTGCTTTGATACAATCTGTATTGTGAAAAGCGCTATACAAATACACTTGACTTGACTATAACCGTAAAACTTCAAATAATAGCCCAGGCTTTTATTTCCCCAAATCGCCGAACTGCACCGGCTTGTATTTGAGACAGGCGTCTATATGAGAGGCCTTTAATTTAGTGTTGAGATGTTGTTCATTGAGTGTAGGCCTAGAGATAACTATCCAAATAGCATAGGCTGATAGACGGAAAGCATGACAGTACACAGCAAAAACTCCAGTGTTAAATTAACACTCCTGGGAGTGTATATGAGTCCACGCTCAAGAGTGTAAAGTGTTAAAATATGAGTGTTAAATTAACACTCAAGAGTGTTAAAGTTAATGAGATAATTAAGTGATTCATTTAGTGATGATTGAACATTATTGAAGACACCTGATGATAACAAGCAGAATCACTGAAGGAGAAAATCACAAATTGTAAGTTACCATTATGGTGATTGGTGTTTGCTTTAGTCAATATTATCTGCCTGCAGAGCCGGAGGCTGCATTTTCAGGACCCCACTTCTAGGACCGCATTTCTAGGACCCTAGTTTTTTGTGACAGCGCCACCTACCGACTCGGAGAACCGCAGTCTCAGGAACGCATTTCCAGGACCCTAGTTGTGCCAGGCAGTATTTCCACCCACCCAGTTTTAACTACATTAGAGTTTTACAGTTTTATTACACCCAAATACTACTTTATTTATTGCAATTAAACCTGGTTCCTAGGAATGTTGAGAAATTATTGGGTCTAGCATAATATAATAACTCAAGTAAAATAAACAAGGAATCATGTTATAGTCTTTTCAGTCACTAGATCGACCACATTTTCAAGTATAGAGGGAAGACAAGGATGACTCTGGGGGTAGATTGTGTATATTTTACAAAATAATATATCACACCTCAACTTGAACACACTAAATATTTTACAAAATAATATATAACAACTGAACTTGCACACACAAAATATTTTACAAAATAATATATAATAACTGAACTTGCACACAAAATATTTTACAAAATAATATATAATAACTGAACTTGCACACACAAAATATTTTACAAAATAATATATAATAACTGAACTTGAACACACACAAAAACAAATTTGTTCATGATGTGGACCACAAACAGAACTTCATGGACAACATCATCACTGACTCCTAAGAGAGAGAGAGAGAGAGAAAGAGAAGTGAATTAAATAAGGAACATTTAGTTGAACATGTTCTACTCTTTAATTTTTTTTTTTTAGTTACCAAACAGTGCACACATATCAATTAATGTTCATAATACTATTATTGCATACTGTTCAAAGATTTGAGAAAAAAAAAAAGGTTTTGATGTTGTGGGAACAAAGGTTCTAGAAACACTCATGTCAATAAAGCCCATCTCAGTTGAGAAATCTGAATAGAAATAACATTGTAACATTGAAAATAATAATGACTTATTTTCTGACCATATATATATATATATATATATATATATATATATATATATATATATATATATATATATATATATATACACACACACACACACATTTACATGTATAATATTTAAAGCACACATTATAAAACCATGTCAAAATGAAGAGACGCATGTAGACGCATACTACACATAACATGTATTGTGGGTAACGTTAAACAGGCTGACTGTGAGCACGTGACAGTGAAAACATTAAGATTATTTTAACTGAATTAAAATGGAAGAACAATGAGTAATTAACAAGCTTTCAGAACGAACATGCTACAGTTTTATTGTGCTGTCAATAAGTCAACACAGGCTTATCACGCAACAGTTCCGTTAAATGAACGTGCTAACAATTCATTTTCAAGCAACAGTTCCGTTAAATGAACGTGCTAACAATTCATTTTCAAGCATTAGAGGCTAAATACTATGGCTATGCATTCAAGACTATTTATTTAGCAAATCACCATCACGTTTGCTACGTTAACTTTCCAATTAAATGCATCGCAATTGTAAAAATTTATTCGCATTTGATACTCACACTCTGATTGTCATCCATCTTCGCTGGTCCTCTAATTCGGTAGGTGGCGCTGTCACTAAAAACCTAGGGTCCTAGAAATGCGGTCCTAAAAGTGGGGTCTTGAAAATGCAGCCTCCGGCTCTGCAGGCAGACCCTACTCGCTTTAGTTGGGCTCTTGAACCTTTTATGTTTACTTTATATTTTGCTTGTCTGCTGTTATTGATTTATAACAGTCAGATGAACAAAGAAAAAATGTGATCTGATGGTGTTGGTTATGTTTTGACATAATCATGTGATCTGAAAAACTATTTAAACTAACTCTAAACATATTGAGATGGTTTGGTTTAACTAGTTTATTACAACAGCTCTGTGATTCTACAGAATATGATTTTCAGTATTTTTCATATAATTGAAAATATTTAATAAACATTGTTCTGATCAAAAGACTTTCAAATGAATTTCTTGAGAAACACATACATCAACAATCAGCCTGTGAATCTCAACAATGGTGACAATAATAAAGCATGTTGCAGTGGCTGCCACCAATCACAACTCATTAATGGCTCCCATCATGCATTGCGGTATGAATAAATTATGATCTGAATTGTCTATGTAATTTACTTTTCCCTAATTGAATATTCTGCTTGTCACCATTGTTGAGATGCATTGACTGAATCTTGACGTCTGTGTGTGCCTAAAAGAAAGATTTTTTTTTTCAAAACAACTTTTAAGAAATCCTTTGTATTATATCTAAAATTCTGGATATTTATGCAGAATCACAGTTATGCTGTAACCAACAACATAAATTTAAGTCAGAAATAAGGATCTTAATGAGTTCAATGATCAAGTTCAAATGATGATTGTCATAGTATAACCAACACCATCAGATCACATTTTTTCTTTGTTCATCTGACTGTTATAAATCAATAACAGCAGACAAGCAAAATATATAAAATATAAAGTAAAAGGTTCAAGAGCCCAACTAAAGCAAACATTGATCGCCATAACGGTGGCTTACAATTTGTGATTTTCTCCTTCAGTGATTCTGCTTGTTATCATCAGGTGTCTTCAATAATGATCAATCATCACTAAATTAATCACTTAATTATCTCATTAACTTCAACACTCTTGAGTGTTAATTTAACACTCATATTTTAACACTTTACACTCTTGAGTGTGGACTCATATACACTCCCAGGAGTGTTAATTTAACACTGGAGTTTTTGCTGTGTAGGAGGTTACCAAATCTGTGTTTGTGTTTAACAAATCAGTTAATGTAAGAATTGGCCTACTATATTTCCGTATGTCTAAAGGGGGCACACACCAGACGAGAAGCGCAGCGCAACGTCTTTAAAATTCGGACACATTATTCTCTATGAGTGTACTTTGTCTCAAATTGCCGTTAATGTATATACTGACTTCACCCTGTACTGCAATATACATTCAGTTTTACATTCATTTACAGAAATCAGTTGCTTGAATGAAAATTACTGATGTTATCGGATTTTCAGGTGATGTTCTCAATTCATTCAGTTAACGGACGCTCTGAGGTAAAGTGAATTCAGACTGCAGACTAAGCAACGATTGTATTTAATTGTACAGTACAATCATAACATAGTACAGACATTAGGGGTGCAACGGATCAAAAAACTCACGGTTCGGATCGTTTCTCGGATCAGAGTCACGGATCGGATCATTTTTCGGATCAGCAAAAAAAAAAAAAAAAGGACAAGACAAATAAACACAAGTTTTGTCTTTGTTTATTAACATTTTTAAAATATTAAATTAAAATATATAAAATCAACAGTGGGTGCGCGACGGGTTCATTCCATGAAGCGTCAAGTCAAGTCAAGTCAACTTTATTTATATAGCGCTTTTCACAATACAGATTGTATCAAAGCAGCTTCACAGTATTAAATAAAATAGTACATCAGTGTATGTTTCTGGTGTAAAACATCCACGTTTGGTAATGCAGATCAATAGCACTGTTGAATCGATTAATCAAATTAAGTATCCCCAACTGAGCAAGCCAAAGGCAACAGTGGCAAGGAACCGAAAAACTCCATTAGGTGACCTAATGGAGAAAAAAAAAAAAAAAAAAAACCTTGGGAGAACCCAGGCTCAGTCGGGGGCCAGTTCTCCTCTGGCGTTTATGAAGTAGAGACCGGATTTAACTGTAAGATTAAAATATTATATGAATGCCTGGCTGAAGAGATGCGTCTTTAATCTAGTTTTAAACTGGGAGAGCGAATCTGAGCAACGAACAGTATCAGGAAGGCTATTCCAGAGTTTTGGTGCTAAATGTGAAAATGCTCTCCCTCCTTTGGTGGATCTGGATATCCTAGGTATGACCAGAAGCCTCGAATTTAGTGATCTTAAAGAGCGCGATGGATTATAGGGCGATAGAAGATCCGTTAAATAAACTGGAGCTAAGCCGTTTAGGGCTTTATAAGTCAGTAGCAATACCTTGTAATTAATACGGAACTTTATAGGTAACCAATGTAGTGATGATAAAATTGGTGTTATATGGTCAAACTTTCTTGATCTAGTAAGAACTCTAGCGGCGGCATTTTGGACTAACTGTAGCTTGTTTATTGAGGATGCAGGACAACCAGCTAATAAAGCATTACAGTAATCTAGTCTCGAGGTCATGAATGCATGAACTAGCTTTTCTGCATCAGAAACAGATAGCATGTTACGTAATTTAGCAATATTTCTAAGGTGAAAAAAGGCTGTTTTTGTAACATATGAAATATGATTTTCAAAAGACAAGTTACAATCTAATATAACACCCAGGTCTTTTACTGTAGAGGATAAAGTAACAGGACACCCTACTATGTTAAAGTTGTATTGAAGGAGGTTTTGTGGGCGGTTTTTTGAACCGATAAGTATTACCTCTGTCTTATCTGGATTTAATAAAAGAAAATTGTGCGTCATCCAATCTTTTATATCTTTAACACACTCTGTAAATTTGGATAATTTAGCGTTTTCATCTGGCCGTGATGAAATATATAGTTGAGTGTCATCAGCATAACAATGGAAACTAATTCCATGTTTCCTTATAATATTTCCAAGTGGCAGCATATATATTGAGAATAATAGAGGGCCTAACACAGATCCTTGCGGCACTCCATAGTTTACTGGAGTTATGATCGATTTTTCTCCGTTTAAATAGACAAAATGGTAGCGGTCAGATAGGTATGATCTGAACCAGCTTAATGCTTGTCCTTGCACACCTGTATAGTTTTGTAGCCGACTATAAGCGTGACTATAAACACACTGATAGCGTTTGTGATGGTTTTAGCCCGGTCTGATGAACGTTGAGCAGCCTTCGTTTTCACTCCTGTCAGCGAAACACCGGGGTGATGTCGCTTCAAATGCGTGGCCATGCTTGATGTGTTTCCACGGATGTCCCGATACCACTTTTTCACTTCCGATACGATACCGATGCCGCAGCTTTGGCTATTTGCCGATACCGATATCAATCCGATATTTTTATTTTATTCTTGAACTAATACTACTAATAATAAAATATATGGAAGCACTTTGCTCAATTAGCCACATAAAAACATCTCACTCAAATGGAGAACAAATACTTCTCCAGTAGCCTATATAGTCCACAACAACAGTTGATAATGAAAGACTGTCACCCTTTATTCAAAAGACCTTGAGATATGTTTGGTAACTGCAGGCTACCTGAATGAATTTAAAATTAATTTGCTATATTTCAGATCAATATATTTGTTTCCTTAAAATTTTAATTAACTTTAACGTTATTCTCATCTGAATTATAAATCATTTATTTCTGTATAAAATGATAGGCCTACTACCATTAAAAACACATTTGATTTTCTTTTTTAATCAAAGTAGAATGTGTAACTTCAAAATAAACAAATTACTCTGTTTGAGGACAAGAAATGAAAACCAATGCAATATGATGAATGTCCAAAAGATGAGATAATTTTTGCTTTTAAACAGCATGTGTGTGTGTGTGTGTGTGTGTGTGTGTGTGTGTGTGTGTGTGTGTGTGTGTGTGTGTGTGTGTGTGAGATTGTTCGATCGCGCCCGTGCCTCTCTCTCTCTCTCTCTCTCTGACACACACATTCCAGCATACATCGCAGCCTGTTCATTTTGCTGCGTTCACACCATACGCGAATAGAGCGTCAACTTCGCGTCTAGTTCGATGCTTGAACAGTTTGAATCCTTTCGCGCGTCCAAAGCGAATAGGACGCGCCGCGCGCGTATAATGATAAAGCGAGCGTTTGAAGCGAAATAGACGCATGTTCCAGGGAAGCCAAAATGCTCCCATACAGGGGATTTAAATGACGCGGGGAGTTCAAGCTCCTCCGTTCCTCCGCTCGCCATGACCACGCTGTGTGTGGACATGCGCACAACTTTTTTTTTTTCATAAATTAATCCGCGGATCACGTGTGTGCCGAACCGAAGATATTGATCCGAACGGATCACGGATCAATGATGATCCGTTGCACCACTAACAGACATGATCTTAATTCCATAATATCCTTAAACATAATATTGCTGGCCATAAACTGACAAAGTGCGCGTCCGGTGTGCGATACCTCGAGTTGTCATAGACGCGACGCGGCGCTGCGCTTCTCGTACAGTGTGCGACCCCTTTTAGATTATTGGCAGCATAAAAAAACTAAACGATGTGACAGCCATGGGCTGAACAATACAAGTTACCGGTAATGTCCATCGAGCCTATGAACCCAGCGGGCACATTGATGTCAAAATTACGTCACGAAATAGGTCAAAAAGTAAAGTCATATTGACGTCAAAGTCTCAAAATTTTGACCTCTGCTGATGTCACTTTGATGTCAACAACACTGCTGGATATGCTGTAGAATTAAATGACTGAATTATAATGACTTCTATTATGAACAAAACAATATTATAATCACAAATCCTATATGATCAAAGAATTAGACACTGAATAAGATCAGGGATTCAGGCAATCACATGATTGAACAAGAACATCACCTGATCTCATTTTCTTATGGCTTTTTTAGCTACAGCAATTATGCTTTATAAACACACAATTATAGCAGCCAAAGAACTTTTTATATTACAGAGTCAAGGGTCAAGAGCACAACTAAAGCAAACGCTAACCACCATTATGGTGACTTTAAAATGCAAAATATGATTTCATTAAACCGGAAATTAAATAAAGTAAATCTGGTTAGTTTTAAGTGAAGCTGGTAATAAGTGTACGGCCATGCATTTCACCTTTTTGTTTGGTTTATTCTAACCAAAATTCAACGACTGCCCAACGTTGGAGCTTGACGTCAAACAAACATTGGATTTAGACGTCAAACCGACTTTCATTTTCAACCAAAATCCAACGTCAGACCGATGGTGTAGTCTATATCCTGTGCCTGCTGGGATCAACATCATGACATCTTGACGTCAAATAAATGTTGAATTGACATCAAATGCCAACAAAGCATGACATCAAAATAACATCAAAATGACAGCAAAATGACAGCAGAGGTCAAAATCTTGACATCAAATTGACATTGATACTTTGACGTCAATATGACTTTCATTTTTGACCTATTTCGTGACGTAATTTTGACATCAATGTTGATGTCATACTGATGTTAAATTGACATCAAGGTGCCCACTGGGAACTAGTTGCCCAAAACACATCAACAAGAAAGAATGAAGGCTACTCTGTAAAACAACTGCAATCATGTGATACAAAAGGACCCTATTCATTATTATCATCATCACCGCGATCCTCAACGACAAGTTCATTGGCGAATTCCTCCTCCTCGTCGCTTTCCTCCACTTCCCTCTCCGGCCTCCGCTAACTCTGCCTGCCTTGTTTGTGCTAACAGCTCCGGCCCAGATGTGCAGGGCTCTCTTGCGTGCGCAATCTGCTCCATAGAACTGGCTTAAACAGATGATCTGACAGGTTTTAGAGGATTAAATACAACCCGAAACTAAAAAACAGACCAGGCCTCTATTTATCCAAACCTGTAGCCACACCAGGCGTGTAAAGGAGACAAGCGTCTATTTGGGACTCGGCTATTATTTGAAGTTTTACGGTAATTGTATCTTAATTTCACCTAATTGGTGCTAGAGCCCTATCGTACACAGTTAATTCCCCAGTGTTAAATCAACACTGCTCAGAGCACATATGGTCCCACTCTACAGAGTGTTAAAATTAACACTGAAGCAGTGTTGAAGTTAATGAGATAATTAAGTTAACACTGAAGCAGTGTTGAAGTTAATGAGATAATTAAGTGATTAATTAAGTGATTGGCCATTAGTGGTGACACCTGATGTTAATATGCAGAATCATTGACGGAAAGAGAAAAAACAATAACAGAAAAAAGAGAAACACAAGAACTACAGCTGACTTTGAGTCATTACACATTATTGCACTTATTATTACCAGTTTGACTTTATTTCTGTCATACATCGAAAAAAGTTCTTGAGATTCAACAGAAGTTTAGACGGTAATGTTTTATGGAATTTTTCTTTTCAAGTTACCATTTTGGTGGTCAGTGTTTGCTTTAGTTGGGCTCTTGACTCTTTTCATTTTGTTAATATAAGTTTATCTCTGACTGTTCCATCATTGTGTTTATAAAGCACATTTGTTACTATAAGAGAAAACATGATCTGCTCAGAATATGTTTTGATGATAAAAGCATTATCATCATGTAGTGACCTGATTCACTGATGTAATTCAGAGTCTAAATATTTGACTATATGCTTGATGTCTCGTTTTAGTATTGGTGATTCTAGTCCTGAGATTCTACAGTTTGAGATCCAACAGCAATAGGAAAAATTTTGAAAATACTTTGTGCAAAAAAGTTATTGTGTTTAAAAACACAGACATCAAGAATCAGCATATGAATCTCAACAATGGTGACAATACACAAACTAGTGACAAACAGATCAACTCTGAACATCACAAAACAAGCTACTAAAGTCAGAACAAAACAATAGCAAAATAAAAGCCAACAGAAAAAAACAATGAAAATTACAGGACAATTCAGCTGCATAATTTATTCATGCTGCAATGCATGATGTCAGCCATTGATGCGTTCTGATTGGTGGCTCCCATCATGCACTGCAACATGAAGCATTTGTTTGATTGTCACCATTGTTGAGATTCATATGTAGATTCTTGATGTCTTTGTGTGATTTTAAAACTTCCAGACCATTAAAACATTGCTGGAAGTAACTACTGTTGTGAAAAATTAATAAAACATATGGATAATCAGTTTATAATGATGGGTGACATCATTGAATCAGGTCACTAGTAATTTCATCATCAAATCATAACCAGGACTGCATTTCCAATAGCATCTTAAGCCTAACTTAATAACAGACCAACTGCAACAAATGGTCTGTACGCTCAAATTAGGCTTGCAATGCTTTCAGGAAACACAGCCAAAGTCATAGTTTTTCTTGCCACAACACATATGCTCTATAAACACAGAGTTGGAGCAGCCAGAAAAATACTAATGTTAAAAAGGAAAGGGTCAAGAGCCCAACTAAAGCAACCACTGGCCACCATAATGGTGACATGAAACAAAACATTCCATAAAACATTACCATCTAAATTTCTGTTAAATCTAAATAAGACCGTGTGTAGATGTATGACAGAAATAAAGTCAAACTGGTAAAATAATAAGTGCAATAATGGCTCGAAGTCAGTAGTTCTTGTGTTTCTCTTTCCTTCAGTGAGTCTGCTTGTTATCATCAGGTGTCACCACTAATGGCCAATCATCACTTAATTAATCACTTAATTATCTCATTAACTTCAACACTGCTTCAGTGTTAATTTTAACACTCTGTAGAGTGGGACCATATGTGCTCTGAGCAGTGTTGATTTAACACTGGGGTTTTTACTGTGTATTTGCACTGTTTAATCAATTATTTATTTTCTGAAAGTTTCTCGGGGGAATGCCATACATTTGTGAGAGAAAGCAAAAGCATTATCATATTTTTCTTCCCATCTCATATTTTTTCCGTTAGGGGCTCTGTAGACATCATAGCTGGATCAATACTAGCATGTTCTGATAATCCTTAAGATTATGGTAACTTTTCCAATACAGGGATCATTCAAGCCACAATGACAGATAAACAACATATTTAACAGCAGAGATGAACTTTAAAAACATGTTTAATCTTTAAAAGGGTCGAATCATAAGAGCAGATTCTCACCCGATCTCCGTCTTCTCTTTGAAAGGAAGGGACACTCCGGCGCTAGAGGGAATTTAATTAGAATAAAATTAGCATGTGGCGCTCTAATGTGTGAGAGGGAATTCACTACAATTGAACTTGGTGCAGTGCTTTTCAAGCGCAGATTATACCAACTTAAATTAGTTAACATAATAGACACTGAAGACATTCATAAATCTGTTGAAATTTTTTTCAATTGTATGTTCATGGACACTGCCCCTATGGATTCATTTTAGTGAAATATAAAATAAAATATAATGGTATTTTTATTAAAATGGAAGAAATTACAAATATACTTGTTCTGATGTTGGTTCCTCCTGTGGTGCTGGACTCAAACATCAGACCTGCATCACTGAAAACCCCCATACTGTCCCTTCCACCTCCTGCCGTACAGCCGGTGTTATGCTTCTCTATGACGTCCCAGATCTAAAGCAACAAAGAGATCATTTATTAGCTAAATTACAAGCTGTTGAGATGCTTAAGAAGATCCTTCACCTGAGTCTGAGTGAGTCTGTTCTTGTTAAGGACATGCACAGCCTTGTCAACCACCACCAGCCCAACTCTAGCTCCAGGATCTCCAGTTATCTGCAGCTTGACCAGATCTCCTGTGCCATAGGTATTCCTCTTGTTCTTCACCTGAAGCTTGAGCTGTTAAAACGAGAGATACTGAATCAGATCTAGTTGATGAGCATGTCAACTATTTCCTGTGATGGTTGACCAGAGGTGGAGAATCCAGGGGTCAGAAAGTAAAAGTCCTGCCATATATTTATTCCACCCATGAACTCACACAGCAAAAACTCCAGTGTTAAATGAACTCTCCTGGGAGTTTATTTGGCTCCAGACTCAAGAGTGTTAAAGTTAATGAGATAATTAAGTGATTGATTGAGTGATGATTGAACATTATTGAAAACACCTGATGTTAACAAGCAAAATTACTGAAGGAGAAAAATCTCTTTTTTAAGTTACCATTATGGAGATCAGTGTTTGCTTTAGTTGGGCTCTTGACCCTTAAACTAATAACTTTAGATTTTGTTTGGCTGTTGTATATGGGTTACAACTCTCAGATGAACAAAGAGCTAAGTTGATCAGGTGGTGTTGGTTATGGTTTGACAAAATCATAATTTGACCTGAATCACAAAACTCATTTAGAGAGTTAAGTTTACCTTGTTGATTATAGCTGCCTGTGATTTTAATATTATGCCATGTTAATCCCTTTCAAAGTAATCAGAAAGATTTCTTGAAAGGTGTTCTGATCAAAAGACTTTGAGAAAATATAATGTTTGGACACACTGACATCAAGAATCAGCCTGTGATTCTCAACAATGGTGACAAATAATAAAGCATGTTGCAGTGCATTCTGGGTGCCACCAATCAAAACTCATCCATGGCTCCCATCATGCATTGCGGTATGAATAAATTATGATCTGAATTGTCTTGTTTCCTAACTGAATATTCTTTTTGCCACCATTGTTGAGATTCATACACTGAATCTTGATGTCTGTGTGTGCCTTAAAGAAAGATTTTCCTTTTCTTTATCAGAACAACTTTTAAGAAATAATTTGAATTATATTGAAAAATCTGGAACTTAATCTGTAGAATCACTGTGATGTTGTAATGACCAATATACATTTAAGTCAGAGATTAGGCTCTAAATGAGTTCAGTGATTCAGATCAAATTATGATTATATTAAAATATAACCAACACCACCTGATCAACTTTTCTTTTTGTTCATCTGGCTGTAATAACTCAGATCAACAGCCAAACAAAATCTAAAGATAATCATTTAAAGGTCAACTGCCCAACTAAATCAAACACTGATCTCCATAATGGTGACTAAAATTGTGATTTTTCTCCTTCAGTGATTCTGTTTGTCAACATCAGGTGTTTTCAATAATGCTCAATCATCACTCAAACAATCACTTAATTATCTCATTAACTTTAACACTCTTGAGTCTGGAGCCAAATAAACTCACAGCAGAGTTCATTTAACACTGGAGTTTTTGCTTTGTGAGTTCATGGGTGGAATAAATATATGGCAGGACTTTTACTTTCTGACCCCTGGACTCTCCACCTCTGTGGTTGACCCACCGTTCCCATGCACGTGTCCTTCACGTCGACCCAGACTGAATCAGACACCACCTCAGACGAGCCCACATGGTAATAAGCCACAAAGCGGAAGGACGGCACCATGTCTCTGGTTACAGGTAGAGACAGAGTCACTATAGCTTTTCCTCTCCTCTTGATCCTGTCCGCTTTAACAATCTGACCTTTACTTAAGATCTGAAAATGAGGAAGATGAGTTAACAGTATTTATGATATTCATATGATTTCAAACACAAGCTTTGGTAGTTAATCAGATATTGACATAATAAATACATTTGTGGTGCAGCTGAATATGAAATAACTATAATCTTTACCATGTATGTGTAATCTTGATCTTTGACCTCCAGGATTGACCTCCACTTCCACATTCTCAGCAGGAGTCTGGTCAGGATTTGTTACGTAAACCTGTTATATATAAATAATATATTTATGAAATTGTTCCTTAGTTCCTGCAACCCTTCAGGTTTTGTTAAATGGACCTTTTATAGAAGCCGAAGCAAAAAAATAAAAAAATAAAAAAATAATATATATATATATATATTTACACAGCACATCACAATAGGGAAGAAAAAACTATTGCAACTTCCATTTCATGCAAACTTAAATAGTTTATGTTTACTTGTTTATTTTTTAGTCAATGTTTTATACCGAGATATCGAAGGGCATCCCAGGTTTGAAGAATTGTGGTGTTCTTTTGAAGTGGATGGTGTACGGTGACGTCACAATCTGAATGCCTCTCCTTTCTGCTTCCACCATTTCACTGCCTGAAACACACACACACACACACACACACACACACACATAGGATTTAGCATACACAATCACACACAGGCATGTAAACATACAGATGTACAGTTTCTGTTGAGTCTTACCACTTTCTGTTAAAAGACTGGCTGAAACATAGATTGATCGTCCAACCAGCTGCTTAATGTCTGGAAATGTCTTAGTGATCATCTCCCTGCTCAGTTCTGCCTCACCTTCTCCTTCCCTAATCTATTCATATGAGAAAGACAATAACAGTCAACAAGACGCAGTAAAAAGCATTTTAATGTTTTATTCAAGTCATCCTTTAGATGAAGAGAAATTAGATTGATCCCAGCTTGTAAACCGTTTAATGTCTCTCACCTGGACTTTTTGAAGAGAAGAAGCAATACTTGTTTTCTTCTCACCGTCCATCACACCAAACATCACAAACGCATTTCCTTCCACCTTCTGTCCAAACAGGTACCTATAAAAGCACAGACAAATTCTGCTGTAAAAACTGAACGGTGACGACAACTGTCCCTGATCCACGTCCACTTTCATCACAAAGAGAAAAAGCAGCTTGAACGTTTGTCTAACTACCTTCTTTTCTTTTTCCACAGTCATACATGTTTTGAACAACATGAGGGTTTTTTTTATTATTATTTTTTATATGAGCATGTACACTACTCATTTTGTTTGTATATATATATATATATATATATATATATATATATATATATATATATATATATATATATATATATATATATATATATATATATATATAGTTAGTTATCTAAAAAGTTTTAGTTAGAAGAACACCTGTTGGATTTTACAGTGTAGCCAATATTCTCTGGAGCTGCTCTCTGTGCCACACACTTTGAAAACCCCTGGTATAACCAACTGATGTCAGGTTTATTCAGTCACATTAAATGATATATAAAACCTGTTATGGCTTTCCCTTAAGCTGTTGTTGTTGACAACATTTAACAAATGCAAACAGAGTCCATGCATTCAGATTTTTGCAAACAAATGTTGCAAACCAAATATTGCCTCAAATCCACTTCCTGGGGCTTCTCATCCCTTCATGCTTATAAACATGAACACACAGAGTTCCTTTCAGACACGGCATACATCAATATATTGTATCAATACATCAATATATAATATCCTTAATCCATCATGTTCACACTAGCATCCCCAAAATCTGTGGGTGCTTCTCTATGCTCAAACTGATGCTTTCTTGTTTCCTCGCTCCTCCGTCCTCCAGCCCATGGCCCGGAAACGCTGGATCTCAGTCATCTAGAAGAGCATCTCAGTCCTCTAACTGCACTGCAAGGAGGCGAGGAACGATGAGCGAGGCAACTTCAGTCATGAGAGCGGATACACAGGAAACAATATTCATACTACCAGTTAGGGCTGGGCGATTTAAATCGCGATATTGTTATGCGCATCTCGTCAGTAAAGCCGGTTCCTTGATTAGTAGTAAATCACCATCACCTGCTTTTCCTGCCCTACTACCAGTAAAATACAGAATAACCACAACTCAAAACAAATATGCCTTTTGAGACTAAGATAAATGTCTTTGTTGCTTTTGGAATTTATATTATCTCAAACACTCATGAAAAGTTTTGGATGCTCTCATAGCACATATTATTTCATAGTTTACATAGAGATCTATTTTAAATCAGTGTGTGCACACACTAAATATTCATTTTGAATAAAGTGAAGCAGAACATGTTGTCTTACTTGGCTTCAATGTCGACTGTCAGGCTCTCGTCACCCACATAGAAGAAAGACTTACTGGGTCTTAATCTGACTCCAAATGTTGGCGGCACTATAAACCAATCCAGAGAAAAGACACAAATAAATAAATACATTCTTTTAGTTTTATTGCATTTACACAAACACACATTTTGTTGACACACATCTTACCATATTCTTTGACCTCAAAGTCTGCAGTAAACGTCTTCTGAGGAGTGTGTGTGTACCGAGTGACAACCTTCCAGATCCCAGGACTGAAACAAAAACATTTCAAAATATAAATAAGCATTATACAAAAGATCAAATGAATCTTATAACACAGATCACATCTATGAGTATTGTGTAGATAAATTAAAGATAAATCATTGAATCATTAAAGTTCACTCAGGTTTAATATCTTCAGTCCTGTCAGCGTTTCACACACCTGGCAACCTCAGGAATGGCGTAGCTTCCAGACTTCATCCCTTTCACTGGATATATCTGCTCTGATGAAACTGTGATGCCTTGTGGATTCTTCAGAAACACAGAAATCAGCATTAACACTGTGTGTTTACTGAGATCAGCAGTGTACATGCTCATTTAGGGCTGGGCGATATATCGCGCGATATTGTTAGGCGCATCTCATCAGTAAAGCCGGTTCCCTTGATTAGTAGTAAATCACCATCACCTGCTTTCAGATGGAGCGGCATTTACTACAAAAAAATTAACACTCCTGGGGCTGTGAGTGTATGAGTCCACACTCAAGAGTGTTAAAGTTAATGAGATAATTAAGTGATTAATTAAGTGATTATTGAGAATTATTGAAGACACCTGATGTTAGCAAGCAGAATCACTGAAGAAGAAAATCACAAATTGTAAGTTACCATTAAGGTGATGGGTGTTTGCTTTAGTTGGAGTCTTGACCATTACATGTTTACTTTAATTTTTACTGTTGTTTGTCTGCTGTTATTGATTTATAACAGTTAACTGAACAAAGTAAAGTGTGATCTGATAGTGTGGGTTATGTTTTGACATAATCATGCTGTGATCTGATAAAGTAAACTTATTGAGATAGTTTGGTTTGATTTTGTTAGCTGCAGTTTTGTGGTTCTTCAGCCTATGATTATCAGTATTTTACTTGTAATTCAAAGATATTTAATAAACATTGTCCTGATCAAAAGACTTTCAAATGAATTTATTTAGAAACACAGACATCAATAATCAGCCTGTGAATCTCAACAATGGTGACAATAATAAAGCATGTTGCAGTGGCTGCCACCAATCACAACTCATTAATGGCTCCCATCATGCATTGCGGTATGAATAAATTATGATCTGAATTGTCTATGTAATTTACTTTTCCTAATTGAATATTCTGCTCGTCACCATTGTTGAGATGCATTGACTAAATCTTGACGTCTGTGTGTGCCTAAAAAAAATTGTTTTTTTAAAACAACTTTTAAATAATCTTTTATTTTTTATCAAACATTCTGGGCATTTATGCAGATACACAGTAATGCTGCAACCAACAACATACATCGAAGTCAGAAAGAAGGATCTTAATGAGTTCAGTGATCAAGTTCAAATGTTGAATGTCATAATATAACCAACACCATCAAATCACCTTTTTTTCTTTGCTCATCTGGCAGTTATATATGGAAGCTTGTTTCCGCCACAAAATTAAAAAAAAAAGATAATTGCGACTTTTTATCTCACAATTGCGAGTTTACATCTCGCAATTCTGACTTTATTTCTCAGAATTGTGAGATATAAAGTCAGAATTGCGTGAAATAAAGTCAGAATTCTGAGATATAAAGTCAGAATTGCGTGATATAAAGTCAGAATTCTGAGATATAAAGTCAGAATTGCGAGATATAAAGTCGCAATTGCGTCTTATAAAGTCAGAATTCTGACTTTTTTTCTCGCAATTGCGACTTTATATCACGCAATTCTGACTTTATATCTCAGAATTCTGACTTTATATCACGCAATTCTGACTTTATAACACATAATTGCGAGTTTATATCTCGCAATTCTGACATATTTTCTCAGAATTGTGAGATATAAAGTCCAATTCTAAGGGGGGGGGAAAAGACGGACTTTTTTTTTTTTTTACCTCAGAATAGTTTATATCTCACAATTCTGACTTTATAACACGCAATTGCGACTTTATATCATGCAATTCTGACTTTATATCTCCCAATTGCGTGATATAAAGTCAGAATTCTGAGATATTAAGTCAGAATTGCGTGATATACAGTCGCAATTGCGAGAAAAAAAGTCAGAATTCTGACTTTATAACACGCAATTCTGACTTTATATCTCAGAATTCTGACTTTATAACACGCAATTGTGACTTTATATCATGCAATTCTGACTTTATATCTCCCAATTGCGTGATATAAAGTCAGAATTCTGAGATATAAAGTCAGAATGCTGAGATATAAAGTCAGAATTGCGTGATATAAAGTCGCAATTGCGAGAAAAAAAGTCAGAATTCTGACTTTATAACACGCAATTCTGACTTTATATCTCAGAATTCTGACTTTATAACACGCAATTGCGACTTTAAAACACGCAATTCTGACTTTATATCTCGCAATTCTGAGAAATAAAGTCAGAATTGCGAGATGTAAACTCGCAATTGTGAGATAAAAAGTCGCAATTATCTTTTAAAATGTTTTATTCAGTGGCGGAAACAACCTTCCATAGTTATAACTCAGATACAGCAGACAAACAAAATCTAAAGTAAACATAAAAGGCTCAAGAGACCAACTAAAGCAAACACCCATCACCACAATGGTAACTTACAATTTGTGATTTTCTCCTTCTGTGATTCTGCTTGTTAACATCAGGTGTCTTCAATAATGCTCAATCATCACTAAATTAATCACTTAGTTATCTCATTAACTTCAACACTCTTGAGTGTGGACTCATACACTCCCAGGAGTGTTAATTTAACACTGGATGTTTCGCTGTGTACAAAGAGCCGTAGTTAACTGACAAGCTGAGCCATATCGCATTAAATATCGCTGGCGATACGTCCGCGATATTAATGCGATATGGCTCAGCTTGTCAGTTAATTACGGCTCTTTGTAGTAAATGCCGCTCCATCTGAAAGCAGGTGATGGTGATTTACTACTAATCAAGGAACCGGCTTTACTGTCGAGATGCGCATAACAATATCGTGCGATATATCGCCCAGCCCTATGCTCATTACAGCTGAAATGTCTACTGTGTGTGTGTGTGTGTGTGTGTGTGTGTGTGTGTGTGTGTGTGTGTGTGTGTGTGTGTGTGTATTAACAGTGACCACTTATATAAGTGTGTACCATGATCTCCACCGTGACAGCAGACTGACTGAGTGGTTTCAAGTTGGGCGTCAGAGAGAAAATCCTGTATTGAACTGCAAAAGAGGTCAAAGCAAAAAACTGAAGTATGAGTTCTGATGTTTTTTACTCAGATTCAAACCCTGAATACATGCAGCAGTCACTTTAATAATTAATATGATTATGTCATGCTTCTGTAACATGTTTAAAATTCACTGTGTTTTATTTTTCCCATTTCTTAGCACATACTCATACCTGTGCTAGCAGGCGTGTAGATGGGCTTGTCTGTCTGTACAAATATATATCCAGACTGGAATGAGACCATGACCACTTTGTGGTGTGAGATAGAAACTGAGCTTGTAGATACACATACTGCTTCTCCAGAGGATCATCAGAGAACAAGTTCTGATCATCAGGGATCTAGAGAACAGATAATCAGTCAGCCTAAATTATATCTGATGATAAATTAATCAGAATGAAACATCACTGCACTGTTATGTAGCTCTCACCTTTATATCTGTAAGGATCTGGTAATTGTTTTCTGCAGTCAGTGTCACTGTTTTGTCTGTTATCTCCCTGTCTTTCTTTGGGAAGTTCTTCACTGAGATCCTCACGTTCAGGTTTCCTCCAGAGTAATCCTGAGCCTCCACAAACACATTCTCTGAGGAACCCACTCTCAGCAAATTAGGAGCTGACAGAACAAACCTGAGGAGATCAAATCACAGCGTTTGAAATCTTAAAAACTGATTATTAACTCTATGAGCAAACGGTGTGTTTAAAGGTCCCGTTGCATGCGATTCCATGTTTCAAACTTTAGTTAGTGTGTAATGTTGCTGTTAGAGCATAAATAATATCTGTAAAATTATAAAGCTCAAAGTTCAATGCCAAGCGAGATATTTTATTTAACAGAAGTTGACTACAAAAAACGGCTTGATTGGACTACACCCCTCTACATCCTGCATTAGTGACATCACTAGAACCTTTTCTTGACTAACCTCCGCCCACAGGAATGCTCCCTCAACTCTACTGGCTACTTGCGCACTTCTTATAACTTAGCCTACTGTGTTTACTCAGCTCTTACGGTGATTTTCTGAAGTAAAACTGACGCTTCATCTTTTGTGTGATGTACAATAAACTTTATTAAACTCATCAGTACATGTTTGATCATCATTCAGACAGCAGACTTGTAGGCTATTAATAAATAATGGATACATAGCCTACAAGCAGATGACAAATACGTTATAATAACCGTAATTAAACTACTAAACCATACCTGTTTCATCTCTATACAGCACTCTGACTCTGTAGGCATTATTGTCCGACTCGAAATGAACGCCGTTACTGAGAGTTTCTGATATTATTATCGTTCCGTGAGATGAATTTTTCCTGACAGACTGAGCACGAGCTCATGAAGCTCCGCCCCCTGTGCCGTCCAGCAGCACCTCATTTGCATTTAAAGGGGACACACTGAAACGGCTCATTTTTCTGAGCCCCAAAAAATGTCAATTTAAACATGCTGTAAAAAATGATCTGTTGGGTATTTTGAGCTCAAACTTCACATACACACTCTGGGGACATCAGAGACTTATTTTACATCTTGTGAAAAGGGGCATAGAACGGGACCTTTAATACTCACAGCGGGTCACACAGTGTGAGGAGGGGTGAGGAGAGAAGAACAACAGACACAGCAGCTTCACCTCCATCGTGTGTGTGTGTGTGTGTGTGTGTGTGTGTGTCTCTTTCTGTGTGAAACTGAAAACCAAAAAAAAAAAAACATGAAATTTAAACAATCTCCACTCCCTTCCCTCCCTAAAAATGGTTTAGTCCAATTGTTATTAATAGGCTTGTTTGAGATGCGCCTCGCCTCGCCTGAGATGTAGTCGAGAGTAGGCGGCCGCAGTGAGGGGAGGAGTGAAAAAAGCGCAGGCAAGCCGGACAGGGCTGCGTTCCAGTCCAAAATTGTCATGCCCTTCACTTGCTAACTTCCCTTCGTCTCGTTCACTCATTGAACGAGGATGTACGTCATTGCGAGTGCCCACTACTGGCGGAAACTGCAATGGGCTGAATTGGAACGTCCTAAGCCCTTGATCACTTGGAATCAGCTGTGGAGTTGATTTATTATTTACATTTTTTTTTTCCTTTAAGAATTTGTTTAATGCAGCATCCAAATGTTTATGTGTGTTTGGGTTGTTTTAAACAAAAAATATATATAATTAATATATCATAGAGTTGTCTGTTGTGGTGGTGATTAGATGAGATATGTGGTGACGTCACAATCGTACTGCATTGTGGGACATATAGGTGCCTGAAGTGTACATTTGAAGCAGACTCGCTCCCTCGGTCAAAATCGAGGGAACGAGGGTCTGTCCATATAAACTTCCCTCGTCCACTTCACGAAGTGGAACGCACTTCAAAATGGCGGCAGGGATTCCCCCGAGGGGAAGTGCTTAGGGAAGTTTGCAAGTGCGTGTCTAAAAGTGGACTGGAACGCAGCACTGATCTCTCTTCTCGCAGTGGATCTGACACCGGCGAGATCAAAGATGGATATCGCGGGATTCACGCTCGTGCACAGTGTTGCTAATAAACTGGATGTAATTCAATTTATGTTGCTTTTATATGAAAATAAATAAAATGAACAAGACACCCAAAGTACTTGTTATTTAATTCCATTCCAAATACATGTTTATCAATATTTTTTTCTTTAATACAGACATATGTGTTTTTATTTATTTATTTTTTATAAAAATTAAATTGCATAACCCATAGAGATCGCACTGTTAGATAGTTTGGGAATATTCACACATAACGTATACACATAAAACATGATATCAGAGTTTTAAAATCAAACATTTTAAAAGAGAACAATACATCACGGTTGTTTAAACCAATAAACATTAAGCTGTGTCGTCAGCAAGTCGTTTCCCATCATGCTTTTGATCAGCGCAGTCAGTGGAGAGCAACTGCGCTCGACTGCAGAATCCGACAGGTGTGCCTTTTTTTTTTTTTTTTTTTTTTTTTTTATTGTTTTAAGAATTACAATTACAGTCAGGGGGGTACAACGAGTAAAGCAGATAAACAAACATAAAAAACATACATAAACAGCGACAAATTTACAAGTTAACTAAACATTTTAAAGTGTTTACAGATTGAGACACACTTTGTAGCTTTCTTATTTTTCAAACCCAATATTGTGTTTAGGTATTGTATAATTTCTGCTCTTAAAATGAGAAATAAAGGCTTGTTTCCTCCAAATTTACTCTTATGAATACTAAATTTCGCTAACAGAAGCAGTAGATTAATTAAGTAATATTCCTTATGAAAGGATTTGTCATAAGCGAAAAAACCAAATAATACATTTTTAAAACACAGTTGAAAGCTGGGCATGACATGAGCCTTAATAAAAGAACAGAAATCTGACCAAAAACACATTGTATGAGGACAACTCCAAAATAAATGATAAAATGATTCAACGTGTAGATCACAAAATGTACACACTGTGTCAATATCACAATTAAATCTGTTCACAAGATAATAATTACATGGGTAATATTTATAAATGAGTTTAAGTGAAATTTCTTTGATTTTGTTTGTGATTAAATATTTGTGAGGAAGTTTCCAGATATTATTCCATAACAGATTATCAGCATAACCATTCCAAAATGATATAATAGCAGGTCTGGAGACAATATCCCTTTGGAGCAAAGCCCGTACACAACGATTATTATTTTTCATACAGGAAAGAGAGAAGCAGATACGGCCTACTTCAGTATCAACAGGATCAAACGAGTATGGAGGGAGCAGAGGACAGGTGTTTTTAAGAAGCATGTTTAGACCAGAGGGAACAGCATCCATAACCACAGCAAAGTCCTTAGGAGTAACTGGAATATTATATTTAGAAAGGAATTCAGAGTAGGACAACATAAGACCTTCATTGTTATACAGTTGTCTAACAAAAACAATATCATTATAAAACCAATTCATAAGAAATAAAGATTTAGATTTATACAGAATATGCTTATTGTTCCAGATAAAACATCTGTTTGGAGAGAAATTGTGTTTATAGATTAAATTCCAGGAAAGAAGCATTTGTTTATGAAAGTTAGAAAGTTTTAAAGGAAGCTTGGTAATACTGTAGTCACAAAGCAAAAGAAATTGGAGACCACCAACTTGTGAAAAGATAAAGTGTGGTATAATATTCCAGATAGAAGTTGTTTTTTTAAGGAATTGCTTAATCCAGTTAACTTTAAAGGTATGATTAAGGGTGGTAAAATCTAAGAAGTTCAGGCCTCCATTTTCAGTTGAGTTCATAACCACAGATTTTTTTATATAATGGGTTTTATTTTTCCATAAGAAGTTAAACAGCATTTTATCAATAATTTTACAAGTGTTATCATTTACTGCTAAGGAGAGCGCTGCATATGTAAGTCTCGAGATGCCCTCTGCCTTTGTGATCAGCACTCTCCCCCTCAAGGATAGGTCTCTCATTAACCACTGATTTAATTTTTTTTTTGTTTTGTCAATGACTGGTGAAAAATTAAGTTTACATCGTTCCTCTTCATTCTTTACAATCTTAATACCTAAATATGTAATTTCATCTTTAATGGGGATATTACAAATTGAGAGAAGATTACTGGTTTTAAGAGACATTAATTCACACTTATTTAAATTCAGGTAAAGCCCTGAAGCTTTTGAAAATGTATGAATAATCTTGAGGGCTAAAGGTATTTCTCCTGCATCTTTTAAAAAAAGTGTGGTATCGTCAGCTAATTGACTAATAATTATTTCACTGCCAGCAGCAGTGATACCTCTTAAAGGGCTCTGTTTAATATGGTCGGCAAGAAGTTGTGAACAAAGTAAAAATAAATATGGGGAAATAGGGCATCCCTGTCTGATACCACGACTGAGATTAAATCTGGGTGAGGTGCCATTACGCAGTTTGATTGAACAATTTGCATTAGAGTATAAAGTTTTAACGGAATTAATAAAGAAATCACCAAAACCAAATTTGTTTAGGGCTGAATATATGAAATGATGTTCAACAGTGTCGAAGGCCTTATGAAAGTCTAAAAAGAAAATGAAACTCTCGTCTGGGTATAGATGTGGGTAATCAACAAGGTCTAATACCAAGCGAATATTATTCGAGATGTGCCTATTACTCATAAACCCTGACTGTGTGTCATCGATAATGAAATCCAAAGTTGTCTTAATTCTAGAAGCTAATATAGAGGCTAAAATTTTATAATCATTATTAAGTAGGGAAATTGGTCTCCAATTGTCTAGAATTAAAGTGTCTTTTTTTGGTTTGGGAATTAAGATAATTAGGCCTTGAGTCAGAGTAGGCGGGAGTTTACCATATTCAATAGACTGTAAGAAAAGATTTAAAAGAAAAGGAGCAAGTTCTTCTGAAAAGGTTTTATAGAATTCAGAGTTTAACCCCTCTACACCAGGGGATTTATTTAATTTAAGCTCTGCAATAGCTTGAAGGACTTATTTTATACATATAGAACTATCACAGTGTTCTTTATGAACTTCATTTATAGTTTTCAAATTAGTAAGACTATCTATAAAAACAGAGGAGTAATTTTCATTAAATCCTGATTTATAAAGAGTGCTATAAAAGGTTGAACAGTAATCTGCAATCATCTTAGAATCATGTGTTACCGTACCATTAATATTCAAATGTAAAATTGTATTTGTTTTTGCATGGAATTTTTCTAATTGAAAGAAATATGCTGAATTCTGCTCACCTTTTTCTAACCATCTCTGTCTAGATCTAACGAAAGCCCCCTCTGCCTTCCTTTTATAAATATCATCTAATTGGCTTTGAAGCGTGTATAACTCAAGATATTCACTATCCGATAAATTTGGAGGAGATTTATGAGTAAAAGATGTAATTTTAGAAATGATCATCTCCTCTTCAAGTTTTTTAGCTTTAGACAAAAAACTGCCAAATTGTCTAAGAAATTTACAAGCTTCAAATTTAAATAACTCCCAATTGGTGCAATAATTATTACTAATTTGAGCTATATTCCAATATTGTGCAATCAAACTGCGAATGGTCCCCTTAACAAATTCATGCTCCAATAATGACTTATTGAGCTTCCAATAAGAATTATTATAGCTAGAGGAAGGAGAGGAATGTAAAGAAATGTTGATAGACACTGCCTTATGATCGGTTAATGGCGTGGGAAGAATATTAACAGAAATATCTTCTTTATGTAAATTGCACGGAGTTAACCAGTAGTCAATACGAGACATAACGGTACATGCCTTATTATTCCACGTGAAAGAATTAATACCAGGGAATTTCTCTCTCCAAATATCTATTACATTAAACTTCTGCATAAAGGCCTTTAGTGTGGAGTTATGATAATTTGCACTACGAGGTGGCCATCGGTCAAGGGAGTTGTCTAAGGTGATATTAAAATCTCCTCCTATAATAACAAGTGAATTTGGGAATTTGGATAAACAGTGTGTAATACGACTCTCTAACTTTTTAAGTAGATCATCATTTTCAATTTTAGAATTGTACCCATAAAAATTTATAATAATTATAGACACCAGATCTAGTTTAATAATTAAAATAATGAAATGGCCAAGGGAATCCCCCTCAGAAAATAAAATGTCCCCAGAAAATTTGTTTTTTAGAATTGCAACACCAGCTTTACGCTCAGACCCATGAGCAAACCAAACATCATTACCCCATTGAGCTTTCCAGAAATTTACATCTTTAGGCGTTGAATGAACTTCTTGAAAAAAACAAAAATCACTTTTCTGCTGTTTAGCAAATAAAAACAAAGCTTTACGTTTAACATTAAATCTTAAACCCCTGACATTAAGAGTAACTAACGAAAACGACATGAATATATGAACAGAAGAAACAGGAACAGTTTTAGAGTAACTTCCATCCCCTTTGAAATACAAGAAAGAAAGAATAAACCCGGATGTGAAATTATAGAAAACATTCATCCATAATTAACTTGCATTAGGCAAGTAATAAACCTTAGCACAAACTTACAAGTTGGCTTAGAATAGGTCAGAGGGAAAAGTGTACTTATGACGCAAGATGAAAACCACTTGATTTCACGTGGGTGATTGCACCTCTTTCCCATCGATGAATACGCGCACACCGACAAAGAACGCTCGCTTTCCTTCCTTCCTAGCAGCTTCAATCAACGGCCACCTCTTCATCCTCAGCAACTTATCTGCTTGAGATAAATCTTCTGTGAATCTCAGCTTGTGACTCCTCAGATATTCAGACTGCTTGGCCTGCCGCCAGATCAGGTCCCGCGTAGATCTTCTTACGAAGCGAATGATGACTGGCCTAGGTCTATTGGCCTGCTCATTCCGCTTTCCCAGTCGATGCACAACATCTATGTCCTCTTTGAAAGACAAGTTTGAGTCGGGAACAACTGAACCACAGACTCCGATCACTTTTTGCTTTATGTTCTCCTCCGAATGTTCAGGAATACCGTACAGACGGAGGTTCCATCTCCGCTGATAACGCTCGGCATCGTTCAGTCTTTGCTCAAGTTCGTGGAGTTTAGTGCTGTTTAAGTTGGTGGTAGTTTTGCAGCTCTTCAAGTCTGTTTTTAGAGCGTTTACTTCTTCAAACACAAAGTCAATTGATTTCTTAAGTCCCTCAATGCTCACCGTGTTGCTGGTAATCATTTTGCCGAGGTCATTTGCACTTTCTTTAATCCGGGATGTCAGTGCTTCGATGACATTATCTTGCAATTCCGTCAGGGAGATTTCGCCTCGAGCTTTCTTTTGTTGAGGTTTCACAGGCGTATCTAAGTCGGAGTCACGTACGAACTCGAGACTTGGGCTTTCAGACCGGGTGACAACTGGATTTTTTTGGTCATATTGATGGTCTACCTCGATGTGTGCAGCAGCGACAGGAACTTCTAAATCCATCTCTTCCATAAGCGACTTGGAGATAGAATTCTTATTTTTTCCTTTGCGTTTCATCGTGCTATCCTTGGTTTCCATGTGCGTTCAAGAGTTCAGTTAACGACCGTCAACTTAAGGAGGAAATTAAGTAACTTAAATAACTATTTACTCCGCCTAAACGAAACAGAAAATAGCCTAATGCATAAACAAAAGATTTGATCCGTCCGGGTTTAAATAGAGTTAAAATATAGGGGATGGAAAGTAAAATTGAATCAGCTGCATGAATCTGCGACCGCACCGGCTGCCATCTTGGATCGCCCCATTGGCGACAGGTGTGCCTTGCGCTCGCGAGAGATTTTTGACATACGTCAGCATGACATCAGAGCAAGGCGGACCACACTCGGACACATTTCTAACCGGCATGCATCTCGCGCTGATCACCGGTGATCGATTCTGCGCAGATTTTGCTCATCTCAAACAAGCCTAATCACTTCAGTTCAGTCAGCGGAGGACCCAATAAATTCGCAAGTCCCACCCTAGCTAGTGAATAGAACCAATCAGAGTTCAGGCTGACCCGAGAACAGCTGAAGTTTGAAGTACGCAGTGGAAATGAGACTGACTGAAAATGTCGGGGAAAAAATGTAGGTACGTCATTAAAAGAAGGAGAGGGGAAAAGAAAAATAGAAAAGAAGGAGAGGAAGGCCAGAGAAGAGAACTGCTAAATCAGTCTATCAAAACAAGATATTTAACAAGACAGGTTAGTGCACTGTATGGATGTCAATGTGATGGGATATCGTCGTGCTCTGATCATTTCGCTGCCAGATTTACTTTCACGGTAATAGGACACAGTGGCGCGGGGGTTACGCAATACGACCGGAAACACTTTCACTTTCACTATTAAAGGGACAGTACCTACAAGATTACCATCACAATTAAAATGTTACAAATGAATTACAAGTGGCTAAAATGATCAACCACAGTAACACATTGCACATTTAGTATACTGTCAAAGCTTAGCATACTTCGCAGTTACAAATAGAATAAAAAGAGAACAATGATGTGATGTTACATTATTCACAAACGTGCACATGAAGAAGACATAATTGGAAAAAGTATGGAGATTTAACTACACACATACACACTGTTGTGATGTCATTTCTTAATCATTTACTCAGTCTGTAATAATTTCAGTCTTTATCATTAACCTAAAGTGAAGTCTTTCACTTTACAGTGAAAACAAAGCACCATCACCTGAATGCGTTGTGTTTTGGCTTTCCTGCCATAACAAATGTGCCTTACAAACACAGATACAGCAGCCAGAGAAAATACACAGCAAAATCCCCAGAGTTAAATTAACTCTGCTCAGAGAACATTTGGTCCCTCTATACAGAGAGTTAAAATAACTCTAAACAGAATTAAAGTTAATGAGATACTTAAGTGATTAATTAAGTGATGATTGGGCTTTAATGATGAACACCTGCTGTCAACAAGCAGAATCACTGAAGGAAAGAGAAACACAAGAACTACAACTGACTTCAGACACAGCCTTAGATTAAATCAACTGAAGACAAAATAAAACATTAAATCTGTGAAGATCTCAGCAGAGGAGGATTAAACAACTCCACAAACAGCATTACCAGCTTCACTTATTACTAACCAGACTGACTTTATTTCTGTCAGACGTCTACAGAAGTTCTTATTGAGAATTAATAGAGGTTTAGGGTGCTTTCACACTGGCAGTTCCCCGGTCCGCATGAAAAAACGCTAATGTGAACGCTGTCATCGGACCCGGGTGCGCACTAGAGTACCGAACCCAAGACTACCTGGAGGAGGTGGTCTGAGCTCGGTTGCTCCCGAACCGTGGTGTGGTTCGCGTTAATGTGCAAGCAACACGGACTCGGGTGCGCGCTTGTTCAGGAAGTATAGTATCCCGCGCATGCGTATCACTGTCGATATCATTGTTTCCTCACACAAGACAACCAAAATAAAATAATTTAAATCGCATTCATGTTTGAATGCCTTCTGTTTGTGATGCAAAAGACTATGCGCGCTAACCGTTACCATAGTAAATGCTTGAAGATACGCATATTAAAAAAAAACATAGCGAACGCTTGAAGAAATCAGACCAATCTTAAAGGCTATCACAGTCATGTTTTTATTTTTTAAATGAGTGGCAGGGGAACGTTGTGGGACACTGAAGAGGTGAGGTGCCTCATTCAAATTCATACAAATCTCATTCAAAAAACATTCCTCATTCAAAAAAATCTTCTACGAGCAGCAGAAACACGGCGTCCCCTGGATATGTGCTGAATTACACCATGTAATGCACATAAACGTAGTTATGCATAATAGCACCAAAAAAACCCGACAAATTACAGCTATGCTCAGTCGAGTTGTATTCTCCATGCGTTTTCCGTGTGCGTTTGCGATGACGTAAGATCACTGCAAACGCACCTGGGTTCGATACAACTAATTGAGTGTGAAACCAGACCAACGCTGCGGGGGGCGCCGGGAACTAGCGCACTCGGGTTCGGACCGCAGCAAACGAACCCAGTGGAAAAACGCCCTTAGATGTTGATGATTTATTGAAAATGGTTGGTCGCCATTATCGTGATGAGTGTTTCCTTCAGTTGGGCAGTTTAACTCTTAGCTTATTTTTTTGTGAGTTTGTGGTTTTTGTAACAGTTATTACCATAGCACGTAATTTGTTGCAAAGAAAGCCAGAAGCAAAGATGTTCAGGTGATCTAGTTTTCAAACACAAAATGTAGAATGATGCACTTATATCATCACTGTCCAAAAGTGGTTATTTGATGTTAACAGATTATATTCCCTAACAATACTCTCTTGCCACAGATTGGACATTTTGAATTTTTTAAATGCATAATGGGAGAATTTTTTTTTTCCTAAGACACAGACATCAAGAATCAGCATATGAATCTCAACAACGGTCACATGTTTCATGCCGCAATGCATCCTGGGAGCCATGAGTTTTAGACTATTGTGGCTCCCAGCATGCATTGCAGCATGAAGCATGTCACCATTGTTGAGATTCATATGCTGATTCTTGATGTCTTTGTCTAAAAAAAAAAAAATTATCTCTAAAATGTATTTTAAAAATCTAAATTCAGAATGTCCGGTCTTTGGCTAGGGAGTATTGTTAGTGAATATAATCTATTAACATCAAATAATCACTTTTAGACAGTCATGAGATAAGAGCATTTTTTTTACTATCTGTTGTTAAAAAACTATATCACCTGATCATCTTTGTTTTTGGCTTTCTTTGTAACAAATTATGTGTTTTGGTAAAAGTTGTTACAAAAACCACGAACTTGCCAAAAGAGTCAAACTGCCCAACTGAATGAAACACTCATCACCATAATGGTGATCATACATTTTCAATAAATCATCAACATCTAAACCTCTGCTAATTCCCAATAAGAACTTCTGTAGACGTCTGACAGAAATAAAGTCAGTCTGGTTAGTAATAAGTGAAGCTGGTAATGCTGTTTGTGGAGTTGTTGAATCCTCCTCTGCTGAGAACTTGTTGACAGCAGGTGTTCATCATTAATGCCCTATCATCACTTAATTAATCACTTAAGTATCTCATTAACTTTAACTCTGATTCAGAGTTATTTTAACTCTCTGTAGAGAGGGACCAAACGTTCTCTGAACAGAGTTAATTTAACTCTGGGGATTTTGCTGTGTATGTGTCTAAAAGTCAAGGGTCACGAACTAAAGCAAACACTCCATGACGAAATAATAGAACATCAACATCTAAACCTCTAATAATTCTCAATAATAACTTCTGTAGACGTCTGACAGAAATAAAGTCAGTCTGGTTAGTAATAAGTGAAGCTGGTAATGCTGTTTGTGGAGTTGTTTAATCCTCCTCTGCTGAGATCTTCACAGATTTAATATCTTCTTTTCTCTTCAGTTGATTTCATCTGAGGCTGTGGCTGAAGCACTGCTACTTGAGCGGAGTGATTTGCTCGCGGCGCCTGAGAAGCCCCGTGGTGAGAAGCAGAGAGTTCGCTCAGAGTTGGAGTAAATCACTCAGCAGAAGTAGCAGTGCTTCGCCTTCTGAGAATATAGTTCCCAGTATGTATATGGTTAGAGGATGGCTGTGTCTCATGTGACCTTGTTATTCGTATATGCTGTGACTATACAAATCACAACGTAGGAAAATGTTGGCGTTATTTTGTCACTTATTGGGATTAGTATGCTAGCTGGAGCCATTTACCTCCAGTCTTTGTGCTAAGCTAGGCTAGCGGTAGTCTCAGCCTCAGACGTCACGCCCACGGAACGTTGGCTAAACGTCTGATGCATATGGTACACTTAACTGGAAACACTTCAGGAATGTCGAAGTCGTCATCTGATTGGTTGAATTTTATCGGATTTCCGGGGGGCGCGAGTGTCGCGTTTATTTTCGGTCAGCCAGGAAACAAAGCGCAGACGTGTGATTGCGGAAGAAAAACTGTTGTGTTTACATGAGTGACAATGAGCATTTATCAAGATCAGCTAAACGTAGGATTCTCAAAAGTATACGTGCACGAACAGATCAATGACTTACTGCTTGTTTTCTTCTTCTTTGATTTTCTACACAGCAAAAACTCCAGTGTTAAATTAACACTCCTGGGAGTGTATATGAGTCCACACTCAAGAGTGTAAAGTGTTAAAATATGAGTGTTAAATTAACACTCAAGAGTGTTAAAGTTAATGAGATAATTAAGAGATTAATTTAGTGATGATTGAGCATTATTGAAGACACCTGATGTTAACTAGCAGAATCACTGAAGGAGAAAATCTCAAATTGTAAGCCACCGTTATGGCGTTCAATGTTTGCTTTAGTTGGGCTCTTGAACCTTTTCTGTTTACTTTATATTTTGCTTGTCTGCTGTTATTGATTTATAACAGTCAGATGAACAAAGAAAAAACGTGTTGTTTCGACATAATCATGTCGTGATCTGAAAAACTAACTAAACTTACTGAGATAGTTTGGTTTGGTTTCTAGTTAATTACAACAGCTCTGTGATTCTACAGCATATGATTTTCAGTATATTTCATATAATCAAAAATATTTCATAAACATTGTTCTGATCAAAAGACTTTGAAATGAATTAATTTAGAAACACAGACATCAATAATCAGCCTGTGAATCTCAACAATGGTGACAATAATAAAGCATGTTGCAGTGGCTGCCACCAATCACAACTCATTAATGGCTCCCATCATGCATTGCGTTATGAATAAATTATAATCTGAATTGTCTATGTAATTTACTTTATTGAATACTTATTAATTACTAATTGAATATTCTGCTCGTCACCATTGTTGAGATGCATAGACTGAATCTTGACGTCTGTGTGTGCCTAAAAGAAAGTTTTTTTTTCTTCAAAACAACTTTTAAGAAATCCTTTATATTATTTCTAAAATTGTGGATATGTATGCAGATTCACAGTTATGCTTTAACCAAATCTAAGTCAGAAAGAAGGATCTTAATGAGTTCAGTGATCAAGTTCAAATGATGATTGTCATAATATAACCTACACCATCAGATCACGTCATTTCTTTGTTCATCTCACTGATATAAATCAGTAACAGCAGACAAGCAAAATCTAAAGTAAACACATATGGGTCAAGAGCCCAACTAAAGCAAACACCCATCACCTTAATGGTAACTTACAATTTGAGATTTTCTCCTTCAGTGATTCTGCTAGTTAACATCAGGTGTCTTCAATAATGCTCAATCATCACTTAATTAATCACTTAATTAGCTCATTAACTTTAACACTCTTGAGTGTTAATTTAACACTCATATTTTAACACTTTACACTTTTGAGAGTGGACTCATATACACTCCCAGGAGTGTTAATTTAACACTGGAGTTTTTGCTGTGTATGCTGACTGACTTGTTGCTAGCCGGTCTGTTGTTGTGGGGACATTTCCATGCCCCGAAACGTGACGCTGAACGAAACGAACTGTAATTGGTTGTTTGACATGTCGGTCAAACGGCCTTATGGGCGGGCCTTGGCCAAAGAAAGCTGCTATGAATTCCAGACCTTCTTCATCCGTCAGTCTGAAGGTCTGGCTACGCGAGACTAGGCTAGCGGTAGGTGCGTCAGACAGATTACGGCACGCACGGAGATGAGAAGGGTATGTATGGACTTATCTAATTGAGAATGTCCCTTCTTTACATTTTTTTTCCCTTTATTTTTTGTGGGGTACTTTAGGATGGGTAGGGATAAGGATGTTGTTCTGGTTATTTATATAATTTGTATTCATTCATTTCTATGGATGTTAAAAAAGAAAACAGTAGGTTGTGATGTTCTCCATGTATGTCATGTATATACATGACATACATGGAGAACATCATATTGTCATTTAATAATCTGCGCAATAATATATATGCAAACAATGAAACCATGCTCTGCATTGTAAACTTCATATTATGTGCAGTCTGCATTGTGACTGATTGAAAAAAATTGGTGTGTGTGTGTGTTCTGCATTGGGGATGCTCTCTAGTCTAATTTCTTCATTTGTGTGTGTGTGTGTTCTGGATTGTGCCAGATTTTTTAGTTTTTTGACCAATAAAAAAAAAAAAAAACATTTCCCATTCATTCCTATGGGAGTCAAATTGACCCACGAGGGAAGTATTTGTTACAATTTTTATTACAACCACATAAACTCAAATCCAGTCAAAGTTCAAGTGCAACAAATCTCCCAAGGTCTTGGACCAATCCGATGAACAGTCCATTTTTAAAAATCTTGCCAAAATGCCTCATTCATCCATTCAAAACGACCAATTATCACTATAAATGAAATTCTGTCTTGATTTAGCGTTGTTGGTGGTGATACGTGGCAAAAAAAAAAAAAATTAATTCAGTTTATTTATTGAAAAACAAATCAATAGACTACATCAATTTCCCATCTGTGTGATGTTAGATTCCTCAGTTGGTTGTTTACAGTAAAATTTCCTAAACAAAAAAGTACAATTCTGTGATTTGCTTTGTGTGATTGTATGTGTTTTTGCACATAATGCTATAGTGGAGATATGTTAGTGTTTAATGATCTATTGGGATTTAAAGGGTTTCTGTATGGTGTGTTTCGTGTGTCACCATTGTGTTGAAGAGTAGAGCCTGTGCTTCAGTCCAGGATGAGCAAAGAAACACTGATGATATGCTGCATGTTGCTTTATTTAAAGGCAGTGACTGTGTAGTTGCTGATGCATTGATGATGTTTTTAAGTTCTTCAACTCATTCATGTGTGATGATGATCACTATAGGATTTAGTTAAATTGATGTTTCTAGTTAGCTCATAAAGTCTTTTTCTTAGTGGATCCAAATGAAATAATATCACAGTATAAATATTTAATGGCAATTGACCAATAAATTTCCTCAAATGAAATGAGGTATCTCAGGTTCTCTTACGAGAGTTCTCTCGTACTGCGTTTTATCAAAACGCTACGGGAAAAGTCTCTTTTCACGAAACACTGAAGCAAAAAATTATCCTTTAATTTTCATATATGTAAAACGCGTTGCGGCAGCAGCAGTCAGCTATGGCGAGACGGCTTGCTCGCTCATTGGCTGCTCTGCGGCAACTGCTTAAGCCTATCGAGCGAGGCCTGAGATGACGTCAGGCCAATGAGGGCGCTTCGCGCCCTCCTCGCCACTTCCCGCTGAAACGGGCGTGGCTTACCTCTATAAAAGGAGCTCGAGAAGGCTGATTCACTTGATTTTAATCTCTTCAGCGAAGCGCACGCATCGCTGGATCACGGAAGCAAGCGTCGTTCGAAGCAAGCACTTCAGCGGGACGAGCCCTCGAAGCCGCTGGCCAACGCCGCCTTCTACAGCCGTACCTGCTGCGCTTTCCGACGCCTATATCCTTTATTGCTATATTGCTCTGTTTTCTGTGTGTGTGTGTGTGTGTTCGCTGCAACACTCACCCCTAAAAGAGCTGCGTCTTTTTCAAGACGCCTTCTCATGCAGCGCTCGCGCTCGCTCCGAGCCAATTGCCTACGGTGACTCTGAGGACTCGCCAGGCATCCTTTCCGAGGCTGCCCTTCCTGGAAGCGGACGGCGGGATTAGTTTTTCTTTACGTTACAAGAAAAGCTACCCTGCCTCTGCACGCGTCATTCACCGGCGAAGGAGAAAAGAGTGTTCTTAGTCCCACCGTTGGTCGGTCTGACCTCTTTTCTCTCACATTTCTCAGTTCCCTGTTCGGCGACTGGAAATATTATTGCAGCAAGTGAGTCTGTTACACGCTTGCCTGCCAGCAAACGCCGAAGAATACATGTTGACGCCGCTTTCAAAGCCTGTATCCCCCTGTGGCTCAGTGGTGGAATTATAGGTTCTCCTCGCGGGAGACCGGGGTTCGGATCCCGGTCTGGCGGCATATATATTTATGCCGCCAATGCTTTGCTCTGTAAGTCCCCTGAAGGCGACTGCAGAGATGCATTTTGCAGCCAGCGAGCGCGTAGTACCCGCTTGCCTGCAACCGAACACCGTTTCTACGGTTCCCGCGCGTCACTGGCGAAAGAGAATGGAGTGTTTTCAGCCCCGCTGAATCTGGGCGATTTCCACTCTTCTCACATTCTGGCATTCTGCAGGCGTTCTGAAAATGCAAATCACTCTGTCTGTTCCCCGAGAGGCAACTGCAGACGTGTTTTTTGCTGCCCACGAGCACGTGGTACAGGCCTGCAAGCAAACGCCAGTGTGGATAATACTCGCGCTGACTTTGTCTATGTATCTTCACTGTGGTCCAGTGGTAGATTCTTAGACTTGCGCGCGGGCGATCGGAGGTTCGAACCCCAGGCTGGCTGGCAGAAAATATTTATGCCGCCGAATGCAAATCATTCTGTTTGTTCCCCGAGAGGCAACTGCAGACGTGTTTTTTTTGCTGGCCACGAGCACGTGGTATATATGCCTGCAAGCAAACGCCAGTGTGGATAATACTCGCGCTGACTTGGTCTATGTATCTTCACTGTGGTCCAGTGGTAGATTCTTAGACTTGCGCGCGGGCGATCGGAAGTTCGAACCCCAGGCCGGCCGGCAGAAAATATTTATGCCGCCGAATGCAAATCACTCTGTTTGTTCCCCGAGTGGCAACTGCAGACGTGTTTTTTGCTGCCCACAAGCACGTGGTACATGCCTGACAAGCAAACGCCAGTGCGGATAATACTCGCGCTGACTTTGTCACTGTATCTTCACTGTGGTCCAGTGGTAGATTCTTAGACTTGCGCGCGGGGGATCGGAGGTTCGAATCCCAGGCCGGCCGGCAGAAAATATTTATGCCGCCGAATGCAAATCACTCTGTTTGTTCCCCGAGAGGCAACTGCAGACGTGTTTTTGCTGCCCACGAGCACGGCCGATGATGCTATATGTGTAGAGAAGATGCCCACTGCTAGTGCCCATCCCTACACACTAGCACAGCCCTTCACACAGGGCCCGCGCTCATATATTCGACTCGGGTCGATCACGCACGCAACATAGTGAACGTGCCCACTGCCTAGTGCCCACAAACACTATGTTCTGCATGCCTTGTGGTTTCTGTAAAGACGAAACCTGTGTGCATTCACTCTGCTCAGACAGACAGTGCACTCATTGCAGTAACTGTGCCCGCTCTCCCGCGCCCACACTTACTCACGGTACTTCTGGTGTCCCGGCCACGGCCGATGGTGCTATAAATGTAGTGTCGATGCCCACTTCTCAGTGCCCATCCCTACACACAAGCACAGCCCTGCACTTAGGGCTCGCGCAAATAAAATCGACTCAGGTCGATTGCGCTCCCCACATAGTAAAAGTGCCCACTACTCAGTGCCCACGAACACTATGTCTATCAGATCACAGGCTCTCTGTAAAAACGAGACCTGTGAGCGCGCGCGCTGCTTACACAAGCAGCGCGCCTCAAGCAGTAAATGTGCCCGCTCACAGCCCACATCTACTCGCACACATGAGTCCCATGGGACTCGCGCAGCCCCCCCTCACTCAGCCAAACACTGTTGTAAGGTCAAGGGCGAGCGCTCCGCCCGCTGTATTAAGCGCGCCCCCCGCCTCAAATGCCGCAGGCATAACGCCTATGTTTGTGAGCCCCATAGCACCTCTGTCGCACGGCGAACAGAGCGCGCTCTGTATCCGGCCCTTAGCCAACCATGCAGATGCATGGGCAGCGCTTCCAGGGGTTTCGGACTGGGTCTTAGGCATTATAAAGAGAGGCTTCTCGCTACAGTTTTGTCGACGCCCTCCGCGCTTCACAGCGCGCGTCGAAACTTCGGTTCCGCTGAATGTAGCACACCTACTTCGCGCCGAAATATCAAAACTGACAAGCAAAGGGGCGATAGAGCTTGTTCCCCGAGTTCAAAGCGAACAGGGGATATACAGCAGATACTTTCTAGTCCCCAAAAAGGACGGCGGTATCAGACCCATTCTGGATCTCAGACGACTGAACAGAGTATTAGTGAAACGCCGTTTCAAAATGCTCGCAACCAGCAAAATTCTCGCGCATGTTCGCCGAGAAGACTGGTTCATGTCGATAGATCTGAAGGACGCGTATTTTCAAATACAGATAGCGTCACATCACAGGCGATTCTTGAGATTCGCCTTCGAGGGTCAGAAATACCAGTATACAGTCCTGCCTTTCGGCTTGTCCCTGGCACCTCGTACATTTACGAAATGCATGGACGCAGCGCTCGCTCCTCTCAGACTCAGAGGCATGCGAGTGCTGAACTATTTGGACGACTGGTTGATCATAGCCCAATCACGATCGCAGCTCATAGAGCACAGAGCCATTTTACTCGATCACCTCGAGAATCTTGGTATCACGGTCATTTGGGCGGAGAGTTCACTGAACCCCAGCCAAACGATTCCGTTTCTGGGTATAGTTCTGGACTCACAGTCTATGACAGCGCGGCTGTCGCTACAGCGCGTGCTGAACATTCAGCGCGCGGCGATGTCTTTCCGCCGCGGCGCTTTCACCCCGCTCAGAAAATTTCAAAGGATGCTGGGTCTCATGGCCTCAGCATCGTCAGTTCTCCGGCTGGGCTTGCTCCGCATGCGCCCGCTGCAGTTCTGGTTGAAAGCGCGGGTTCCGCGCAGAGCGTGGGTGTCCGGTCATTTACGCCTCAAGGTCGATCAGGACTGTGTCACAGCCCTGGTGCCTTGGATGGCGAACGACTGGTACCAATCAGGTGTAAGCCTGGGGACTTCCTCGAGGGTGAGGATGGTGTCTACGGACGCATCCACCTCGGGATGGGGAGCGCTGCTCGAGGGCAGACCGTCCTTCGGCCTATGGTCGGAACGGGAAAAGCTCCAACACATAAACTGCCTAGAAATGCTGGCAGTGCACAACGCGCTGACGCGTTTTTGTCCCCACATCAAGGACCAACACGTCATAGTCCGTTCGGACAACATGGCAGTGGTGTCCTACATAAATCGCCAGGGCGGTCTGAATTCCATACCCCTGTACAGGCTGGCGAAACGCCTCCTATTATGGGCTCAGCACAACCTGCGTTCGCTGAGAGCAGTACATGTGCCCGGGCTGCTGAATGTGGGCCCGGACAGACTGTCCAGGAACAACGTTCCTACGGGCGAATGGTCTCTACACCCACAAACAGTCCGGCTGTCGTGGGAGAGATTCGGCAAAGCGGAGGTGGACCTATTCGCGTCCCGCGAAAACGCTCACTGCCCCGCATTCTTTTCAAAGACTGACAGCGCGCTGTCCCAAAAGTGGCCGCGCTGCCTGCTATACGCTTTTCCCCCCATCTTCCTCCTGCCTCAGGTGTTGGAACGGGTCAGGAAAACGAAATGCCCAGTGCTGCTTGTAGCACCGTTCTGGAAGAACCAGGCATGGTTCCCAGTTCTGATGCAGTTAGCAGACATCGCTCCATGGCCAGTGCCGTTGAGGAGAGATCTCCTCTCGCAGGCCAGGGGCTCGATCTGGCACCCACACCTGGAACTATGGTCCCTTCATGTGTGGGCGCTCAACGGATACCCGTTGGTCTCGCAGAGGGAGTCATGAATACCATCACGGAGGCTAGAGCGCCGTCGACCAGGCGACTCTATGCTTCAAAGTGGTCGGTTTTCTCCGGCTGGTGTACAGCTCGGAGCCTTTCACCCCTCGAATGTGAGGTAACGGAGGTTCTCTCCTTCCTACAAGAGCTGTTGGATAAGGGCAGATCCCCTTCCACGCTCAAAGTGTATGTGGCGGCTATTTCAGCGTTCTCCGGGTCACTGGGAAGGAATGATTTAGTCATCCGCTTCCTCAGGGGAGCTAGGAGACTGAATCCACCCAGACCTCCTTCAGTCCCTATGTGGGACCTTTCTACGGTCCTGGCGGCCATGAAAGGTGCCCCTTTCGAGCCTATCCAGTCTATTAGCCTCAAACATTTGTCTTTCAAAACAGTGTTTTTGATGGCTCTCGCTTCAGTGAAGCGCATAGGCGATCCGCACGCGCTCTCTGTGAGCCCGGCGTGCTTGGAGTTTGGTCCTAATGACTCTAAAGTCATACTCAAACCTAAGCACGGCTATGTGCCGAAAGCCCTCAACACGCCTTTTCGGGCTCAGGTTATTTCCCTGGCTGCCCTGCCGGCATCGAGTGAGGAAGGGGACTCGAGTTTTCTTTGCCCTGTTAGGGTTTTAAGAGCTTATATGTCCCGCTCTGCTGTCTTCAGACAGACAGAGCAGCTCTTTGTCTCGTTCAGTGGACGTTCCAAAGGAATGGCTGTTTCGAAACAAAGTCTATCCAGATGGATAGTTGACGCCATAGCGCTGGCTTATACTGCCAAGGGCATTCCATGCCCGTAGGGAGTTAGAGCGCACTCTACGAGAAGCGTTGCTTCTTCGTGGGCTTGGTCCAGCGGGATTTCCCTACAGGATATATGTACGGCGGCAGGCTGGGCCTCTCCGTCTACATTTATCAGGTTTTATAACCTAGAGGTTCCCGCCTTACAGGCTAAGCTTTTGTCGGTGTAATCTGTTCAGCCGTCTAGTCAGACCACTGAAACCCATGCGCAATGCGCTACCGACTATCTTGGGCAGAACTGTGTAAGACCCACATTTCCCACATTAGTTCAGGTTCCCTACCCTGTCTATGTGATGTTATACTTGCGTCTGTGGACATGTCTATTCTACGACGCTACAGTATAGGGAATTAAGGCTCCCACCCTTATTCCCTGACTCTGTGTGAGTCAATCTGGTGATTATGCACTGTGTGCCTGAAATAGCTTCCGGTGATCAGTGTTTTTATCCCAGCACGCACGGCGTTTTGCAAGGGGTTCCCGTAGCGTTTTGATAAAACGCAGTACGAGAGAACTCTCGTAAGAGAACGTACTCGGTTACTAACGTAACCTCGGTTCTCTCTAGAAGAGGGAACGAGTACTGCGTTCTCTGCCGTGCGTACGGTTCACTCTGGTTCGCTTCGGCAATCAAAATCAAGTGAATCAGCCTTCTCGAGCTCCTTTTATAGAGGTAAGCCACGCCCGTTTCGGCGGGAAGTGGCGAGGAGGGCGCGAAGCGCCCTCATTGGCCTGACGTCATCTCAGGCCTCGCTCGATAGGCTTAAGCAGTTGCCGCAGAGCAGCCAATGAGCGAGCAAGCCGTCTCGCCATAGCTGACTGCTGCTGCCGCAACGCGTTTTACATATATGAAAATTAAAGGATAATTTTTTGCTTCAGTGTTTCGTGAAAAGAGACTTTTCCCGTAGCGTTTTGATAAAACGCAGTACTCGTTCCCTCTTCTAGAGAGAACCGAGGTTACGTTAGTAACCGAGTACGTTTTAACTCAGTACATAATTAATAACAGTAACATACTGTAAAGATTACATTAAAGAACTGTAAATTCACAGCTGCTCTTGTTTTGCTGCTTTTACAAGTGTGCTGTATACTTTTACAGTATAATTGTAGTTTATGATTTACAGTACTCTAAAAAATACTGTAAAATTTACAGCAACTTACTGGCAATTTTGGTTGCCAGTAAGTTGCTGTAAATTTTACAGTACATTTTTTACAGTGTACAAGTTGTTAGATGTTAGACTCCTCTTCTACAAGCTTCCAGACTTGAGATGCTCCACATCAGGCCTCTTGAGGTTTTGCTTTTTGAATGTTCTAGAAAGTAATTTATCCCAATACCTAGGGATGGGCGATATATCGCATGCGATTGTTATGCGCATCTCATCAGTAAAGCCGGTTCCTTGATTAGTAGTAAATCACCATCACCTGCTTTCAGATGGAGCGGCATTTACTACAAAGAGCCGTAATTAACTGACAAGCTGAGCCATATCGCATCAATATCGCGGACGTGTCGGCAGCAATAATCAATGCGATATGGCTCAGCTTGTCAGTTAACTACGGCTCTTTGTACACAGCAAAAACTCCAGTAAATTAACACTGCTGGGAGTGTATGAGTCCACACGCAAGAGTGTTAAAGTTAATAAGATAATTAAGTGATTAATTTAGTGATGATTGAACATTATTATTGAAGACACCTGATGTTAACAAGCAGAATCACTGAAGGAGAAAATCTCAAATTGTAAGTTACCATTGTGGTGATTGGTGTTTGCTTTAGTTGGTCTCTAGGCCGTTATATGTTTACTTTAGATTTTGTTTGGCTGTTGTATCTGAATTGAAAATGCCAGTTGAACAAAGAAAAAAGTGATCTATTGCTGTGGTTACATTAGGGCTGGGCGATCTAAATCGCGATATTGTTATGCGCATCTCATCAGTAAAGCCGGTTCCTTGATTAGTAGTAAATCACCATCACCTGCTTTCAGATGGAGCGGCATTTACTACAAAGAGCCGTAGTTAACTGACAAGCTGAGCCAAATCACATCAATATCGCGAACGTATCGCCAGCGATATTTAATGCGATATGGCTCAGCTTGTCAGTTAACTACGGCTCTTTGTACACAGCGAAACATCCATAGTCAGGTCCGAATCTTCAAGACTGTGTAACCCTGTAGGCATTTTTGAGGAAAAGTTGTTATACCACATTTTTAGAAAGTTCAATGTCTCCTGAATAAGGATCCACCGTATAACATTGAAATAAGGGTCCCATTTTCTTGTAATTGTTATTGAAACAATAGGTGCATTATTCACAGCCGAAACACTGCAGGTGGATAGGGTAAAATTTTTAAGTTGTAGATATCACCATAAAACCTTTCCAGTTTTTCACTTACATAGAGACAGACATTTTTTGTATTACAAGTTTTTTGAAATGTCATGTTTACATATGCAAATGAGGCATACCAGTATATATATATATATATATATATATATATATATATATATACAGTATATATAATTCGAGGGGCAGGCATACCAGTACGCGGTTCTCCCTTTCGGGCTAGCCCTGTCTCCTCGCGTCTTCACAAAGGTTGTCGAGGCAGCCCTTGTTCCTCTCGACGACTGGCTGATCCTAGCTCACTCTCGAGACAAGGTTTGCGAACACAGGGACCTAGTGCTCTGGCACCTAATTTGTCTGGGCCTTCGGGTCAAGTGGGAGAAGAGCAAACTCTGCTCCGTGCAGAGGATCTCTTTTCTCGGTATGGAAATCGACTCGGTCGCCATGTGCGCGGAGCTTCAGGCGAGCGCACGCGCGCAGTCAATGCTAACTTGCCTTCGTCAGTTCGAGGGCAAGAGTGCGGTTCCACTGAAACTATTTCAGAGGCTCCTGGGGCATATGGCATCTACAGCCGCAGTAACGTCGCTCGGTTTGCTTCATATGAGACCGCTTCAGCTTTGGCTTCGCGATCAAGTCCCGAGGTGGGCATGGCAACACGGCACGCTCCGAGTCCCAGTGACTTCGACCTGCCGTCAGACCTTCACCCCGTGGACAAACCTCAGTTTTCTATGGGCTGGAGTGCCCATAGAACGAGTTTCCTGGCATGTTGTTGTATCAACAGATGCCTCCACAATGGGCTAGGGCACCATGTGCAATGGACATGCTGCCGCGGGCTCCTGGACAAGACCCCAGCGCCTTTGGCATGTCAATTGCCTCGAGTTGCAGGCTGTACGTCTTGCCCTGCACCGCTTCTGTGCGTTGCTCAGGGGTCAGCACGTATTAGTCCGATCAGACAATACCGCCACAGTAGCGTACATCAACCGACAAGGTGGTCTGCGCTCCGCCGTATGTCGCAACTCGCCCGCCACCTCCTCATATGGAGTCAGAAGCATCTGAGGTCGCTTCGAGCCATTTATATCCCAGGAGACCTGAACCGTGCAGCTGATCTGTCTCGGTTTCAGCCTCTCGCTTCAGCTGATTTGGGATCAGTTCGGGGACGCACAGGTAGATCTGTTTGCCTCCCACGACTCGTCCCACTGCGACCTGTTTTATTCTCTGACCAAGGGCACGCTCGGCACGGATGCACTCGCACACAGCTGGCCGCGAGGCCTCCGCAAGTATGCGTTTCCCCCAGTGAGCCTTCTTGCGCAGACTTTGCGCAAGATCAGGGAGGACGAGGAGCAGGTAATTTTGGTTGCCCCGTATTGGCACAACCGCACCTGGTTTCAAGAACTAATACTCCTCGCGACAGCACCTCCCTGGCCAATTCCTCTGAGAAAGAACCTGCTTTCTCAGGGACGGGGCACCCTATGGCACCCTCGTCCCGATCTTTGAAACCTCCACGTGTGGCTCCTGGAAGGTACGAGGCAGGTTTGAGTACCCTACCACCAGCGGTGGTGGCTACCATCACTTCCGCTAGAGCATCGTCCACGAGACATGCCTATGCGTTGAAGTGGAACCTCTTCGTCAACTGGTGTTCTTCTAAACTTCAAGAACCCACGAAAGGCCCGATCAGTGTCGTGCTTTCCTTCCTGCAAGAAGGGTTGGATCGAAGGTTGTCTCCCTGCACCCTGAAAGTGTATGGTGCCGCCATTGCCACACATCATGATGCAGTTGATGGTAAGTCCATTGGAAAGCACGACCTGATCATCAGTTTCCTGAGAGGAGCGAGGAGACTGAATCCTCCTCGCCCTCCTCTTGTTCCCTCTTGGGACCTCTCAGTGGTTTTAACTGCTCTGCAGAGTGCTCCCTTTGAGCCTCTGCAATCAGTGGAGCTTAAGTTCCTGTCAATGAAGACAGTGCTCCTGGTTGTATTGGCCTCCATCAAGAGGGTAGGGGACCTGCAGGCATTTTCGGTTGATGAAACGTGCCTGGAATTTGGACCGGCTAACTCTTACGTGATCCTGAGACCCCGGCCTGGATATGTGCCCAAGGTTCCCACCACACACTTTCGAGACCAGGTGGTGAACCTGCAAGCGCTGCCCTTGGAGGAGGCAGACCCAGCCTTGGCACTGCTCTGTCCAGTACGCGCCCTCCATGCTTACGTAGACAGAACACATTGTTTCAGGACTTCAGACCAGCTCTTTGTCTGCCATGGTGGGAAGCTGAAGGGAAAGGCTCTCTCCAAGCAAAGGTTGTCTCACTGGATAGTGGACGCCATTGCTTTGGCTTACCAGCAGCAAGGTCGACCATGCCCCCTTGGTGTGACGGCCCACTCCACCCGGAGTGTGGCATCCTCTTGGGCTCTAGCGCATGGCGCCTCGCTAACAGACATCTGTAGAGCTGCAGGCTGGGCGACACCTAACACAGCCTCTGGGCGACCCCCACGTGTGTAGTGCACTGTAAGCCTCTCTGAGCATGTGTCTTTCCCTCGGCAAGCCACCTTGCCACCCCTGGGTTTGAAATATTCCACCTGCGGCTGGACACCCCAGTGATTCTCAATATGCAGCCCCCTGGGGTCATGTGTATTCCAAGTCCCCCCCCCTTCGGGCTGGGCATAATTGCATATTTCCACTGATATATGCTTCCCAGTGTACCTTGGTACCTTGGCATAATTCCAGCAGCCATTAAAAACTGTCCCTTCCATGTTAATGTTGTTTTTTCATTGTTTACATGTTTAAATATTCTGAGAATGCATAGTTTAGTTCTAATGTTTAATGTTTAAACTGCAATAAATGCATTAAAACGTTTTCATTTTATTTTTTTGGCAGCCATTTTGTTTTTATTGTTTATGCCAAAACAGTGATGTTTACAACTTGTTATACGGCAGAAATGGATTCAGCACCTAAAAATCATATAGAAACAACACTTGAAGTACTTTTCCTCAAAAATGCCTACTGCATCTTATCCAGGGCTATTTATCTATTTTGGGACTCGACTACCAGTGTTAAATTAACACTCCTGGGAGTGTGTGAGTCCACACTCAAGAGTGTTTAAGTTAATGAGATAACTAAGTGATTAATTTAGTGATGATTGAGCATTATTGAAGACACCTGATGTTAACAAGTAGAATCACTGAAGAAGAAAATCGCAAATTGTAAGTTACCATTATTGTGATGGGTAGTTGCTTTAGTTGGGCTCTGACCCTTTTAAGTGAACTTTAAATTTTGTTTGGCTGTTGCAGCTGAGTTAAAACTGCCAGTTGAACAAAGAATAAAAAGTTATCTGATGGTGCTGGCTATATTATGACAATCATCATTTGAACTTGATCACTGAACTCTTTAAAATTCTTCTTTCTGACTTCGATTTATGTTGTTGGTTACAGCATAACTGTGAATTTGAATAAATGGCCAGAATATTTTGATGTAATTTAAAGGATTTCTTAAAAGATGTTTAAAAAAAATCATTATTTTAGGCACACACAGATGTCAAAATTTCAGTTTATGCATCTCAACAATGGTGAGGAGCAGAATATTCAATGAGGAAAAGTAAATTACATAGACAATTCAGATCATAATTTATTCATAACACAATGCATGATGGGAGCCATTAATGAGTTGTGATTGGTGGCAGCCACTGCAACATGCTTTATTATTGTCACCATTGTTGAGATTCACAGGCTGATTATTGATGTCTGTGTTTTAAATTAATTTATCTGAATGTCTTTTTGATCAGAACAATGTTTATTAAATTTGAATTATAATTAAAGTACTGATAATCATAGGCTGAAGAATCCCAAAACTGCTGCTAACAAGTTAAGCCAAACTATCTCAATATGTTTCCTTTTTCAGATCACAGCATGATTATGTCAAAACGTAGCCAACACTATAAGATAACATTTTACTTTGTTCAGTTAACCGTTATAAATCAATAACAGCAGACGAACAACAGTCAATATTAAAGTAATCATATAATGGTCTAGAGCCCAACTAAAGCAAACACCCATCACCTTAATGGTAACTTACAATTTGTGATTTGCTCCTTCAGTGATTCTGCTTGTTATCATCAGGTGTCTTCAATAATGCTCAATCATCACTCAATTAATCACTTAATTATTTCCTCAGCCCTAAATGCCGCTTCATCTGAAAGCAGGTGATGGCGATTTACTACTAATCAAGGAACCGGCTTTACTGACGAGATGCGCATAACAATATCGCGATTTAAATCGCCCAGCCCTAGGTTACATTATAACATTCATCATTTGAACTTGATCACTGAACTCTTTAAGATCCTTCATTCTGACTTCGATTTATGTTGTTGGTTAGAGAGTCTGCATAAATGGCCAGAATTTTTTATATAATTTAAAGGATTTCTTAAAAGTTTTTTTTTTTTTTTTTAAATCGTTCTTTTAGGCACACACAGATGTCAAGATTCAGTCTATGCATCTCAACAATGGTGACGAGCAGAATATTCAATTAGGAAAAGTAAATTACATAGACAATTCAGATCATAATTTATTCATACCGCAATGCATGATGGGAGCCATTAATGAGTTGTGATTGGTGGCAGCCACTGCAACATGCTTTATTATTGTCACCATTGTTGAGATTCACAGGCTGATTATTGATTTCTGTGTTTTAAATTAATTTATCTGAATGTCTTTGGATCAGAACAATGTTTATTAAATATTTTGAATTTAAAGTAAAGTACTGATAATCATAGGCTGAAGAATCACTAATTTGCTGCTAACAAGATAAACCAAACTATCTCAATAAGTTTCCTTTTTCAGATCACAGCATGATTGTCAACACATAACCAACACTATAAGATAACATTTTACTTTGTTCATTTAACTGTTATAAATCAATAACAGCAGACAAACAACAGTAAATTTTAAGTAAACATATAATGGTCTAGAGCCCAACTAAAGCAAACACCCATCACCTTAAAGGGTCATTTCACCCATTTGAACATTGTTTTTTATTTAAAGTGGGTCATATATGTAGTCGAAATGTAAAATAATTTTTGAATTTGGTGCCTTCGTGAACGAGAAAAGACAAAAAATAACTTCAGAACGCATTTGTATGAAAGACAACAACTCCCACAATGCACCACATTGCACAGCTCCGCAAGCCACTCCCACTAATCCAGAAAGCGCATATCTGCCTATAAGAGAAATCACTCTTCCGTCTACAAGGCTAGCTACTACCAGAGCTTGAAATTCATTTCACATTCACACAAAATGTCTAGTTAGTTGGCGAACTCATATAGTGCATTACTCCTCGTTTGTATTTCTTTCGAAAAGGTGAATTATTGCATGGTACCTGGATGTTCAGTCAGAACATATGCGGTGCGAAACTAGGATAGTTCTCAACACAAACGTCCGTGTCCTCGTCTGATTCAGAGATTTCGTCCAGGAGAAATTGTCATCGTTGAAATTCTTTGCCGCAGACGGACTCTATCTCTGTGTTCGTAGCGGTTCGTAGCTGCATTGTGAGATCACCGGCGCCACCAGTCCGCCCTAACTCGAGCCAGTCCGGGCTCCTCGTCCGCGGCAGGCAGGTCTTCTGCCTCGGCTGCTCTTCGCTATAATGCGGCTTGTAAAGGTAGCCACAAACACCTGATTCAAGCATCAGACTTCCGAAATCCTCTTCTTCTATATCATATTGAGCACTCTCCTCCGCTATTGTCATAACTTTACATCTGTCTCCACAGCGCCTGTTAGCTTAGCTACAAACAAGATGGAGGATATTGCTTTCAGTTTCAGAGAGTAAAGTCCCACCCACTGATCTGTAATAGGTCTGTAGCGTGAGCGCGCCCCACCCTGGGAAAGATGAGAAACTAGTGTCTGTAGTCTTAACAGAAATCCCCCCCTCTAACACTTCCTCCTACAATGACGCAAAATGACGATTTTTGCGTCATTGTAGGAGGAAGTGTAAGAGGTAAATAACAGATTTCTCCCATCTCAGGGGAAAATGAGAGAGTGTTGCACGACCATTCAATAGTATGACTGGGTTTCTAACAATGCAAAGCTTAATGCAAATGGGTGAAGTGTCCCTTTAATGGTAACTTACAATTTGTGATTTTCTCCTTCAGTGATTCTGCTTGTTAACATCAGGTGTCTTCAATAATGCTCAATAGTCACTTAATTAATCACTTAATTATCTCATTAACTTTAACACTCTTGAGTGTGGACTCATATACACTCCCAGCCCCAGGAGTGTTAATTTAACACCGCTCCATCTGAAAGCAGGTGATGGTGATTTACTACTAATCAAGGAACCGGCTTTACTGATGAGATGCGCATAACAATCGCATGCGATATATCGCCCATCCCTACCAATACCTCTTCCATATCTTTTATCATCCACATCAACTCCTGTCAGAAAGCAAATGCCAGGAATAATCATCTGAACGCATTTATTATTTTTCTTTTGAATAATGTTCAGCCTATTCAGATATCCAGAAATTCTCCTTTAAAGTTTCTTATGATGATTAAAATGAGATACAGACGTAAAAAATCATACAAAACTAATTATAATGTTGGGTTTGTGATTCAGATTGGAAAAAGTTATCAGAATATTCTTGCAAGGTATTAGTTAGTCAGAATTCTAAATGGAACTTGAAATGAATTCAAGTCACCATTTTTTTTATTAATTTTTTAAAAGTATTTTAGCTCCAACAATATTATTTAAGATTTATTGAGAGAATGCAAGAGAGGATGTTTAATTTCCTGTAATCAACATTTTGAACATTTAATCAACATTATGAAGCACATCCGTATCTGAGGAGGCTATCCTGGAGCGCAGAGATGCCGATGTACTGCTCCTTGTATTCTCGAGTTCGGCTTTCCTCTCTTGTCGGCCAGTATTCAACCCAGGTGTGCTCTCCAAAGACGTACTGCAGACTAATACAACAGACAAGAGACAAAACAGACAAAATTACTGACTTAGCTACTACACTCTATACATGTGTGTAAGGGCCAATTAACAATGAGGATGTCAAAGGTGAAAAAATGAGAATTATTTGAACAATCTTTGCATTCTTGTTGGTTTTTATACATTTAAAAAAAAAAAAAATTAATACACACTCAGTTTCACCAGAACCAAACGTGTTTTAATAACAGGTCAAAATACATGTTATATGTGTCTAATGCAGCCTTCACAGGTTTATGATTTTCTTGTCAAAAGTAATTGCCTCCTACATAATGCTTACGTCATATTGAAGTTTGTCATACGTTTTTAAACAAAATAGCTTTTTTTTCTTTCAATAAATATTAGTGTTCACTTATGTCAATATTTCTTTTTTTACAGCCTTATAATCAGACCCCTAATAATCATCTACACCCCTAATGCTTTCACAGTCCTACAGCTCGTACTGGGTCGATATTTCATTCAGAAATGTTAGGCAGTTTTGATTTATATGCTATGTAATGTTTATGATCACGTTAGCTTACATGTGCGTATGCAATGCTTCTATTGCTTGTTTTTCTTTCTTCTTCGCCTGTGTTTTGATCAGGAGATTCTGTACTCTTTCAGATGCACAATAGCGCCCCCTACCATATAACAGTGAAAACATGGATTGCTGGAAAATTCCGTCAATGGCGGGGAAAGAGTAATACCGTATTTACCACCTATAATTTTTTTACTTTAAACCCCACAAAAATAATCAAAATAACTTAAACCCATGTTCATCACAGGACATTTGAATTCAAGTCATTTTATTTTTAACTCTTTCCCCGCCACTGACGAGATATTTCAGAGTAGACAATCTCCTGATCAAAACACAGGAGAAGAAGCGATATCACATGTAATCATATGTTAAATAACGTGATCACCAACATTAAACAGCATATTATTCAAACTTGCTAATGTTACCGAATGAAATGTCGACCCATAAAGAGGAAACGACTGTGAAGCTTTAGGGGTGTTAATGGACTCGATCTACTCCATCTGTGTTTTGATCATCGCTCTGAATCCAATCTGACAAAAACGAGATTTTCTCAGCTTTTTGCTCAAAATTTTACTTTTTTTATTTTATTAAACTTCCCAGTCAACACGTTGATCTCACAGTGATCTCTCCATATGACCACAATGTGAGTTCACAGTGAGTTAAAAGTGTAACCGCACTGTGCACTCACTGTGTGCTCATATTATGGACACAATGTGAGTCACCCCAGCTAGAAATGTAATTGGACATGGACTCCAACATCACTTAGATGTTTAATTAAGTGATTAATTTAGTGATGATTGAGCATTATTGAAGACACCTGATGTAAACAAGCAGAATCACTGAAGAAGAAAATCACAAATTGTAAGTTACCATTAAGGTGATGGGTGTTTGCTGTAGTTGGGCTCTAAACCATTAAATGTTTACTGTAATATTTATTGTTGTTTGTCTGCTGTTATTGATTTATAACAGTTAAATTAACAAAGTAAAATGTTATCTTATAGTGTTGGTTATGGTTTGACATAATCATGCTGTGATCTGAAAAAGGAACCTTATTAATCAGCCTGTGAATCTCAACAATGGTGACAATAATAAAGCATGTTGCAGTGGCTGCCACCAATCACAACTCATTAATAGCTCCCATCATGCATTGTGGTATGAATAAATTATGATCTGAATTGTCAATTTACTTTTCCTAATTGAATATTCTGCAGGTGAAGCAGGTGAAGGCGATTTACTATTAATCAAGGAACCGGCTTTACTGATGAGATGCGCATAACAATATCACGATTTAAATCACCTGTCCTAGTCAAGACCAAAGAGCCCAACTACAGCAAACACTGACCTCTACAATGGTGACCAAACCAAACTCTTCAAACAAACTTCAACATGTAAACCTCTTAAACATAGTTTCTAAACATTGAAACTTCCTGCTATAACTGTCTAAGAATGTTAGGGGGGATAATGTTCTATCAATGTCATCACTAAACATGTTTGAAATGTTTATAGAGAGTGTTATCCTACCTTTTAGGAGAACATTCTGGTTACAAAAATAAAATTAGCTACAGAAAATATTACAAGAACATAACATAATGCTCTCATAACATTCATAGAACAATAACATTTCTAGCTTGGATGAGCTCATATTGTGGTCATAGTTTGAGCACACAGTGAGTGCGCTGTGAGGTTACACTTTTAGAACACTGTGAACTCAGATTGCTGACGTTGTGACCACATGGTCACATCACTGTGAGATCATAGTGTTGACTGGGTTACAAACACACGAGTGTTGATAAAGAATGCATAAAGTTAGAATAAAAAATTGGCTTTTGGTTTAAAGACAGAGTTTTTTTTTTTTATATATATATATTGCATGTTCAGATATTAATTCAACAAAATATTCTGGGGGCATGAAATGTTTGTGAAAATGATCAAAAATGCTCGGGGGAACAGCCAACTTAAAAAATAAAAAAATAAAACCTGGAGGGGAAAGAAATAATTGTATGTCTTTATTTATTCAGGTTTATTGAAGTCTTACTTTGTTCAAGTCTATTCTAGGTTATATAAAATGCATTTTGACAAAAAACAACTGTCCCAACACTGAGCCATGAACACCATTCTGCAGACTTTAAATACATAAAGTTCAGGCAAATCCTGTTATTCACAGACACAGAGTGGACACTTACGTTCCTCCGAGCCTTGTCAGGTCAGTGGATTTGCCCATGATGAGGTACGACTTGCCTTCTACCAATCCCAAATGATCTCTGCAACTGGGACGACCCAAAAATGGTCTGACTCTCCCCTCAACATCCTCATCAGTGCCTACAGGACAGAACAGTGTTTAGGACACACTTTCACTCACAGCAAAAACTCCAGTGTTAAATTAACACTCCTGGGAGTGTATATGAGTCCACGCTCAAGAGTGTAAAGTGTTAAAATATGAGTGTTAAATTAACACTCAAGAGTGTTAAAGTTAATGAGATAATTAAGTGATTAATTTAGTGATGATTGAACATTATTGAAGACACCTGATGATAACAAGCAGAATCACTGAAGGAGAAAATCACAAATTGTAAGTTACCATTATGGTGATCAGTGTTTGCTTTAGTTGGGCTCTTGAACCTTTTATGTTTACTTTATATTTTGCTTGTCTGTTGTTATAGATTTATAACAGTCAGATGAACAAAGAAAAAATGTGATCTGATGGTGTTGGTTATGTTTTGACATAATCATGTTGTGATCTGAAAAAGTAATTAAACTAACTCTAAACATATTGAGATAGTTTGGTTTAACTTGTTAATTACAGCATATGATTTTCAGTATTTTTCATATAATCGAAAATATTGAATAAACATTGTTCTGATCAAAAGACTTTCAAATGAATTTATTGAGAAACACATATATCAATAATCAGCCTGTGAATCTCAACAATGGTGACAATAATAAAGCATGTTGCAGTGGCTGCCACCAATCACAACTCATTAATGGCTCCCATCATGCATTGCGGTATGAATAAATTATGATCTGAATTGTCTATGTAATTTACTTTTCCCTAATTGAATATTCTGCTTGTCACCATTGTTGAGATGCATAGACTGAATCTTGACATCTGTGTGTGCCTAAAAGAAATATTTTTTTTTTCAAAACAACTTTTATGAAATCCTTTGTATTATATCTAAAATTCTGGATATTTATGCAGAATCACAGTTATGCTGTAACCAACAACATAAATTTAAGTCAGAAATAAGGATCTTAATGAGTTCAGTGATCAAGTTCAAATGATGATTGTCATAATATAACCAACACCATCAGATCACATTTTTTCTTTGTTCATCTGACTGTTATAAATCAATAACAGCAGACAAGCAAAATTTAAAGTAAACATATAAGGGTCAAGAGCCCAACTAAAGCAAACATTGATCGCCATAATGGTAACTTACAATTTGTGATTTTCTCCTTCAGTGATTCTGCTTGTTAACATCAGGTGTCTTCAATAATGATCAATCATCACTAAATTAATCACTTAATTATCTCATTAACTTCAACACTCTTGAGTGTTAATTTAACACTCATATTTTAACACTTTACACTCTTGAGTGTGGACTCATATACACTCACAGGAGTGTTAATTTAACACTGGAGTTTTTGCTGTGCTGCAATTCAAATTAGCCTCATGCTGAATATGTATCTGAGAGAAAAAACTGCATTTAACAAGAATCAGACACATTTCATATGCATTTCATGAGCATGGAGAGAACATTGAACCGTACCTCCTTTCAGCACTTGCTCCACCTTCAAGTGATAGATGTCAGAGTCCGGTGCCAGATCCATCCCCACCACTGAGACTTTATAAACTGTCAAACAAGTGTAATATTGTTACTGGCATAATAACTGATTAGATTGGATTTTGGTGGCAGAAATCAATGAATAGTTCACTCAAATAGGCACATTGTCATTTACGTCATGTTGTTCCAGACCTCTCTAGGGATGAGATATATATCGCACGATATTGTTATGCGCATCTCGTCAGTAAAGCCGGTTCCCTTGATTAGTAGTAAATCACCATCACCTGCTTTCAGATGGAGCGGCATTTACTACAAAGAGCCGTAATTAACTGACAAGCTGAGCCATATCGCATTAATATCGCGGACGTATCGCCAGCAATAATTAATGCGATATGGCTCAGATTGTCAGTTAACTACGGCTCTTTGTACACAGCAAAAACTCCAGTGTTAAATTAACACTCCTGGGAGTGTATGAGTCCACACTCAAGAGTGTTTAAGTTAATGAGATAATTAAGTGATTAATTTAGTGATGATTGAACATTATTGAAGACACCTGATGTTAACAAGCAGAATCTCTGAAGGAGAAAATCACAAATTGTAAGTTACCATTGTGGTGATGGGTGTTTGCTTTAGTTGGGCTCTCATTAACTTTAACACTCTTGAGTGTGGACTCATATACACTTCCAGCCCCAGGAGTGTTAATTTAACACCACTTCATCTGAAAGCAGGTGATGGCGATTAACTACTAATCAAGGAACCGGCTTTACTGATGAGATGCGCATATCGCCCAGCTCTACCTCTGACTTATATGGCAAGCCAAGAGCGTCAGAAATACGCCATAGATTAATCGCGTTTAAAGCCAAACGCCGTCAAATACGGCGTTTTAAACCGTATTGGACGCCGTAAAATACGCCGTTGTAATTACAAACGCCGTAAAAGACGCGCGAAATACGTCAATGACGCCATATTTGACGGCGTTTTAGTGTGCATGGAAAGCGCCGCTTTTTACGCCGTTCAACTCGCCATATGACGCCGTAAAAAACGCAGTTTTGGTTGCACAGAGCACGTGCTATTTTACGGCGTTTTGCTTATAGTATAATGAGACACGCCCGCTGATTTCCACAGCCAGTAAGTTTGAACTGTTCTCTCCCAATCAATGATGAACTGAGTCAGACCAGACGAATTCAGCACGGATCATTTAATCCAATTCTTATGCTCATATATGAGGAGTTATTAAACAAGGAAAAGTGTTGAATAACACTAAATATTGACATATAACCAATAGAATGCCCTATGAATTTGTGTTTTAATAGGCCTATTTGAAAAAAATAAGACGAATGTATTTTTTGCTATAAAAAATGTGGCAGGTTTGTTGGTTGGTCTATAGGCTAAGCTTCTCCTTCCAGAAATAATAGTGTTCCGATTTTTGTAGGCTAATTAAATTCGTGCTATATTAATATTACATTGATTATATATTCATTACATAACATTATACATTTCGTTATATCCAATATATTTTTGTAAAACGAAGATTCAAATAGTTTGCCCTTTCGATCGTCCAGTTCATAGTGAAATAAACGACTTGGGGAAAAAAGTCAACCGTTTGTGGGTATAGGCTAGAGGTTCAGTGAGTAAAGCCGTTTTTAAAATACGAATTTTGAAATAATTTCCGTCATTTTAAAAGATAAAACATAAGGTGCAAGGGGAGCAAATGACAATAAATAAATAAATAAATAAATAACAATAACATAGCCTAGTTATTTATTTCCCACATTTGAGTCATTATTCTTAAAAGAAATGTAAATTATGCTTGCAACAATAGCTGTAGGTTAATTGGCCTGGATGAGTGTGATTGACCTGATATTGTGTCCCAGACAGGCATTAAATAATTCGTGAATATTTGTAAAAATTCGAAAGAGTTGGAAAATTGACAGTTCTGTCGATGTTTTGCCCAGACAGTTATTTAAGTAAAACTAAAACTTTTAAAAACATTTAAATGCTAATCGAAATAAACCTGAAATAAAGGAAAATATAACTATTAGTTAAAAAACTTCAACTAAACAGAAATGAGAAATTTTTTTTTATCAACAAACTGGATTCATTTCGGGGTTTTTTTTCCTGCCACCTTCAACCGACGCGATCTTCCATTCATTAACCGACAAGATTACCGGTATGTTAAATTAAAATTAAATTAGAATGAACAAGTGACTGTGACCCATTAAAAATACCAAAAACATTTTTTAGTTTTAGCCTGCATGTAAAATAGCAGCAACAGAATAGGGGGATTTATCATCGTATTCACCTGTAGTGCTTCTGTGAACGGAGAAAAAACAGGATAACATTCATATTCATAACATAACATCCTACTCTATCCATAATTCTGATACAATGTTTCTCAACTGGTTTTGTGACAGTGCTTAAAAAGATTTTTATGAATAAACTATGTTTTCTGACTGTCTGTTTTAAAGATGAAGTTGACGATCGCCATATTCGTATTGAACGCGCCTATAGAGAAATGACATAATAGATTACATAATCAGAGAGTAGCCTTTTTCTTTTCTTTTCTTTTTTGAATTTTGAATTATTTCATTTAAAGACATTTCATGCTTTGTGTATTTGATGTATTTCTCATGTCTGTGTGAGGCATTTCGTTAAGTTAGGATGAGATGCGCTCCAGTTAATGTGCAAGTGATCGCGTGGGCGCCTCCATGATAATATTGTCCGTTAGATTTGCTTCTTATTCATTAAAATTAAGATACAATTTACAAAACGAAATTCACTTTAAAGAAAGGCTTTCTACAAAACAAAACTTAATGAAGTGGTCAAAATCATGTCTGAACCACTCCATGTCTCATACTGCACATCCTATCTTACTCGTGCTGTTCACTTTTCATAAATCAACATAAATGGAAAAAAATAGCATAATATTTTAACAAATATGAAACTAAATGCGCTTATTTAATGGCAACAACAGTATAGTACACTCTTAGAAGAAAAGGTTCTAAATAGAACCTTAAAAGGTTCTATCAGGCGCTACGTATTTGGAACCCCTAAAAGGTTCTATATAGAACCCTTTTTAAGGGTTCAATCAAAAGAACCCTTTAGGGTTCTGTCAAGTTGTGATCTATTTTTTTTGTGCAATTCCCCACTTGAAAAGGACAGTCCCTCCACATGAAGATTTTAACTGGATTTCACTCAATAAACAGCCATGGAATCAGTTGTTTGTCTTTTATTTACCATGCTTTGGTTGGCACTAAACAGGTGAAAAACCTCAAAAGAGATGAGACAAATACAAGATTATTATTTGAGTTGACAGCCAAATTAAATAAACAAAATTATTCACATTCACCTCAGATAAACACATTACTGCTATTACAAGGTTTCCATTTTTATTCTGATCAGTAGTTTTAAGCAGTATTTTCATAATAAAGAATTATTCTATGGTATCATTGTAGCCACACAACTAGATATGCTTTACCAAAACAAATCAGTTGTCAAAATGTATATTTTCTTATCTTTTAACCAAGTATCTTTAACCAAATAACTTTTTTACCTTCAATTGGTTTAATATTTAGGTTAATTAATAGATCTCATTATATTTTTAGCCAAAGATCTTTAGAGTATACATTTTTAACTAAATTAAGAACTTGGTTTATTAAGATTTCTACAAAGTTTTAATTACTTTTAACAATTTCAAACACATTCTTTGTCAAACAATGAATTTGGCTTTTCTTACTTTTCCTTTATACCCCACTTGTTTGATAAAACCAAACAACATTTGAAGTTACAAATATCAATGTAAAAGTCCTAACAAAGTCAACAAGAGTTAAGAGTGTTTTTCCAGAGTATCATTTGCACTGCACTGCTTAAGTCAGTCTAGCCAAACATGGCCAATATGGCGCTTACCGGCTGTCCTTCACTATTTTGTGGAGGGCTTGGTTTTGCACAGTCACCTTGATGACAAAGATGAAGTTTCCTTGGTCTAGTGGTGCTATAAATGCTCCTTTCACTGTGGTCTAAAGACAACAACAGCCAGGTACTGGCACGCCCAGATTGCCTCAGATTTGTTCCACCTGGTTCTCCACTGATTGAAGGAGGAGGAGTTTCACCACTGAGGAGCTCCCAGGCAGTTTGTCAGCACACCTCCCACTCGATCTTCCCACGGGAACCGATGGAAAGATCGTAAATCAGCACCTGCTTACTGCCGGTCAGCTCCGAGTTTGGTCCTCAACTGGTAGCAAGACAACCAGGCGTCGAACATCTCTGTGCAGGACCGTGGTTTGGGTAGCGTCTTTAAGGACTTTGGCCGATGGCCGGTTTAGTGCGGGTTTTGTGACAGGAAGGCAGGAGCTCTGGACCACTTTGACGTTCACGTCTCGAACAATGCCCTTAGCATCTGGATTGACGCTCACCACCCGTCCTAGCTTAAACTGGCCCCTCACTGCATTTTGGTCGCACAACCAGACAATATCTCCGATAGCAACGTTGCGATGCAAAGTGTGCCATTTACTTCTCAGAAATAAGTTTGGGCCGGCAAGCTGGCTCCAAAACCTCCAGAACTTGTTGACCTGGTTCTGCATCTCTCTGAGTCTCTTGTAAGGGTAGTTCGCAAAGTCAAATGTTCTGATCTCACCGCTTGGAGAGGCTCGGCCCAGGAGAAGTGTGTTGGGTGACACATACTGCACGCTTTCCTCATGGCTCTGCACCCTGGCATCTATTGGGCATTCGTTGGCAAGGTTTGCAGCAAGTTGTAGTGTTGTCTGAAACTCGCTGTAGCTGAGGCCAGTGTTGTTGCCCAGGCTCTGCAGTGCTTTCTTGAGAATGCGGACAGCGGCTTCAGCAGCCCCATTGCGGTGAGGTGAGTCAGCAGGGTGAATTGTCCACTCCCATTTGGTACCTTTTTGAGCCGACATCTCTTCTATTGAAGTTCTATTCTGAGAATCCAGGAACTGGTACAGCTCTCTTAGGACAGGTTTGGCGCCGATGAAGTTTGTCCCCGGGTCGGACCAGATCTTTCTTGGGTGCCCTCTAATTGCAGTAAAGCGTTGGTAAGCCATCAAGAAGCTCTCTGTCGACATTGTGTTGACCAGGTCTGCATGAATTGCCCTGCTGGCCATACAGCTGAAGACGACACCCCACACTTTCATTGAGACCCGTTTCTTGATGTCATCTTTGACAAGGTACGGTCCGAAGAGGTCGACTGTAGTGAACTCGAACGGGGCTGCAGGTGTGGCTCTTTCAGAAGGTAGGTCAGCCATTACCTGTTTGCACCTTCTTGCTCTGGACTTTTTGCAGAAAAGGCAGTTCTCCACTACTTTTTGGGCAATTTTTCTCCCTTGGATGACCCAGGCTTTCCTCCTCATTTTCAGCAGGGTTGCAGCCACACCTTCATGACCCTCATCGTGCGCCTCCCGTGCCAATAAAGTAGAGACCCATGCATTGAAAGGCAGAAGGGGAACTGCAGCGCCATCCTCCCTGAAGCCATGGATTCTTTCACCGCAGACTAGTAACCCAGATTCTGGCTCTCTGTACACAACCAAGCGGTCCATAGTGGTAACTGGGAACGTCACCCCCTCTTGAGCAGCAAGATAGATGTCTCTTATTGCCTCTTGACGTTCTGTAGCGGTGATAACTCCTTTTGTGGGAATTGCCTCCCACTTTGGGGTCTCGATGGACTTTATTGTAGATGTAAACTTTTTGGCGGCTCTCCAGATAAAAGCAACAGTCTTGATTAGACACTTTAGGCTACTAAAGCGCCTCTCATCCACCAAGTTTAGGACAGCTGCACCAGCAGGAAGTCGTCCCACAAGACTTGGCAGACTTCTTTTCGCTTGGGCTCTGGTGAGTGCTGCCACGAATGACTTCTTTTGCATATTGTTAATGCTTTCTCGAGCTGTCACAGACACATCTTTTGATGACATAATTGGCCACTCGCTCTCTGGAAGATGTAGAAACTCTGGCCCTTGCTGCCACTCTGAATGGGCATCAAGTTCCTTTGGCCCAGCTCCTCGAGTGATAATGTCAGCTATGTTGAGTGGTCCAGGGATCCACCACCAGTCCTGTAGCCGTGTGCTCTCTTGGATCTCTCCAATTCTATTAGCGAAGAAAGTCTGAAATCCATAGCTTTCACGCTGGATAGCTCCAAGAACAGTCTGACTGTCTAACAAATGGTACCACCTTTTTATCTGGATCTGGGTATGCTGTTCAAAGTACTTTTTCAGGCGGCTTGCAAAGACTGCACCACAAAGTTCTGCTTTGACCGCATCTCCCTTCTGGTCTAGAGGTGTCAGCTTTGCTTTTGACTCCACTAGTCGAACTGTTAATTGTTTGTTGCAGTTCCACCGCAGGTAGAGGACAGCACCATAGGAGCTCTCACTGCCATCTGAAAAAGTGACAGCGACTGGTTCAGTTGTTGCCTTTGGTGGAGTAAGGGCTCTTGGGAACTTTACTTTGCTTAGCTGGACGTACTCCTCAAAAATTCCAATTGCATCTTTGCGGAGCTCATCCGACAGAGGAAGGTCCCATGTGTCCTTGACCATGCTGCACTTTGGTTTTGCCTCTTGGAATGCCCTTCGGACCAAGATAGCCCCTTTTTGCTTTGATGGCGTTGTCAGGCCAACTGGGTCGTACAAACCAGCAACTTGACTCAGCAGTTCACGTCTTGTCAGCGGGTCTGGTGTCTGTGCTCGTACTTCTTCTAGCAGCAAGTCTTGCCCAAGTCTCATCTTTTTCTTCCGCCTGGAGAAGTTGACCCTTACCATGACATGCAACATGTCTTCATCCACAATGTAGCCGAGACCGAGCGCCTTGTTGTCTTCCTCCTTAAGCTGGTTCGGCAGGACAACAATATTTGGTGATGCCTTTTCTCTTTCTCCTTTACCTTGGCCTGAGAAGACCCAAGGCTTCAGTGCAAACCCTCCTGCTTTTAGAATCAGCTCCACATTTTTTGTGATGACTTCAAGTCTTTCACGGCAGTTGTGGGATGTCAAGATGTCATCGACGTAGCTGTGCTCATGTAATACTTGGCATTCATCTGTGAGGTGGCTGAATTGAGGCAGGTTAGCCGTCTCCCTCATGGCAAGTTGTGCTATGCAACCTGCTGGCTTGTCCCCGATATTCACTCTGGTTATGGCGTATTGTTCTAGTTCGTCGCCCTCTGAATCACGCCACAAGAACCGGTGTAGATGGACTTCCCTCTCCTCGAGCCACACAGAATTGTACATTTTTCTAATGTCTCCTAGAGCGGCAAAGGAGCCTTGGCGGAACTTGAGGAGGACAGCTCGAATCGGGTTGAGAACGTCAGGGCCTTTCATCAGAAGGTCATTGAGACTTTGGCCTTTGTACTTCTGACTGCTGTTCCAGACAAGTCTTACTGGAGTTGTAACAGAGTGGGGGTTGGGTGCGATAAGATGACTAATATACCAGACAGGTCCATTCCAGTTGGTTAGATCCTCTTTGGTCAGTTTTTTTGCAGCCCGACGGTCAACCATTTCGTGGACTTGAGCGCTATAGGCTTTTTTCCACTGTGGTTCTTTGGCGAGCTGTTTCTCTGTTCTAAGGAAGGTTGCTTCCACTGCTTTTCTGTTGTTTGGCAATGTAGATGGGTCCATGAGCCATGGATATCTTGCATGCCAGTGTGGACTATCACTATGGTCATCAGCACCAACATAAGTCAGGCCACCCTTTACAACTTCCAGCTCCCTTTCTTCAGCCAGAGTCATTTCTTTGCCACCAGGTTGACAACTGCCGCAGCGACATCCTCCACATTTTGGGGTGCAGGGGGCGCCAATGCTATCCCATCTCCACCACTCAATAAAATCCCGAGTGGTAACAGCAGAACAAGAAGACTTTATGGTTTTTTTGGCACAAATATGTTCTTCATACATCAATGCTGCTGTTCTCATGGACCTGGCGAAGTGCGCTCTGGACTGCTGTGCTGTAACTGTAGCCTCTTCAAACAGACCAGGGTGTGTCCCTGCAATTGTTTTTCCCAATGGCCCATCCCATAGTACAAGGTCCCCAACGGTGCGTATTTTCTGTGGGACCAGTCGCCCTTCCTTATGGCTTATCAAAAGCTGTATCTGCCTTGGTCTCAGAAGTTCATTTTGGGGGACATCTGGAAAGAACTTTTGGAGTCTTTTGGCTGTCACATGTTTGTGGATCTTTGCAATGCTGTCCAAACCATAGCAGAGGAGTTGGTGGGATCTGAAGTTGCCTTGCTCTGTGCGGACCCGGATCTTTAGGAGGTACCGTTTTGTGGTAACTTGAACTTTCATTCCTCCCACACCGTGGACAACAAGGGTTATGGATTCACTTCTAAGGTTCAAACGATCAGCTGCATCATGAGTTATATAGTTTGTATCCGATGCCAGGTCGATCAAAGTCCCAACTTTTTGTCCTGCATTGGCCGTGACCTCTAAGAGCATCATGATGACTGGCCACTCCACTATTCCATTCTCTGCTAGAAGACTGGGTTGGTTGGACACAAGAGAGGTTCTGGCTATAGTGTTGCAAAAGGCATTGCGACACTTCTCTGCAAGTTCAGGTGAAAGGCTTTTAATGAACTCTTCTTGGGCTTGGGTGTAACGCTCTCTTGTGTCACCTCCCACTTTGCTGTTGTTGTTGGACCTCTGGACGAGATTCCCTTTGGACGTGTCAGCTCTCGGGCAAAGGTAATAGTGGTGTTCTGCAGCACGCTGTTCTATGCAGTCTGTCCTCCTGCACAGAAACTCTGATTTACAATAGTCACCTTCATTGTGAATCTCCAAGCATTTTTTGCAGGCTCCCAGCTTCCTGACAGCATCTCTTTTCTCTGACAGCTTAAGCGTGCGAAACTTTTGGCAGAAATATAGCCTTTTCTTATGCTTGCCGTCTCCGCAGACCACACATCCTTGAGCCTGGTTGCTTAGTTGGGTGGAGGTTCTGGTTCGAGCTTGCCGAGGTTCAGATTTTGGTTTTGGTTCCTCCTCTCTCAGTTGGTCCAGCTTCTCATAGATGGCTTCTTGACCTTGAAGAAACTTGAGGAGGTAATCAAATCGCTTGTCTTCTTCAGCTTCATCACCTTTGCCAGCTACATGAAGAAGCCATTCCTTCTTCAGGCCATCAGGAAGTTTACTCTCTATTGTTTTTGTTACAAGAGGGTTCTTTATAGGTTGCCAAGCTCGTTCAGATCGACCAGGGCTTTTCCTACAGATTGTATGAGGTCAACAATCCTCCTGGGCTGGTTACCTTTAACTGCTTGGAGTCTTTGGAGCTCTTCTACTATTTCAAGGGCTATAGTTGTCTTATTTCCAAAGCGATTCTCCAAGACCCGGAAAACCTCCTCAGCAGTTGTGTAAGTTGTAAGGCGGAGGTCTCGTATTGTCTTCTCATCCACACTGTCGAGAAGTTGGAACTTTTTAACCTCTTTGGATCCAGTAGGTTCTCCCTGCATCTGGAGTGCTTCCCAATCTTTTTTCCACCGGTGAAACTCTCGGCGGATGCCAGAAAACTTTGGGAGGGCAGCTGGCTTTAATTTAATCGTTGGTGTGGCCACACAACTGGTTGAAGTAGTACTCAATCTGCTGGTTCCTTCTCTGACATGTGCCCCTGTAAAGTCTGCTTGTCTTATTGTGAGTTTTGGCAGGATGGTTTCAAGGCCTTTGATACGACTCTGGAACTGTTGTTGCTCTGCTGGGGGGGGCCAGCACTTCCAATGTTTATGCACCTCCTTCGCAGCCTTCACAAGTTTCTCTAGTTGTCCAATCATGAAGAGATATGCATCTGGGTTTTTACTTGGGTCCACAGTTCCCACGTTTTCTGCTTGCGACTCTGCTGTTGTAATTGCTTGTGTCAGTTCATATTCCCCGAAATTGGCCCACAATGTCTTTTGTATGAGGTCCTTTAGCTCTTGCAGTTTTCTCTCACACTCATTGGCTGTTTTGACCAAGTCAGACTTTTGCTGCTCGCTCAACTCCTCTGCATCAGAGTTTTCTTCAATACATTGCCCCTCTACATCATCATTGGCTTCAAGGACTTTGCCAGCTTCTGCAGTGAGCTTCTTAAAAATGTCTCTGAGCTCCTCTTCTGACATCATTGTATGCATTCGTAGCACATTATTGGCCAGACGGGAAAACTGACGCTTCGCTGAAGTCCTTGCGGTCTTTAGCTGCTCCAACAGTAATGAATCAGCCATTTCAATCACAGCAGCAGGGCGGGAACAGTCTTTATTTGTCTCTATGGACACGTGTGGTCACTTTTCTGGTCCTTCTCCAGTCTTCAGTGGCGGTTTTTCACTGTCAAGTTGTGATCTATTTTTTTTGTGCAATTCCCCACTTGAAAAGGACAGTCCCTCCACATGAAGATTTTAACTGGATTTCACTCAATAAACAGCCATGGAATCAGTTGTTTGTCTTTTATTTACCATGCTTTGGTTGGCACTAAACAGGTGAAAAACCTCAAAAGAGATGAGACAAATACAAGATTATTATTTGAGTTGACAGCCAAATTAAATAAACAAAATTATTCACATTCACCTCAGATAAACACATTACTGCTATTACAAGGTTTCCATTTTTATTCTGATCAGTAGTTTTAAGCAGTATTTTCATAATAAAGAATTATTCTATGGTATCATTGTAGCCACACAACTAGATATGCTTTACCAAAACAAATCAGTTGTCAAAATGTATATTTTCTTATCTTTTAACCAAGTATCTTTAACCAAATAACTTTTTTACCTTCAATTGGTTTAATATTTAGGTTAATTAATAGATCTCATTATATTTTTAGCCAAAGATCTTTAGAGTATACATTTTTAACTAAATTAAGAACTTGGTTTATTAAGATTTCTACAAAGTTTTAATTACTTTTAACCATTTCAAACACATTCTTTGTCAAACAATGAATTTGGCTTTTCTTACTTTTCCTTTATACCCCACTTGTTTGATAAAACCAAACAACATTTGAAGTTACAAATATCAATGTAAAAGTCCTAACAAAGTCAACAAGAGTTAAGAGTGTTTTTCCAGAGTATCATTTGCACTGCACTGCTTAAGTCAGTCTAGCCAAACATGGCCAATATGGCGCTTACCGGCTGTCCTTCACTATTTTGTGGAGGGCTTGGTTTTGCACAGTCACCTTGATGACAAAGATGAAGTTTCCTTGGTCTAGTGGTGCTATAAATGCTCCTTTCACTGTGGTCTAAAGACAACAACAGCCAGGTACTGGCACGCCCAGATTGCCTCAGATTTGTTCCACCTGGTTCTCCACTGATTGAAGGAGGAGGAGTTTCACCACTGAGGAGCTCCCAGGCAGTTTGTCAGCACAGGTTCTTTGTAACCAGGAAAAAGGTTCTATATGGATGTCATGTCAGCCAAGAGCAAAGAAATATTCCAGAACTGGACCTTATCTGAGCCACACAATCTGTGTATATTACATATAGAGTCATCTCAGCCTTAATAAGCCTGTTAACAAGCAGAATCACTGAAGGAAAGAAGAGAACAGAAAAAGAGATGAGCAGAAACACAAGAACTACAACCCACATAGCAACATTGTGACGGCCCAGATCCGGCCCACATCTGGCACACGCAGAAAGATGATCTGGCCCACATGCAGGTGGGCCGCTCCTGTTTGCCAGATCTGGGCCACAAGCAGGCCATAGCAATGCCACATCTCAGCCAAGAGCAAAGAAATAAACCAGAACTGGAGGATTAAACAACTCCTCATACAGCATTACCAGCTTCACTTATTACCAATCAGACTGACTTTATTTCTGTCAGACGTCTACAAAAGTTTTATTGAGAATTAACAGAGGTTTAACTATAATGCGTTTCATTTAAAGTCACCATTACAGTGATTAGTGTTTCCATTAGTTGGGCTCTTAACTCTTATTATATCTATTGTCTTCTTTGATGGCTGTGACAGTGTGTTTGTCAAACACATTTGCAGCTGCAAAGAAAGCTATAGTGAAATGAGATCAGGTGATGATGGTTACCTGTTGATGGTTTTATAATCATCATGAAATAACCTGTTTCACTGATGTCTTTGGAAGCTAACAATTGTGTTGATCCATTAATACTTTTACATCACAAACCCTGTGTTACTGCAGCATGAGATCCAGCAATATTATAACAATCAGTTAGAAGACTTTATACAACATGAGCACAAAAAAAGCAGTTTAATATGACACACACAGACATCAACAATCAGCGTATGAATCTCAACAATGGTGACAATCACAAATATTTTGATGAATAGATTGATCTAGAACATCACTGAAAAGCTACTAATTCACAACAAAAACAACAGCAAAAAATAAAAGCAAATATTTAGAATCAAACAAAATTATAGAACAATTCAGCAGCATAATTTATTCATGTTGCAATGCATGCTTGGAGTTTTGTACTATGCTGGTACCCAGCATGCATTGCAGCAAAGTACTTTTGATTGTCACCATTGTTGAGATTCATACGCTGATTGTTGATGTCTGTGTGTGTCATATTAAACTGCTTTTTTCGTGCTCATGTTTTATAAAGTCTTCTAACTGATTGTTATAATATTGCTGGATCTCATGCTGCAGTAACACAGGGTTTGTGATGTGAAAGTATTAATGGATCAACACAATTGTTAGCTTCCAAAGACATCAGTGAAACAGGTTATTTCATGATGATTATAAAACCATCAACAGGTAACCGTCATCACCTGATCTCATTTCACTTTAGCTTTCTTTGCTGCTGCAAATGTGTTTGACAAACACACTGTCACAGCAGCCAGAAAAAAAAAACATAAGATATAATAAGAGTTACGAGCCCAACTAATGGAATCACTAATCACTGTTATGGTGACTTCAAATGAAACACATACGAGTTAAACCTCTGTTAATTCTCAATAAAAACTTCTGTAGACGTCTGACAGAAATAAAGTCAGTCTGGTTAGTAATAAGTGAAGCTGGTAATGCTGTTTGTGGAGTTGTTTAATCCTCCTCTGCTGAGATCTTCACAGATTTAATGTCTTCTTTTCTCTTCAGTTGATTTCATCTAAGGCTGTGTCTGAAGTCAGTTGTAGTTCTTGTGTTTCTGCTCGTCTCTTTTTCTGTTCTCTTCTTTCCTTCAGTGATTCTGCTTGTTAACAGGCTTATTAAGGCTGAGATGACTCTATATGTAATATACACAGATTGTGTGGCTCAGATAAGGTCCAGTTCTGGAATATTTCTTTGCTCTTGGCTGACATGACATCCATATAGAACCTTTTTTCTGGTTACAAAGAACCCTAAAGGGTTCTTTTGATTGAACCCTTAAAAAGGGTTCTATATAGAACCTTTTAGGGGTTCCAAATACGTAGCGCCTGATAGAACCTTTTAAGGTTCTATTTAGAACCTTTTCTTCTAAGAGTGTAGGCCTACAGACTCTCTATTTGTACAAATTGCTGCACATTCATTTAATTCTGAATTTTGCACACACAAGTTGAAAGGCATTTGTTCAAATCAAGTTCACGGATAATTGTGCGTGCATTTATTAATCATTATGATACTAAAATCATAACAAAGTGGGCTATGCTATGTACAAAAAAAATCAGATGAGCCCAGAACGCAATTACACGTTAAGTATTTCCCCCCATAGAAAACCATTATAAGAACGCTTAATGTGGCTTATTGCAGATTAGAATGTCCCCTTATTATGTCGAAATAACGAGATATTATGTCGATACTACTGCTGTGTCCACCATGGTCTCCACATTCTTGATCAGCGGAAACGATTTTTGCTTGTTTGGGATCTGACTGGCCAGCATATTTGAAAAAGTTAAGCAAACTTTGCTGTCTTTTTGACATTTTTCTCCTGAGTGAAACGATTGAGGCTAGCAGCAATCTCAACTAGCACAACAAGCGTGCAAGTCATGCAAGTCATGCATGACTTGCACGCTTGTCCAACGGACAATATTATCATGGAGGCGCCCACGCGATTACTTGCACGTTAACTGGAGCGCATCTCATCCTAACTTAACGAAATGCCTCACACAGACATGAGAAATACATCAAATACACAAAGCATGAAATGTCTTTAAACGAAATAATTCAAAATTCAAAAAAGAAAAGAAAAGAAAAAGGCTACTCTCTGATTATGTAATCTATTATGTCATTTCTCTATAGGCGCGTTCACTACGAAAATGGCGATCGTCAACTTCATCTTTAAAACAGACAGTCAGAAAACATAAATTATTCATAAAAATCTTTTTAAGCACTGTCACAAAACCAGTTGAGAAACATATGTATCAGAATTATGGATAGAGTATACAGTTATGAATGTTATCCTGTTTTTTCTCCGTTCACAGAAGCACAACAGGTAAATACGATGATAAATACCCATATTCTGTTGCTGCTATTTTACATGCAGGCTAAAACTAAAAAATGTTTTTGGTATTTTTAATGGGTCACAGTCACTTGTTCATTCTAATTTAATTTTAATTTAACATAATCTTGTCGGTTAATGAATGGAAGATCGCGTCGGTTGAAGGTGGCAGGAAAAAAAACCCCGAAATGAATCAGTTTGTTGATAAAAAAAAAAAAAAAAACATTTCTCATTTCCGTTTAGTTGAAGTTTTTTAACTAATAGTTATATTTTCCTTTATTTCAGGTTTATTTCGATTAGCATTTAAATGTTTTTAAAAGTTTTAGTTTTACTTAACTAACTGTCTGGGCAAAACATCGACAGAACTGTCAATTTTCCAACTCTTTCAAGCCACGAATTTTTTACAAATATTCACGAATTATTTAATGCCTGTCTGGGACACAATATTAGGTCAATCACACTCATCCAGGCCAATTAACCTACAGCTATTGTTGCAAGCATAATTTACATTTCTTTCAAATGTGGGAAATAAATAACTAGGCTATGTTATTGTTTTTTATTTATTTATTGTCATTTGCTCCCCTTGCACCTTATGTTTTATCTTTTAAAATGACGGAAATTATTTCAAAATTCGTATTTTAAAAACGGCTTTACTCACTGAACCTCTATACACACAAACGGTTGACTTTTTTCCCCAAGTCGTTTATTTCACTATGAACTGGACGATCGAAAGGGCAAACTAATTGAATCTTCATTTTACAAAAATATATTGGATATAATGAAATGTAATAATGTTATGTAATGAATATATAATCAATGTAATATTAATAAAACACGAATTTAATTAGCCTACAAAAATTGGAACACTTATTTCTGGAAGGAGAAGCTTATAGACCAACCAACAAACCTGCCACATTTTTTAGAAATAGCAAAAAATACATTCGTCTTATTTTTTTCAAATAGGCCTATTAAAACACAAATTCATAGGGCATTCTATTGGTTATATCAATATTTAGTGTTAATCAACACTTTTCCTTGTTTAATAACTCCATATATATGAGCATAAGAATTGGATTAAATGATCCGTGCTGAATTCGTCTGGTCTGACTCAGTTCATCATTGATTGGGAGAGAACAGTTCAAACTTACTGGCTGTGGAAATCAGCGGGCGTGTCTCATTATACTATAAGCAAAACGCCGTAAAATAGCACGTGCTCTGTGCAACCAAAACGGCGTTTTTTACGGCGTCATATGGCGAGTTGAACGGCGTAAAAAGCGGCACTTTCCATGCACACTAAAACGCCGTCAAATACGGCGTCATTGACGTATTTCGCGCGTCGTTTACGGCGTTTGTAATTACAACGGCGTATTTTACGGCGCCAATACGGTTTAAAACGCCGTATTTGACGGCGTTTGGCTTTAAACGCGATTAGCCTATGGCGTATTTCTGACCCTCTTGGCTTGCCATAGACTTACTTTCTTTTTGCACAACAAAAACTAAGATATTTCCCATTTGAAAAAGAAAAACTCCATGTGATCAGACCGCTCCCTGGATGAATTGGCTCCAATGGTTCTTGAGTTAACAACTCACTTGAAGGGAATATTTACAGTGATTTAAAAGTGAAATTTGGGTCTGTTGCTCTCACAAAGTTTGCCATTTTTGAAGCTTAACAGAAATTATCACTATGAAAAGTGAACACATCACATCTGTTTTGGTTAACTGGTTTGTGAGCAACAGTGTGCCGACTTTTTTTTGCAAAAAAATCTGTCATTACTTACTCACCCTTATGTCATTACAAACCCGTAAGACTTTCGTTCATCTTCGGAAGTCAAATTAAGATATTTTTGATTAAATCTGAGAGCTTTCTGTCCCTCTGTTGACAGGCTACGCAACTACCACTTGACACTTAAATTCATAAAGAGATTGTAAAACTAACCCATATTAAAGCGGTTTAGTCCAAATTTTCTGAAGAGACTCAATCACTGTATATGCTGAAAAGATTTGAGTTAGGCTTTTATTCACATATAAATATCAATCAATACACACATTGCTACTGCCAATACACTCACAGACATTCCTGTCAGCATGTAAGACATAATGCTGCTGCTGCACATGTAACATACATGAATTAACCCTCATAGTAGCTGCACTATGTAGATAATGATGTGACTGCTACCAAATTAGTTAAAGATCTATTAGTCTGCGCCATATAATGTTTAATGACGGAACTAGGTAATTTGTTATAATTAATTATACATATTTTCCTTTTGAGCTAATGTGCTACATGTAGCTGTCAATGAGAGCAGCGTGAAAAAAAAAATCCTTTTGAGTTCCACTGAAAAACAACCGGATCATGTACACTGTTAGACCTTACCGGGTTTTTTTACAGTAAAATACTGGCAACACTGTTTCCAGTAATTTACTGTTAATTGTGCAGTTCTTTACTGTAAAAATGCATTAAAACTCGAGTTAACTAATTTCACTTGCAGAAACCGACTGCCTTAAATTGACCAACTGTCATTTAAATGTATAAACTAAAATTTATAATGCATTAATAATGTGAGCAAATTATTACTGTGAACTTATTTCATTTGAAACCACAACGAAACTTTTGTAAATAAAGAGATTTCCACTAGACCAGCAACTACACAGTCACCGCCTGTTAAATAAAGCAACATGCAGCAACTTATCAATGCTTGTAGATCTTCTCCTGGACTGAAGCTCAGGCTCTACTCTTCTGCACAATGGTGACCCAAAAAATACATTTTACAGTAAACTACTGGCAACAGTGTTGCCAGTATATACCTGTTTTATAACTTATAGTTTATTACTGTTAAAATACATTTTGTGGGTGTGTCTTTTTATCTTACACTGTTAACCCTTTCAACCCCACAGGGAAATCCACACTACAAAGAGTAAAAGTAACATTGAGACAGTGTTGCAGTGAGATAATTAAGGGAATATGTAAGTGATTGTTGAGCATTAGTGATGAACACTTGCTGTTAGAACAGAAAATAGAGAAACACAAGAACTACAACTGACTTCCAGCCATTACACATTTTTACACTTACTATTAACCAGTATGACTTTATTTCATACATCTACAGAAGTTGTTATTAAGATGTTTAATTGAAAATGTTTGTTTGAAGTTACCATTATAGAGATCAGTGCTTGCTTTAGTTAGGATGCTGATGCTAAAACACTAGTGATTTATTTAACACATCATGCATAACCAGAGACACAGAGCTACACTGTCTTTCAGAAACACAGAGATATCACAATTTAGCACATGTATCTCAACAACGGTGGCAATATATATTTATTTATGCATGCAGCAGTGCATGCTGGGAGTTTTATATTATCCTGGAACCCAGCATGCATTGCGGCATTAAACTTTTGATTGTCACCATTGTTGAGATTCATGTGCTGATTGTTGATGTCTGTGTGTGTCTGCATCAATCAGGGTTTTTTTTAATGCACTATATGATTACAATATTCTTCAGAAGACCTGATTACAGAAGTATTGATTTTATGTTGTATATTCACAGATATATATGCTAAATATGAAATACCCATAAATTCAAAGAATAAAGACAGAAAAGATCAGAGAATCAGACATGTCCAGGATAATTGTGACATTATCACTAAAGCCAAAAACACCAGTTCATCTTCCTCTTGGCTCTTTCTTTCCATAACAAATGTGTTTTATAAACTCACTGTTACAGCAGTCAGAGGGAGATGAATGGTAAGTAGTCAAGGGACAAGTGACCAACTAAAGCAAATACTGATCTCCATCATGGTGACAACAAACTTTATTATTAACTAAATCTCTGTTAATTCTCAACAAGAACTTTTGTACATGTATGAAAGAAATAATCGTAAACTGGTTTCACACTTAGTGTTCCTGGAAGTCAGTTATTGTGAAAAATGTTTCTCTGTCCTTCAGTGATTCTGCTTATCAGGTGTTCATCAGTGTCTCAATTCACTCTCTTCTTTTCATTCACTCTGTCAAGGGGACTATATTAGTGAACTAATGTAGGGAATAGTGAATGAGGGTATAGGGTGTGATTGGGAAAACAGCCTCTGAGTGTCGATTTTGAGCGCTGTTAATTCACAGTATATTTATGTAGGCTAGTTTTGTTATATTACTGTTTTAAGGGAAAATGGTATGATATTGTCAGAATTTGGCCTTTTTTTACAGCAAGGGTTAACAGTGTAGGTTTACAACAACATGGGGGGTGTAAATAATGAATTCTTGACTTATGAAAGTATAACAGTCATGACAATGAATTAACCTACCATAATTCATGCCAGCTTCACACGATTTATCCATACGAGCATTTTCATCAACATTGATTTTCCTCTGGAAAGTGCAGCTTTCTTGCATTCAGAGAAGATATTAATGCACACTTGTAATAACACACACACCAAATCAAATCCTACAAAAGTTCAGGATATGGTCACTTTATATTATTATTTGTGTGTGATTATACCTTCTGCACAAATGCACATGTCTCCCTTACACAGTCTGTATATAGCGCCATCTGCCCTTTCAGGGTGGTAGAACTTCATACAGCGTGCATCTGAGAGAGAGAGAGAGAGAGAGAGAGAGAGAGAGAGAGAGAGAGAGAGATAGAGAGGGAGAGGGAGAGGGAGAGGGAGAGAGAGAGAGAGAGAGAGAGAGAGAGAGAGAGAGAGAGAGAGAGAGAGAGAGAGAGAGGGAGAGGGAGAGGGAGAGAGAGAGAGAGAGAGAGAGAGAGAGAGAGAGGTCAATTAATTAAATTTCAAGAAATATTATATAACAATATCTGCTGAGAAAAACTCACAAATGAGTATCACTTGAAGACATTATTGTGGTAGATGAGTAAATCATAAAAAAATAGTTTTTACCTTTCCTTTACATAAAATCAAAAAACAAAAAATTATCATAAGGAACAAAAAAAAAAAATAAAAAAAAAAAATATGTGTATTTATGTTGTATCTATACAATCAAACAATGGCATATTGACTTAGCCTGCCTAAGCACATATGTAACTTTATACACAGTTGCAAACATAAAATATAAATGATCCTACATACAAAAAAAAAAAAAAAAACACTTAACCTGAATAAGCCTAAAGCAGGGGGTTTCAACCGGTGGTCCACGGCCCCCTGGTGGTTACGTAGTAGTTAAGGAAATACATTATTGAGGTTTCATTGAAAAGACGCTTAATATTGGTGAATTTAAATTTGGAGTGGAGTGGAGCTGTTAGCTAACGTTTCTATAAGGCGAAGTTTGCTAGTCAGCACCAAGCATGTATCGCTTTTTAGTGAGGAAAGTGACAGATGTCAGGACAGATGGACAGGCTTCTGCTGCATGCTCTTCAGACAAAGCTACAACTTCGGAGGAAACAGGGAAACGTAGTGGGAAACGAAAAAAGAAAATACAGTGACGATTATGTTAAATATGGATTTACAGTAACGACTGACAAAACAGGAGAGGAGGCACCACTGTGTTTCATATGTTAAACGGTGCTTTCAAATGAAACCATGAAACCGTCGAAACTTTCTCGTCATATCACAGCTTCTTGAAGGCCAAGCCTATTGAGTATATGCAACAGATGTTGCGTGATTTCAAAGGACAGCAGACGCTCATGAGAAAGAGTGCAAAAGTCAGTGAAAATGCACTGAAAGCCTCATATCTGGAGGCTCTCAGAGTTGCACAATGTAAAAAGCCACATACAATTGTTGAGCAGCTGATTTTACCAGCAGCAATAGATGTGTAAAACCATGATGAAAGAAGAATGTGCTAATAAATGAAAAACTATTCCTTTGTCAGATAGCACAGTTGGACGTCGAATTGAGGAAATGGCAAATGATGTGAAAGAGCAGCTGATAGCGAAAATTCGATCAGTTCAGGGATTTTCCATTCAATTAGACGAGACGACAGATATCCCAGTCAACACTATGATCTCACAGTGATGTGACCATGTGGTCACACCGTCTGCAATCTGAGTTCACAGTGTTCTAAAAGTGTAACCTCACAGCACTCTCACTGTGTGCTCAAACTATGACCACAATATGAGCTCATCCCAGCTAGAAATGTTATTGTTCTTTGAATGTATTGAGAGCATTATGTTATATTCTTGTAATATTTTCTGTAGCTAATTTTATTTTTGTAACCAGAATGTTCTCCTAAAAGGTAGGATAACACTCTCTATAAACATTTCAAACATGTTTAGTGATGACATTGATAGAACATTATCCCCCCTAACATTCTTAGACAGTTATAGCGGGAAGTTTTGATGTTTAGAAATTATGTTTAAGAGGTTTACATGTTGAAGTTTGTTTGAAGAGTTTGGTCACCATTGTAGAGGTCAGTGTTTGCTGTAGTTGGGCTCTAGGCCCATATATTATTAACTTTAGATTTTGTTTGGCTGTTGTTTCTGAATTATAATCACCAGTTGAACAAAGAATAAAGTGATCTGATGATGTTGATTATGTTATGACAATCATCATTTGAACTTGATCACTGAACTCATTAAAATCCTTCTTTCTGACTTCGATTTATGTTGTTGGTTAGTGAATCTGCATAAATGGCCAGAATTTTTTTTATATAATATAAAGGATTTCTTAAAAGTTGAAAAAAAAAAAAAAATCTTTCTTTTAGGCACACACAGATGTCAAGATTCAGTCTATGCATCTCAACAATGGTGACGAGCAGAATATTCAATGAGGAAAAGTAAATTACATAGACAATTCAGATCATAATTTATTCATACCGCAATGCATGATGGGAGCCATTAATGAGTTGTGATTGGTGGCAGCCACTGCAAAATGCTTTATTATTGTCACCATTGTTGAGATTCACAGGCTGATTATTGATATCTGTGTTTTAAATGAATTTATCTGAATGTCTATTGATCAGAATAATGTTTATTAAATATTTTGAATTATAAGTAAAGTATTGATATCATAGGCTGAAGAATCACTAAACTGCTGCTAAGTTAAACCAAACTATCTCAATAAGTTTCCTTTTTCAGATCACAGCATGATTATGTCAAAACATAACCAACACTATAACATAACATTTTACTTTGTTCATGTAACTGTTATAAATCAATAACAGCAGACAAACAACAGTAAATATTAAAGTAAACATATAATGGTCTAGAGCCCAACTAAAGCAAACACCCATCACCTTAATGGTAACTTACAATTTGTGATTTTCTTCTTCAGTGATTCTGCTTGTTAACATCAGGTGTCTTCAATAATGCTCAATCATCACTAAATTAATCACTTAATTATCTCCTCAGCCCTAAATGCCGCTTCATCTGAAAGCAGGTGATGGTGATTTACTACTAATCAAGGAACCGGCTTTACTGACGAGATGCCATAACAATATCGCGATTTAAATCGCCCAGCCCTAGTGTCCATAATATGAGCACACAGTGAGTGCACAGTGCGGTTACACTTTTAGCTCACTGTGAACTCACATTGTGGTCATATGGAGAGATCACTGTGAGATAAACATGTTGGGTGGGATAACAAATGACGCGCAACTTTTGGCATTTGTGCGATACGAGGACAATAGTGCGATGTGCGAGGAATTTCTCTTTTGCAAACCACTGCCAGGGCGAACTACAGGTGCCGAGATCTTTTCAGCCCTTGATGACTTTTTCAAAGAACACAATATTTCGTGGCAGAAGTGTGTGGCACTATGTAGCGATGGAGCCAGAGCAATGAGTGGCAGCCAGACTGGATTGATTGGGCACGTAAAGAAAGTAACACCGGCGATAATTTGGACACACTGCATGATTCATAGAGAAGCTCTGGCCGCCAAAGATCTCAGTGTTGAGTTCAGCGAGGTGTTTGATGCTGTTGTTAAAACTGTAAACCTGATAAAACGAAAAGCATTAAATACACGCCTGTTTGCATCGCTATGTCAAGGCTTAGGAAGTGAACACACCTCTCTCCTTTACCATTCAGAGGTGAGATGGCTGTCTCGCGGTGCGGTGCTCGCCCGTGTGTTTGAACTACGTGACGCTATCTATACTTTCTTGAGCGAGAAGGAGTGCACTGAACTGGCTTACATGTTCAACGACAGCCACTGGTTAACTAAGCTGGCGTATCTCACCGATGTTTTTGCAGAGCTTAACAAGTTGAACACTTCAATGCAAGGGAGAGATTCAAACGTCCTGCAGCTCTACGAAAAACTAGAGGCATTTGAGTGGTAACTTGGCTATGTTCCCTTCAGTTGAGGAATATTCTGACAGCACTGACATTAAAGACATTGTGTGTGAGCATTTGAGGAAGCTTGTGCTTCAATTCCGAAAGTACTTCAATGATTCTGATGAGTGGCGCTGTGACAGCAAATAGATCCTGCTCCCATTCAGTGATGATGCAGCAGCAGGGTCAAGCTTAACTACTGTCCCACTAAGCAAAATGATGTCCGAAAGACGTCTTTTCAACGTCAAATCGGGCGTTGAAAAGACGTCCACTGAGGGTCTAGAATGAAAGTTGATATGACGTCTTTTTTCGACGTGTTCTGCACGTCCGATATAGACGTTCATCGAACCTTCGTACAAGGTTAAAACTAGGGCTGGGCGATATATCGCGCGATATTGTTAGGCGCATCTCATCAGTAAAGCCGGTTCCTTGATTAGTAGTAAATCGCCATCACCTGCTTTCAGATGGAGCGGTGTTAAATTAACACTCCTGGGGCTGTGAGTGTATATGAATCCACACTCAAGAGTGTAAAGTGTTCAAATAAGAGTGTTAAATTAACACTCAAGAGTGTTAAAGGTAATGAGATAATTAAGAGATTAATTAAGTGATTATTGAGCATTATTGAAGACACCTGATGCTAGCAAGCAGAATCACTGAAGAAGAAAATCACAAATTGTAAGTTACCATTAAGGTGATGGGTGTTTGCTTTAGTTGGAGTCTTGACCATTACATGTTTACTTTAACTTTTACTATTGTTTGTCTGCTGTTATTGATTTATAACAGTTAACTGAACAAAGTAAAGTGTGATCTGATAGTGTGGGTTATGTTTTGACATAATCATGCTGTGATCTGAAAAAGTAAACTTATTGAGATAGTTTGGTTTAACTTGTTAGCTGCAGTTTTGTGGTTCTTCAGCTTACGATTATCAGTATTTTACTTGTAATTCAATAATATTTAATAAACATTGTCCTGATCAAAAGACTTTCAAATGAATTTTTTAGAAACACAGACATCAATAATCAGCCTGTGAATCTCAACAATGGTGACAATAATAAAGCATGTTGCAGTGGCTGCCACCAATCACAACTCATTAATGGCTCCCATCATGCATTGCGGTATGAATAAATTATGATCTGAATTGTCTATGTAATTTACTTTTCCTAATTGAATATTCTGCTCGTCACCATTGTTGAGATGCATTGACTGAATCTTGACGTGTGTGTGTGCCTAAAAAATTGTTTTTTTTAAAACAACTTTTAAGTAATCTTTTATATTATATTAAAAATTCCGGGCATTTATGCAGATTCACAGTAATGCTGCAACCAACAACATACATTGAAGTCAGAAAGAAGGATCTTAATGAGTTCAGTGATCAAGTTCAAATTATGGATGTCAAAATATAACCAACCCAGCTAGCAGGGAACGTTCTCAGAACTTTCGCTAACATTCCCTACAAGTTTGGTTAATGTTCTAAAGAAAACATTTGAATGTAATGTTTACCGAACATTTTAAGGATGTTTTCTCATTTAAAAAAATGTTCCTATAACGTTATATGAAAACTAAGATATAACATTTTAACTGCAACATTCAAAAGATGTTTTGGGAATGTTTCTGAAATAACAAGTTGTACTATGATCTCAAAATATCATTGTCCCTATGTTTCATTATAACGAAAGAAGAACGTTCTCTCTGTCACGTTAGGAAAACGTTTTGAGGATATCATTGAGAGATGAGATGTTGAATGTTCTTTATAAAACGTTCTTCTAATGTGACGAGTTAACAAAATTATAACATTTTATTTGCAACATTTTGAGCATATTTTGGGAATGTTGTTAAAGTTAAAGTTTGTACAATGATCTCAAAATAACGTTGTCTTAATGTTTTGTCATAACAAAAGAAGAACGTTCTCTCTGTCACGTTAGGAAAATGTTTTGAGGATATCATTGAGAGATGAGATGTTTATTGTTCTTTATAAAATGTTCTTCTAATGTGACGAGTTAACACAATTAGAACATTCTACTTGCAACATTTTGAGCATATTTTGGGAATGTTGTTAAAGTTAAAGTTTGTACAATGATCTCAATATAACATTGTCCCAATGTTTCATAAAAACAAAAGAAGAACATTCTCTCTGTCACATTAGGAAAATGTTTTGAGGATATCATTGAGAGATGAGATGTTTATTGTTCTTTATAAAACGTTCTTCTAATGTGACGAGTTAACACAATTAGAACATTTTACTTGCAACATTTTGAGCATATTTTGGGAATGTTGTTAAAGTTAAAGTTTGTACAATGATCTCAAAATAACGTTGTCTTAATGTTTTGTCATAACAAAAGAAGAACGTTCTCTCTGTCACGTTAGGAAAATGTTTTGAGGATATCATTGAGAGATGAGATGTTTATTGTTCTTTATAAAATGTTCTTCTAATGTGACGAGTTAACACAATTAGAACATTCTACTTGCAACATTTTGAGCATATTTTGGGAATGTTGTTAAAGTTAAAGTTTGTACAATGATCTCAATATAACATTGTCCCAATGTTTCATAAAAACAAAAGAAGAACATTCTCTCTGTCACATTAGGAAAATGTTTTGAGGATATCATTGAGAGATGAGATGTTTATTGTTCTTCATAAAATGTTCTTCTAATGTGACGAGTTAACACAATTAGAACATTCTACTTGCAACATTTTGAGCATATTTTGGGAATGTTATTAAAGTTAAAGTTTGTACAATGATCTCAATATAACATTGTCCCAATGTTTCATAAAAACAAAAGAAGAACATTCTCTCTGTCACATTAGGAAAATGTTTTGAGGATATCATTGAGAGATGAGATGTTTATTGTTCTTTATAAAACGTTCTTCTAATGTGACGAGTTAACACAATTAGAACATTTTACTTGCAACATTTTGAGCATATTTTGGGAATGTTGTTAAAGTTAAAGTTTGTACAATGATCTCAAAATAACGTTGTCTTAATGTTTTGTCATAACAAAAGAAGAACGTTCTCTCTGTCACGTTAGGAAAATGTTTTGAGGATATCATTGAGAGATGAGATGTTTATTGTTCTTCATAAAATGTTCTTCTAATGTGACGAGTTAACACAATTAGAACATTCTACTTGCAACATTTTGAGCATATTTTGGGAATGTTATTAAAGTTAAAGTTTGTACAATGATCTCAATATAACATTGTCCCAATGTTTCATAAAAACAAAAGAAGAACATTCTCTCTGTCACATTTGTAGAATATTTTGAGGATATCATTGAGAGATGAGATGTTTATTGTTCTTTATAAAATGTTCTTCTAATGTGACGAGTTAACACAATTAGAACATTCTACTTGCAACATTTTGAGCATATTTTGGGAATGTTGTTAAAGTTAAAGTTTGTACAATGATCTCAAAATAACGTTGTCTTAATGTTTTGTCATAACAAAAGAAGAGCATTCTCTCTGTCACATTAGGAAAATGTTTTGAGGATATCATTGAGAGATGAGATGTTTATTGTTCTTCATAAAATGTTCTTCTAATGTGACGAGTTAACACAATTAGAACATTTTATTTGCAACATTTTGAGCATATTTTGGGAATGTTGTTAAAGTTAAAGTTTGTACAATGATCTTAAAATAATATTGTCCCAATGTTTCATGATAACAAAAGAAGAGCATTCTACTTGCAACATTTTGAGGATATTTTGGGAATGTTGTTAAAGTTAAAGTTTGTACAATGATCTCAAAATAACGTTGTCTTAATGTTTTGTCATAACAAAAGAAGAACGTTCTCTCTGTCACGTTAGGAAAATGTTTTGAGGATATCATTGAGAGATGAGATGTTTATTGTTCTTTATAAAATGTTCTTCTAATGTGACGAGTTAACACAATTAGAACATTCTACTTGCAACATTTTGAGCATATTTTGGGAATGTTGTTAAAGTTAAAGTTTGTACAATGATCTCAAAATAACGTTGTCTTAATGTTTTGTCATAACAAAAGAAGAGCATTCTCTCTGTCACATTAGGAAAATGTTTTGAGGATATCATTGAGAGATGAGATGTTTATTGTTCTTCATAAAATGTTCTTCTAATGTGACGAGTTAACACAATTAGAACATTTTACTTGCAACATTTTGAGCATATTTTGGGAATGTTGTTAAAGTTAAAGTTTGTACAATGATCTTAAAATAATATTGTCCCAATGTTTCATGATAACAAAAGAAGAGCATTCTACTTGCAACATTTTGAGCATATTTTGGGAATGTTGTTAAAGTTAAAGTTTGTACAATGATCTCAAAATAACGTTGTCTTAATGTTTTGTCATAACAAAAGAAGAACGTTCTCTCTGTCACGTTAGGAAAATGTTTTGAGGATATCATTGAGAGATGAGATGTTTATTGTTCTTTATAAAATGTTCTTCTAATGTGACGAGTTAACACAATTAGAACATTCTACTTGCAACATTTTGAGCATATTTTGGGAATGTTGTTAAAGTTAAAGTTTGTACAATGATCTCAAAATAACGTTGTCTTAATGTTTTGTCATAACAAAAGAAGAGCATTCTCTCTGTCACATTAGGAAAATGTTTTGAGGATATCATTGAGAGATGAGATGTTTATTGTTCTTCATAAAACGTTCTTCTAATGTGACGAGTTAACACAATTAGAACATTTTATTTGCAACATTTTGAGCATATTTTGGGAATGTTGTTAAAGTTAAAGTTTGTACAATGATCTTAAAATAATATTGTCCCAATGTTTCATGATAACAAAAGAAGAGCATTCTACTTGCAACATTTTGAGCATATTTTGGGAATGTTGTTAAAGTTAAAGTTTGTACAATGATCTCAAAATAACGTTGTCTTAATGTTTTGTCATAACAAAAGAAGAACGTTCTCTCTGTCACGTTAGGAAAATGTTTTGAGGATATCATTGAGAGATGAGATGTTTATTGTTCTTTATAAAATGTTCTTCTAATGTGACGAGTTAACACAATTAGAACATTCTACTTGCAACATTTTGAGCATATTTTGGGAATGTTGTTAAAGTTAAAGTTTGGACAATGATCTCAATATAACATTGTCCCAATGTTTCATAAAAACAAAAGAGGAACATTCTCTCTGTCACATTTGTAGAATATTTTGAGGATATCATTGAGAGATGAGATGTTTATTGTTCTTTATAAAATGTTCTTCTAATGTGACGAGTTAACACAATTAGAACATTCTACTTGCAACATTTTGAGCATATTTTGGGAATGTTGTTAAAGTTAAAGTTTGGACAATGATCTCAATATAACATTGTCCCAATGTTTCATAAAAACAAAAGAGGAACATTCTCTCTGTCACATTTGTAGAATATTTTGAGGATATCATTGAGAGATGAGATGTTTATTGTTCTTTATAAAATGTTCTTCTAATGTGACGAGTTAACACAATTAGAACATTCTACTTGCAACATTTTGAGCATATTTTGGGAATGTTGTTAAAGTTAAAGTTTGGACAATGATCTCAATATAACATTGTCCCAATGTTTCATAAAAACAAAAGAGGAACGTTCTCTCTGTCACATTAGGAAAATGTTTTGAGGATATCATTGAGAGATGAGATGTTTATTGTTCTTCATAAAACGTTCTTCTAATGTGACGAGTTAACACAATTAGAACATTCTACTTGCAACATTTTGAGGATATTTTGGGAATGTTATTAAAGTTAAAGTTTGTACAATGATCTCAATATAACATTGTCCCAATGTTTCATAAAAACAAAAGAAGAACGTTCTCTCTGTCACATTAGGAAAATGTTTTGAGGATATCATTGAGAGATGAGATGTTTATTGTTCTTTATAAAATGTTCTTCTAATGTGACGAGTTAACACAATTAGAACATTTTATTTGCAACATTTTGAGCATATTTTGGGAATGTTGTTAAAGTTAAAGTTTGTACAATGATCTCAAAATAACGTTGTCTTAATGTTTTGTCATAACAAAAGAAGAACGTTCTCTCTGTCACGTTTATGTTTTGAGGATATCATTGAGAGATGAGATGTTTATTGTTCTTTATAAAATGTTCTTCTAATGTGACGAGTTAACACAATTAGAACATTCTACTTGCAACATTTTGAGCATATTTTGGGAATGTTGTTAAAGTTAAAGTTTGTACAATGATCTCAATATAACATTGTCCCAATGTTTCATAAAAACAAAAGAAGAACATTCTCTCTGTCACATTAGGAAAATGTTTTGAGGATACCATTGAGAGATGAGATGTTGAATGTTCTTCATAAAACGTTCTTGTAATGTTATGTGTTAACACAATTAGAACATTTTAATTGCAACATTTTAAGGATGTTTTGAGGATGTTGTTGAGATAACAGATTATATAATGTTCTCAGTAAAACATTGGCACAATGTTCCATAATAACAGAGGAGGAACATTATCAAATCAACGTTCGTAAAATGTTTTGAGGATATCACTGAGACCTGAGATGATGAGTGTTTTTAAAAAAAATTCTTGTAATGTGACGTGTTAACAACACTAGAACATTTTAAATGTAACATTTAGCAATCAAACTACACAATTATTGTTAAATTGAGCTTGCTGGTCAGACAGCAGGCCAACAGGGTTCACGATGGAACATATGGTGCGTTTACGTCCTCCTGGGAAGTTTGTATTCATGAGGTTTTACAATTTTGTTTAATGTTTTAAATTAATGAAGCCACTGTCAACTTTATCATCACATATTATACTGTTACATATTAATGCTATCATATTTTGTGCAGGCATTAGCTTACTTCATTGTCACTGCTGAATACCTAAGTATAGTGGTATCCCACAATGTTTCCCACTGACACACCCCTAACTCTTCAAGATCGGGGTTAAAGAAAATCCTGAGCTTCCTACTCATATTCTCATCATTGTGGTGGCGTTCAACTTGTAAATACGATCTTTATGACATGACTTGAATGCACCAATAGCTCTAGCTTAATTAGGGACAATCCATACAAACACTCTTTGCTAAAATACATTACAGACTGTCACAGTAAGAAGTTATTCGTCCTGTATCAACGCTAAAGGCCTAACCACTGCAGTCAACACCTTGGAGTATCCATGCTGTTAAATAAAAGTCTGTAGACAAGGGTTAGGGTTAGGGTTAACCTTAACCCTTAATTTCTAACCCAGACCCGGTTTCACAGAGTTTAGATTAAGCCAGGATTAGGCCTTAGTGCATTTAATTAGCTTTTAAAAATGTGCCTTAGAAAAAAGAAAAAGAAACATTACTGGTGTGCATCTTGAGACAAAACAATGGCACTGACATATTTTAAGATACAGTATGTCAGTGCAAGTTGCTTTCAGGTAAAACAGCTCAAACGTGCATTTTAGTCTGGGACTACAGGCTTAAACCTTGCCTGTGAAACCCGGGGTATATGTTGCAACTTGTATAGAATTATGCCAATGTTACCAAAGTGTTGTGTTGGACAGAGGATTTACCCTAAACCAACAGGTTGTGTAACTGTGCCACACAGGGTGAAAAGCAAGTTGACATTATTAGGCATAAGAGTGTTTCTAAAGGAAAGGTCAATAGTGTTAAAGTGCAAAAGGATCATTATGGGTCACATGAATGTAACTCTAATGTTACCATGATACCAATCCATTAGTTTTTCATGTAGGTAGGTATACAGAATTGTATATGAATAGCCTACATATGCAATGTTTGCTCTGTTTAATATATAATATGTTTGCTCTTTTAAACTGCTGTTTGGCAGAGCAGTGGTAAATATATGTTGTTATACATGGTATATATTATTTGTGTAATTTATTATTATTATTTATATGTTATTGTAAGTTTTTTTTTTTTATCATGCACTGCAATGAAGACACCATTTAACCAATTGATTAAATATAACAGCCAGCTTACAAATACAACTAAATAAATAGCCGTGCACATTTTTTTCATATTCTTTCTTTTAAAACATGTAATCTTTTCCTGTAATTGCAATGTTACCACATTATTGGCTGTCTCTTCGAGTTGTTTTGAGCATGATTGGCTATTCAGACTGTCATCCAGAAATCTGGCCAATGGCAGCTATGCGCGCCTTTTACTGGTCAAGTTTGAAGTTTGAATATTCGTCCGTTAGAGTGAGAGTGTATGTGTGTGCGCGCTGCTGCTGCTCGGGAGGATCTTCACTACTAGCCTCCTTCGGTTCTGTGGCTTTTACATTGTTTAAAACATGGATTATTTTGCATCGTACTGTTACATTTTTATTTTGAGCGAGTTGCGGGATGTAAATGGACAACGAATTTTAACAACGTAGCCTACGTGTAACGGACATATTGCAATCTGCGGAAGGTAAATAACTTTATTTTATATAAAAATACATTCTGCTACATCAAAATATAGTGTGTTAAATTGAGAAGCTAATTTTAAATGCGACTAGAGCAATATCGATATTATGTCAATGTTTCAGGCTGCATGTGTAACGTTAGGCTAAATATTGTCAGCTAAGTTAGTTTTTGATAAAAATAAATATAAATAAACCTCAGCATAGTCTGAGCTTTACAATGAGTGAACTGAGGACATTGTGTCTTTATACAGAGAGGAACTCGAACCACACTATGAAAACTAGGCTTTTGAATGATCGCGGGATATCGGCCTAAAGTTACCGTCAAAATGATGAGTCATCATCATAATATGTTTTTGAGCTGGTGAGTAAAAATTTGCAAGCTTTTTATGTCTCTTTTAGTAAGTAAATACAAATAGCTAATAATAATGCTGTATGTGTGTGTTTCCCATTATCCAGGAATTTTGGGAATAAATTATCCAGCCACATGATCTTCAGTTGCGGTGAGTATTGTCATAGTAAAATACACGTGAAATAGAGGCAGAACATGTAAACTCTGCTCAAAGGCACACTGGTCCAAACCCTCCAGTCAAAATTGTACCTGTCTTCTTGATATGAGTTTACGGGCCTAGCTGACCCAAACATAAATGTCCTTTCAAAATGAAATTATTTTCAAACCTGTATGACTTCTGTGAAACACAAGAATGTTGGGAATAAAACAACATTGGAACCCATTTTATGGAAACAAATGTTCCCAATGTTTCATGATAACAAAAGAAGAACATTCTACTTGCAACATTTTGAGCATATTTTGGGAATGTTGCTAAAGTTAAAGTTGTACAATGATCTCAATATAACATTGTCCCAATGTTTCATGATAACAAAAGAAGAACATTCTCTCTGTCACGTTAGGGAAATGTTTTGAGGATACCATTGAGAGATGAGATGTTGAATGTTCTTCATAAAACGTTCTTCTAATGTGACAAGTTAACACAATTAGAACATTTTACTTGCAACATTTTGAAAAAATAAAATAAAATAAACCTCAGCATAGGAGCTTTACAATGAGGGAACTGAGAACATTGTCTTTATACATAACATAAATGTCCTTTCAAAATGAAATTATTTTCAAACCTGTATGACTTACTTCTCTGAAACACAAGAATGTTGGGAATTAAACAACATTGGAACCCATTTTATGGAAAAAACAAAACAAAACAGTGAAGTCATTTCTCAAGATATCTTAATTAAGGTTATACAAAATAAATTCATACAGTTTTGGAACAACATGGAGTACCGGTAAATAACGAGAGAGAGTCTATTTTTTGGATGAGCTGTTCTTTTTAGGACATGTTCCCAGGGTCCTTTGCTAAATTAACCATGGTTTTTATTATAGTAAAGTGTAGAAACAATATTTTTATGGTGGATTGATTACAATAATTTATTACCATTTAGTTAGTGTAGCAAAACCATGGTTAATGTTAGTAAGGGTTCTCCAGATTTATATAGCCTAACACTTAAGGAAAACATAAAAAATGGTCCTATGTCACCCAGATCAATAGTCTGTTAACACACATTAACACACTTTTTACATTTTCTTAAGATCAAGCATTGGACCAATGTTTACGGAGCAGAACAGGCACCAACAGAGAAACAAGTCCATCACTAGTAAGTATCCACTGCATTTTATAAAACCGTAGTCAATTTTAAACGCACAATGCACTCCAAAATAAAAATGATCTATTTTTTTCTCCTTCGTGCCAGATTTATATCTGTCCCAGATTTATATCTGACTTTCTTTCCACAGAGATTTTTAGAAAAATTATCATTAAAGAGAATCATATAAAGAGAAATGTGGGAGGAGCTTGAATTTATTGCCTAGCCCTGTTTGTTTGAACCGCGAGAGCCGTCAAAGCTTATGCTACTCCTATGTCATGCACCGACAAGAGCCTTTTATAGTCAACACGTCGGACGCAAGCAACTTGCAGTTTTGCCCACACCAACAACGCATAGTATTGCATACAACGGTGCGTCGCGTATCAAAAACTGGGACGACACATTTTTCTACTCATAGACGCATATGGCGGCCGAAGTGTAGTGATGCGTAGCCTTGCAGGCGCATATGCGTATCGATGCGTTGACTAACTCTTTGGGCGTAATTTGACTTGCATATGGCTGTCTGCTGGAAGCTTGTTATTTAAGTCGATAAAATTATAAATATGGTAGGGCTGGGGGAATTAACACGTTAATCTTCGCGATTAATTTGAGATGCTTAACGAGTTTATAAAAAAAATGCAATTAACGCAGCACTTTTTTTGCCTCATTTTAATGACTTCCTGTTGCGGAAAAGGCTGCAAAATATACCGTCCCGCCCCTCCGTGTTTGGCGATCAGGTTTTATGGTGCGTTCAAGTCATCTCGTATAGATCGTATTTACGAGTTGAACGCACTTGAACGCCACCACAATGTCGTAAATACCAGTGGGGAGCTCGGGATTTTCTCTAAGCTGCGATCTTTACGAGTTGGGGGCGTGTCAGTGATTAACATGGCGGAATACACAATACGTAAAGGTATTTAGCTGTGATATTGTCAGGCTTTTCTATTAACAGCTAATCGCCAACACAGAATATGATAGTATTATAATATAACAATGCAACATGTAACGATGTGTTGGCAGTGGCTTCATAAATTAATTAAAAACATAAAAATACAAAGTACACCTGATGCACATTTCTTTGTTCTTCATTTTCTAGAACAAGAGTTTAAGAACCTTACTGTATTTTTGTGTAATTAATTAAGAGAAAGTAGGGCGATTCCACAGTTTAGGGCCAACTGCAAGGACAACAGCCTGCAAAATCAATCTTCATGGAGAAAGCCATTGTCCTCAGGTTAACATCCTGAGAAAACCTGGGGTACAGCTGTGTGAAAGGCAGGATAAATCTGGCAATGGTAAACTAGTAAACTTTGATCAAAGTTGAGTTGATGTCAAATTTAACGTATGTAACATGGACGGAAAAACAATGTAAGTTCAAGCAGAAAGTGTACTTAATCTAATTCAGTTTAATAAAATTCTGGTTGAATCCCAGTTCATGTTTTACTTTGTTCCTAATTTGGTATAGTTATGAGTCATGCGTTGTGTATGGTTCACAAAACTGGTAATAGGACTTCCATGCAGGCAGGGTAGCCATCTAATATTATCTGTTCTATAAACTTAAAGGTGCATTTTTTAGTCTGGTATGTTCATAAACTGAAAGCCAGCAAAATACTAACTAATACCACAGGTATATTTGTCAAATTTATTTGCCAAATGTAGAAGACAAAGGAACTCCTACAAGTGTGCTAAGTTATAACGTGTGTAACGTGGACGGAAAAAATTAAACAATCCTGCAAGATTGCCTCTGTAACACAAAATAATACCATTTCATGAAAACTGGTAGTTCATAAAGTTCATAACACATTAAAATAACCTGTCATCATACTATCAAATTTAAAGATCATACAGATTGTGTTAACGCACTATAACGTGTTAACTTCGTCAGCCTAGGCTATATTCTTACGAACATTGGACAGAAAAAAAAAAAAAAAAACTGAAAAATGTCATTGACGATGTTGACTTTCATGAACAGCTTATTGTGACAAAAATACGCAGCAAACAACGTTGGAAGTTGGACAGACTGAAAATTTCCGTCTAATTTACGAACAAGATGTGCAGAATCTGTCAAAATGTATAAAACCACCATTCATGCATGCTCTTTCACGATGAACGACGCTTTCGGTCCGAAACCACTCGCAATCATCCGACTTGCACACTCTTTTATCCTTTCTCACCACAATGATCCTATTTAATGTTTACCACGTTCGTAACATTTTAACGTTCGTAACCTTTTGGACAGAATCCACAAACTTACCCACATTCGTCGAAATCCGTGAAATCCTTTTAACTCTTCCTCCCGCGCAGAGCGACCGTGACCTAGACAATCTTATTTCTTTGATGAGAACCGTTGAGACATTAGGACAGGGGTCGGCAAGTAACTTTGGCCGCGGGCCAATATTTTTTTTAGCCAGTAGATGGCGGGCCAGCTACACAGAGTAGGCCTATGGATACAAATTAAATACTCTTATATAGGCCTATAATTGCGGAATATGATGGGTCCGTCACCGTCCGTGGATCATTCATTCAATCGTTTTTTTTTTTTTTTTTTCAAATTAAAACCAAAAATAAAAAGATGAAAAACGACTTGTTTTTCCATTATTTATTTCCTAAACTGAAATGAAAAAAATAAAAAATAAGGACGGGTTTTCTGATTTTCTGATTGTGCTCAGATCAAAAATAGAAAAAATGAATTACTGGATTAGACAAATTTAAATTTTGATTTTTAAGTTTTAATTTAACACCTTATGCATATATCAAGGAAACCATTTTAAACAGATCAAGTAGGCTACTATTGTGGTAACATATTACAGCCATTTTAATAAAGGTGTGAATAGCAATCATGCCTCATTCCGTACAGTCCGACTTTTGAACTTTATTCCTTTTTTATTATTATTATTTATTCGGGGACACACACATACACACCTAAGGTTTAAGGAGGTCTGCGTGGGACTGTTTTTTTTTCGTCCCGCTCCCACAAGGTTCTATTCAGCAACCGCTTAAAATACACTCGGTGTTCACCCGCTTTATTTCCCGACCTGACGGGTCCACAAAATTTAGATCTCGTTTCCATAATCTCACATTCAAATGTCTCTAATGGAAAGAAGGAGATTGGAGTAGCCTATAATAATTATAAATGCTATACAAAAATTGTGTTCGTGTCAGTATAAATATTAGGCTATTTTAACATTGTACTGTCAGCAGAGAAAAAAAATGTCACAGAAAAAAAATATGAAATATAAATAACATGAATTAAATAGGACAAAGCCTATCACTCAAGTTTCTAAGCAACATAAACGAAAAACATATTGCCCTACTGACGAAATGAAGTAGGCTATTTTCTGTCGAACTATTTCAAACATCCTTGCAAAAAAAGAATGTTGTTGACTGACAATGGTTTCAGTACCAAACAGCTCCTCAGAGCTAGGTGTACAGGCGGTCAGAATTAAGTGCGGATACGCTGTCAAAAGATGTCGGGAGTGGGCTATTGTCAGTCAGACCGCACGCTCCGTCCAAAGTACACCAGAGTTCTGACCGCTACCGTCTTTTGACGCGCGAATGGACACAAAGTGGTCAAGCGTATAACTAGACGCGGCAGGCGCGAATTTGACGCGCTATTCGCGTCCGTTGTGAACGCACAGTTATACTTTAAAATGTAATCCTGCACCGCATGATTCCCTATGGGCGTTTCACACAGTATGCGGCGGTGAAATCGCCGCGCGACTACGGCTTTTCTCAAGTAGTGGAAGAGTTTTGTACAGCATTTAGGACTGCCAAAATAATCCGGCGGGCCAGAAAATATTGCTGACGGGCCAGTTTTGGCCCGCGGGCCGCCAGTTGCCGTTCCCTGCATTAGGAGATGGAAATTCAGCGTCAGAATAAAATGTTCGAGCGTTATGATTTTTTGACAGAAAATCACGGCCCCTGTTTTATCCCGATTTATTAACAATTTATCATCTAGCAATGCATATGAGAATTTAACCCACACAAGATGGTTTTATCGTTATGCTACTGATAGAATTACATGGAAAGATTATATCTCCGCTTCCTTTAGAATCATAGTTTAACGTGCGTAACTGCTTGGACAGAAAGTGTAACGAACGTTAGTGAATGTTTCCATTGCATTGTGGTGGATTAAGGGAATTCTACTTTCAGTGTTAGTAGTAGTATTTTGTAGAAGACACACCAAAATAAATGTTATGCGCAAAAATTCGGGATTTTATTAAAGGAAATGAAAGAAATGACTTAGGAAAAACCAGATGCACTGAATGTCCTACCCTGACACCCGCAATTTCTGGGGACGGAAATAAAATAAAGTCTCATTACACAATAATGCCAAGGCTTAGTGGGATAAAAGTAACTTTATTATTTCTTACATCTATCTTTAACAAAATAGTGAACTAAAAATAAAAAAATGACAACAACTGGGTATTATTCAATCTATATTGTTCATTACACCCCTTGTGGACAGAAACTGTGGAATCGCCCAGTACTCCGCCATTTTGCTCCGACGAAAGTGACTTGAACGCACATGCCGTTATAAGCACGACTTCCCACCTCGTACGTATGAACTTCCCAGGAGGACTTGAACGCACCATTATTCTCGCGCAGCTTTCATGACCGGGTCTTTTCCGCTCCGCGCTCTCCATTCCGTGTGTGTGTGTCGGCGCACTGACACACACACACACAACACTGAGCAAACATTGAGCTCTTTGCTCAATGTTCTGCTCCGTGTTTGCGCTGCGCGTTCTGCTCTGTCGTTAACGGCCCAAACGCTCCAATCATGTACCGATCACGCACTGGAAAAGCAAAGTCAAATAAAGTGAAATTTCTCAGTAGTAGACTTCTGTGAAATAGCCCTACTGAGCTGGGATAGCCATGCTGACAACAATGGTACAATTACCTGCTCTGATCACATGCTCTTGTAATAATAGCTTTGTAGGACTATGTTTTATTTTGATAATTAGAAAAAAAAATATAATAATAAATTGTTAAATTTATTATGTTGATTGATTATTGAAAATAATAATATATTGATATATTGATGTTTAATATTATTTTAATACAGGGCTATTTTCTGTTCCTTTTTTTCCTTTTTGTTGTTTAATTAGGTTATTCTAAGTTTAAATATTGATGATTACAAGCTTGGGGGAAATGGAATTAATTGCATGTAATTACAGCAAATTGTGTAAATAATCAGTTACTTTTTTTAATCGATTCCCAGCCCTAAAATATAAAATATGGATATGTTTCTTACACAAACGCATCACTTCGCTTCACCTTTCGCCTTTATTAACCTGCCAGAGCCGTGTGGAGTACTTTTATCATGGATGGATGCATTTTTATGGACTTGTCAAAAAAATCCCACAGGGAGCTACAGAATAAGAAATCTTTGAAGTCCACTTTTTTACTGTCTGTTTCCATCAGTAAAATTACAGTTGTATTTTTTCTCTCAGAATTGTGAGGCAAGAACACACAATTGCAAGAAAATATCAGAATTGTGAGCTGTCTTTTTTACTCCCCTCAGAATTCACCCTTCGAGGGAGTTTGATTGACAGGTATTTTTTACATTTTTATTTTACCAAAAATATTTTTTTCTAAAAAAATTACACAAATTAAACGTTGAGACTTTGTTTCAACTTTCATATCAAAAGTCACCTGCTCTGTCTTGTCTCTGCTTTTAAACGTTTCAGCGTTTTTTTTTTTCATTGCGTGACAACATGATGTGTGGCGTGAGAGCGCCATGGCTTGTTGGACATAGCAACAGTAACTAAAGGGGGCGGGTCTTTGCAAATTGCATTAACCATGGCTGCCTGTTAATTATCACTGGACTACTTCGCTCTCGCATCTCCCAAAAGTAATTTTTTGTTTTGTTTTCTTGATTCCATTTGAATGGTTTAATTAAATTGCTATAACCAATTATTTAAAATGTAATGATTTAAGCAAAACGTTCTTCAAAGGTTAAACCAAACTTTTATTTGACGGATTGCCGTGTAGACCTTTGAGTTTCTCTGTGTTTTATGATATGATGATAGTTTTTCTCAAATGAAGCTAAAATGCTGCTGAAGTGACTCTCAGAGCGGCTGTATTGATGAAGTGCATTAATGTTCTCATATAGAAACGACAGCAAAAAAAAATAAGCCAGAATTGCTTTTTTTTCTCAGGTTTTACTAATTTATCCTGTGATTCTGACTTTCAAACGGCCAATTGCGAGTTTATATCTCGCACTTCTGAGAAAAAAAAGTTTGAATTGTGATTCGCAATTACCTTTTTTAAAAATTGTATTCCATGGCGGAAACAAGCTTTCATATGCACAGACAGTAGCTCACATTTAACATGCAGATTGTGCACGCACAGAAACCTACTGGAGCACAAAAAGTTAGTGTCAACACTGTCCTGTGATTTCTCAATAAGAAACAGAAGTTATAGCATATTTTTCTTTCTGCTTTTGAAGTAACTAAAACTTACAGCTTAGCTAATAGCAAAGAGACGATTCACAGGTATGATTAAATCACACTAGAAATTGTTCTATCTCAAATGCAGTACTACTTTATCTGTATCTGATTTAAAACAAGCAGAAATCTGTAAGAAATGTAACAATCCATAGACAATATAACTGATGAAAATGAGCTGTTACATCAGAGCAAAAGCATCGTGGGCAGTGCTGTGACATGCTGCAGCTGTGCTCAAGGCTACCTGAGTTCGAGGTTCACACTTCTCAAGCCAAGTTTGTAGTTTGTTAAAATAATTTAGCCTCTAGTTGTGTTATTAAAGGGATACTCCACTTTTTTTGGAAATAGGCTCATTTTACAACTCCCCCAGAGTTAAACAGTTGAGTTTTACCGTTTTCGAATCCATTCAGCCGAGTTTCTGATATTTGGAAGAATATCAGTATTGAGACAGTTTCTGGTTACTGACATTACTGAGAAACTGTCTGGTTACTGACATTCTTCTAAATATCAGAAACTCGGCTGAATGGATTCGAAAACGGTAAAACTCAACTGTTTAACTCTGGGGGAGTTGTAAAATGAGCCTATTTCCAAAAAAAGTGGAGTATCCCTTTAACATGTATATAATGGATTAAGTATATGTTTTAAATTACAGAAACAAAATAGATACTCATAAGGTATCATATTTATACTTTTAAATAAACTAATCTAATTAATTTCTGATTAATAATTAGGCTGGCTAATTTTGAAAGTTTTCAAAGTCAATATTACTTGTGATCTTAATATGTAATATGTATTTGTATTATTTTTGTTTACACTGTTGCATGATCTTCTTTTATAGGCTATGAGGAAAAACTCTACCATGCACACTGAGAATGGAGCTCAATTCTGCTAACTGGGATAGCAGCTGAAAAACAAGAAGAGAAGAACAGTAGAACACCTATTAATGCAGATGACTTTATTCTTTTTCTGCAAGAACCAAGACAACCAAAGACTGATGATGAGCGCTCTGAGCAAACAGCAGTCAAGACGTGTGATTGCACATTGGACTTTACTGAGTTCTTCATTTAATGTTGGGCATCTACTGTACGCAGAACTTCTAATCATTTATGTGAATGCCATTCATAAACCTGTTGGATTTTTGTTTTATTTTAGAGATTAATAAAATTGTATGTTTTAACAATGTTATAGCTAAGCATTTTTTATGTTTAAGAGAACATTTTGGGAACAAAAATAAAACTTCCCACTAAAAAATTTATAAGAATGTTAAGTAGTATTTTTAAGAGTATTTTTAGAGAATGTTATCCTAACTTTTAGAAGAACGTTCTAAGAATAAAAATAAAACTTCCTGCTAAAAACTTTATAAGAATAAAGGGATAATGTTCTAAAAATGTTATGATTAAACATTTATAGAAGGTCATCATCACAAAACATTTTTAGAGTGTTCTTAGAGAATGTTATCCTACCTTTTAGGAGAAATAATGTTCTAACAATATTATTATTAAACATTTTTATAATGTTGTAAAAAAAAATGTTATATGAACTTTTAAAAGAACATTCTGGGAACAAAAATAAAAACACCCCCTGAACACTTTCTAAGAACGTTAGAGAATAATGTTGTAAGAATGGTACACCTAAACATTTTAATAATGTTTTTAAATAATGTTATCCGAACATTTAAAAGAACATTCTGGGAACAAAAATAAAACTATCCGCTTACAACATTATAAGAACGTTAGAGAATAATGTTATAAGAATGTTATTACTAAACATTTTAATAATGTTTTTAGAAAATGTTCTCTAAACATTTAAAAAAACATTCTGGGAACACAAATAAAACTACCCGCTGAAAACGTTCTATGAACATTAGAGAATAATGTTATAAGAACGTTATTACTAAACATTTTAATAATGTTTTTAAAAAAATGTTATCCGAACATTTATAAGAACATTCTGGGAACACAAATAAAACTACCCGCTGAAAACGTTCTGAGAAAATTAGAGAATAATGTTAAAAGAATGTTATTACTAAACATTTTAATAATGTTTTTAGAAAATGTTCTCTAAACATTTAAAAAAACATTCTGGGAACACAAATAAAACTACCCGCTGAAAACGTTCTGAGAAAATTAGAGAATAATGTTAAAAGAATGTTACTACTAAACATTTTAATAATGTTTTTAAAGAATGTTCTCCAAACTTTTAAAAGAACATTCTGGGAACACAAATAAAACTAGCCGCTTACAACTTTCTAAGAACGTTAGAGAATAATGTTAAAAGAATGTTACTACTAAACATTTTAATAATGTTTTTAAAGAATGTTCTCCAAACTTTTAAAAGAACATTCTGAGAACAAAACTAAAACTAGCCGCTGAAAACATTTATAGAACAATACATGCTAATGTTCTTAGAACATTTTTAGAACAAAAAATTTCTAGCTGGGAACACCATCAAATCACTTTTTTTTTCTTTGCTCATCTGGCAGTTATAACTCAGTTACTAGTGATGTTACGTCTGACACCGACGCTCCGAAGCTTGCTTCAAACTCGAACGGTCCTTGCAATGAACCACTGCTTCGGAGCTTGTATCATTACGTCACTAGTCACGTGAAAATGACTTCTGAAGCAAACACACTGGTTCATTCCTGTAGTAAACCACCTGACTGCTTTGACAGCCCAATCCAGTGTTGACAGGTTTGAAACCTGGCGGCTGTATATCTTATAAAAGTGAAAGGTAAAAAAAAAACTATAGAAACCATTACAGAAATTCTATTGGATTTAATGGTTTTCATGGGAATTTTATTGGTTGTAATGGGAATTATAGTGGTCTCTGTGGGTCTACTGATAGGCTATGTTGGGTTGTATTGGTGGGGGCATTAAATCCTAATGGAATATGTCCCTAACACACTACAAAAAAGAATTATGTAGTGGTTTAAATGGTAAAAGCCAATGGTTCCTATTTTAATATAAACCATTAGAATTTCTGTGATGGTTTCCAACTTTTTTTTAAGCTGGTCTGATCTTCTGTCCTTGTCTAAAGAAATAATTACACACACACATCATGCTTAATGTTTTATTATCAAGGTGAACACATGAAATTCATCAGTATCTGTAAAATTCACCTATACATAAATGAGTTTCACAGCACTAACACTGTTTCAGCTTTGATCGCCTCGGTAAAAACACGTAATAAACTGGGCGTTACTTGCATTTTATGGTTATCAGCTTTGTTGCATTACATTTACTTCACCAGGAGATGGTGCTGCAATTTCTATCTGAATGAAGCTTCGAGTAATGAACCATTTTCGACACAATTGTATCAGAAAGCAATAATGCTTCGAAACGCTTCATTTGGCCATCACTATCAGTTACAACAGCCAAACAAAATCTAAAGTAAACAGAAAAGGCTCAAGAGACCAACTAAAGCAAACACCCATCACCACAATGGTAACTTACAATTTGTGATTTTCTCCTTCTGTGATTCTGCTTGTTAACATCAGGTGTCTTCAATAATGCTCAATCATCACTAAATTAATCACTTAGTTATCTAATTAACTTCAACACTCTTGAGTGTGGACTCATACACTCCCAGGAGTGTTAATTTGACAGGAGTTTTTGCCGTGTACAAAGAGCCGTAGTTAACTGACAAGCTGAGCCATATCGCATTAAAGAGCAACTTGCAGGTTAAATTTATAACTGAATTAATACTTGATATTGTCTGAAGAGGTTTTTTAAAAACACATATGTAGAAATTCCTAATGAAATCTAATTGGTTGTAGAGATTTTGATGAAAATGTGCTAGGCTCTGGAATACGCCTTTCCCCCTTTAGCAACGCGTCATATGACGTAGGGCGAGGTAAACATGAGCTCGCGTTCAGCCAGCGCTCTCATTGTGGGTGTAGTAGTTAGAGCAGTAGTGAGCGACAGAGAAAGTTTTAGATCGAGTTTTAGAGAAGCCATAATGGTAAATTTTTGTGTTTGTGCTGGTTGCACAAAATCCAGCCTGTCAGGACATCGTGTCCATCATTTTCCTTCTAGGAAAAACAAGGCTTTTAGTCGAGTCCCAAAATAGATAAATAGCCCTGGATAAGATGCAGTAGGCATTTTTGAGGAAAAGTACTTCAAGTGTTGTTTCTATATGATTTTTAGGTGCTGAATCCATTTCTGCCGTATAACAAGTTGTAAACATCACTGTTTTGGCATAAACAATAAAAACAAAATGGCTGCCAAAAAAATAAAATGAAAACGTTTTAATGCATTTATTGCAGTTTAAACATTAAACATTAGAACTAAACTATGCATTCTCAGAATATTTAAACATGTAAACAATGAAAAAACAACATTAACATGGAAGGGACAGTTTTTAATGGCTGCTGGAATTATGCCAAGGTACCAAGGTACACTGGGAAGCATATATCAGTGGAAATATGCAATTATGCCCAGCCCGAAGGGGGGGGACTTGGAATACACATGACCCCAGGGGGCTGCATATTGAGAATCACTGGGGTGTCCAGCCGCAGGTGGAATATTTCAAACCCAGGGGTGGCAAGGTGGCTTGCCGAGGGAAAGACACATGCTCAGAGAGGCTTACAGTGCACTACACACGTGGGGGTCGCCCAGAGGCTGTGTTAGGTGTCGCCCAGCCTGCAGCTCTACAGATGTCTGTTAGCGAGGCGCCATGCGCTAGAGCCCAAGAGGATGCCACACTCCGGGTGGAGTGGGCCGTCACACCAAGGGGGCATGGTCGACCTTGCTGCTGGTAAGCCAAAGCAATGGCGTCCACTATCCAGTGAGACAACCTTTGCTTGGAGAGAGCCTTTCCCTTCAGCTTCCCACCATGGCAGACAAAGAGCTGGTCTGAAGTCCTGAAACAATGTGTTCTGTCTACGTAAGCATGGAGGGCGCGTACTGGACAGAGCAGTGCCAAGGCTGGGTCTGCCTCCTCCAAGGGCAGCGCTTGCAGGTTCACCACCTGGTCTCGAAAGTGTGTGGTGGGAACCTTGGGCACATATCCAGGCCGGGGTCTCAGGATCACGTAAGAGTTAGCCGGTCCAAATTCCAGGCACGTTTCATCAACCGAAAATGCCTGCAGGTCCCCTACCCTCTTGATGGAGGCCAATACAACCAGGAGCACTGTCTTCATTGACAGGAACTTAAGCTCCACTGATTGCAGAGGCTCAAAGGGAGCACTCTGCAGAGCAGTTAAAACCACTGAGAGGTCCCAAGAGGGAACAAGAGGAGGGCGAGGAGGATTCAGTCTCCTCGCTCCTCTCAGGAAACTGATGATCAGGTCGTGCTTTCCAATGGACTTACCATCAACTGCATCATGATGTGTGGCAATGGCGGCACCATACACTTTCAGGGTGCAGGGAGACAACCTTCGATCCAACCCTTCTTGCAGGAAGGAAAGCACGACACTGATCGGGCCTTTCGTGGGTTCTTGAAGTTTAGAAGAACACCAGTTGACGAAGAGGTTCCACTTCAACGCATAGGCATGTCTCGTGGACGATGCTCTAGCGGAAGTGATGGTAGCCACCACCGCTGGTGGTAGGGTACTCAAACCTGCCTCGTACCTTCCAGGAGCCACACGTGGAGGTTTCAAAGATCGGGACGAGGGTGCCATAGGGTGCCCCGTCCCTGAGAAAGCAGGTTCTTTCTCAGAGGAATTGGCCAGGGAGGTGCTGTCGCGAGGAGTATTAGTTCTTGAAACCAGGTGCGGTTGTGCCAATACGGGGCAACCAAAATTACCTGCTCCTCGTCCTCCCTGATCTTGCGCAAAGTCTGCGCAAGAAGGCTCACTGGGGGAAACGCATACTTGCGGAGGCCTCGCGGCCAGCTGTGTGCGAGTGCATCCGTGCCGAGCGTGCCCTTGGTCAGAGAATAAAACAGGTCGCAGTGGGACGAGTCGTGGGAGGCAAACAGATCTACCTGTGCGTCCCCGAACTGATCCCAAATCAGCTGAAGCGAGAGGCTGAAACCGAGACAGATCAGCTGCACGGTTCAGGTCTCCTGGGATATAAATGGCTCGAAGCGACCTCAGATGCTTCTGACTCCATATGAGGAGGTGGCGGGCGAGTTGCGACATACGGCGGAGCGCAGACCACCTTGTCGGTTGATGTACGCTACTGTGGCGGTATTGTCTGATCGGACTAATACGTGCTGACCCCTGAGCAACGCACAGAAGCGGTGCAGGGCAAGACGTACAGCCTGCAACTCGAGGCAATTGACATGCCAAAGGCGCTGGGGTCTTGTCCAGGAGCCCGCGGCAGCATGTCCATTGCACATGGTGCCCTAGCCCATTGTGGAGGCATCTGTTGATACAACAACATGCCAGGAAACTCGTTCTATGGGCACTCCAGCCCATAGAAAACTGAGGTTTGTCCACGGGGTGAAGGTCTGACGGCAGGTCGAAGTCACTGGGACTCGGAGCGTGCCGTGTTGCCATGCCCACCTCGGGACTTGATCGCGAAGCCAAAGCTGAAGCGGTCTCATATGAAGCAAACCGAGCGACGTTACTGCGGCTGTAGATGCCATATGCCCCAGGAGCCTCTGAAATAGTTTCAGTGGAACCGCACTCTTGCCCTCGAACTGACGAAGGCAAGTTAGCATTGACTGCGCGCGTGCGCTCGCCTGAAGCTCCGCGCACATGGCGACCGAGTCGATTTCCATACCGAGAAAAGAGATCCTCTGCACGGAGCAGAGTTTGCTCTTCTCCCACTTGACCCGAAGGCCCAGACAAATTAGGTGCCAGAGCACTAGGTCCCTGTGTTCGCAAACCTTGTCTCGAGAGTGAGCTAGGATCAGCCAGTCGTCGAGAGGAACAAGGGCTGCCTCGACAACCTTTGTGAAGACGCGAGGAGACAGGGCTAGCCCGAAAGGGAGAACCGCGTACTGGTATGCCTGCCCCTCGAATTATATATACTGTATATATATATATATATATATATATATATATATATATATATACTGGTATGCCTCATTTGCATATGTAAACATGACATTTCAAAAAACTTGTAATACAAAAAATGTCTGTCTCTATGTAAGTGAAAAACTGGAAAGGTTTTATGGTGATATCTACAACTTAAAAATTTTACCCTATCCACCTGCAGTGTTTCGGCTGTGAATAATGCACCTATTGTTTCAATAACAATTACAAGAAAATGGGACCCTTATTTCAATGTTATACGGTGGATCCTTATTCAGGAGACATTGAACTTTCTAAAAATGTGGTATAACAACTTTTCCTCAAAAATGCCTACAGGGTTACACAGTCTTGAAGATTCGGACCTGACTATGCGTTTTGTTGAGGTGAAGAGAGCAGACTTCACTGCCGCGTCTGTCACCGTACACTCGGTCGTTTGTGGCGCACATTTCACTCCGGAGAATTATCGACCTGGAGATTTGTTGGAATCTCGGATGGGATTTCGGAGTAAGGAACATGTGAGGCTGATCACTGATGCTGTTCCCTCGGTGCACTCGATGGAATCAAGTCCACCATCAAAACTGACACCTGATTTTGGCGCGGGCGGGACTGGAGGACCAAGTGCTAACGTTAGCAGAAATTATGTGCAACAAAAACGAGCACTTAGCAGAGTAAGTCTTACTTTTAATTATTTTAACTCTTAATTTGTGTGATTTCGTAATGTTTTAGTATAATAATACAGAGAGCGGGAGAAATTATGTGCAACGAAAACGAGCACTTAGCAGAGTAAGTCTTTCTTTTAATTATTTTAACTCTTAATTTGTGTGATTTCGTAATGTTTTAGTATAATAATACAGAGAGCGGGAGAGAGACTGAGCTTTAGGACAGGTTGTCGTAATTGTCTGCCTTCTGACATGAATTTAGCAGTTTGCACAATGCTATAACTTAGCTATTGGCAGGCAGCTAACAGTTAGCCTAACTCTCCCGTTTCCCCCGCATTTAAATTCAAACTGTTCCTCCCGCCTGATTTTGTATCCCCGTAAGCTAACGTTATACTCTCCAGTAAATTGCAAGGTCCAAATGTATTACTCAATATGTAGAAATCCCCTAGATTCGATTTGAGGTTGTTTTTAATTCATGAAATAACGAATTGTTGTAGCTCCCTGGGACATTATAATGCTGGTTCTGCAAACAAGCCACAATTGTACAGAAGGCATTTGTTTGAAAGCCATTTATCCATGTCAGAGGTGACCTGCCATGTTTCAAATGATCAAATTCTAAAATGCTTTTAGTAATGTGTTTGAATGAAGGTTTTTGACATGTCAGAGTTGCTTTGGATTTATATTTCTTTTTTATTTACTGATTTATTACTGATCCAGTTGGTAACTAAGTTTGTATCCTATTTTATTGTGTGATTTTGCTATGTTTTCAGATTTTGGCAGAGAGTGCAGCCAGTAATGAAGTGATAGATGCACCTAGCACTGTAGATTTTGAAGATGCAGAGGGCTTCTCTCTACACAATACTGAACCATTAGTCCTTCATCGTGGGTCACAGTGCAACATCAAATGTCTGCAACATTCATCAGGTAGTGTAACTTGTATGTATCATTAGCTGTATGTGGCACAAACATTTACAAATTACTTCTAATGGTATAAAGAAGACATTTCATACTGGACTGTAGTGTTGTGGCTGTGCATGTGTTGTTACCACTGACTATGTGATGTTGTGCAACTAACATTAATCTATGTTCATCTTAGCTGTTCAGGTAAAGCCTGAAATGGTTAGTGTGGGGACTCAGACTGAATGGTTTGAGCAACAAACATCAACTCCACTGGCCAGTTCGGTCCAAAGTGAGGACGAATCATCCTCTGATGTCATGGACCATTCTGATCTGTCATGGATCCCAGACGAGGAGATTAGTAGTGAGACATCTGATGAGGAGAATCCAGAAGAGCCAATACAGGAATCCCTCAATGACCTCAAGTAAAAAAAAAATGAATACCTATTTTTATTGTGATTTTGTGTCCACAAATTGTCACTGTCAGCATTAATGAGCATTCTCCTTTTCTTTTTCCAGTGTGGCTGACAAGTTCATTGTTTGCCTAAGCCAGCTGATGTGTCTGTTCACTGTTTGCTCGGTCTGTTGTGGAGAAACCCAGGGACAAATAGAGTTCCAGGAAGGGACTTACATAAAAATCAAGCAGGTAAGAGAATATTTTTGAACTGTTTGTCTGGAGTTTAATCATGGCCTTACCCTGGAAATCCAGAGGAAGTGTGAGTGACTTTGAATTTGGTCTGTGTTTGTACTATATACATTAATGGTATTAGTAGTTGTATTAATTTCCTGTTTCATATACATCGGTCAGGCCTGCACAGCATGTGGCTATCAGCGTTACTGGCAGAATCAAAATATGCTGCACCGAAACATGCCAGCCTGCAATCTTCTACTCAGCGGTGCCATTCACTTTTCGGGCTGCTTGGCTACTCAGACCATCCGAATGCTGAAGCTGTTTGGGCTGCAGTGCATCAGTGCCAGCACTTTTTTCCGCCATCAGCGCCTCTACACAATTCCTACCATCGTGCAGGCCTGGCAGAATGAGCAGAGAGGGATCATCAGAGAGCTGAAGGAGATTGGGGGGGTGGACTGATCCTCTCTGGTGACTGCAGGTATTATGATTCGGCTCTTATTGCGGATACAGAAAACAGGCCAACACAGTATTAACAGATACCTAAAGTGTCTGTGATTTTTTTTTTTTCCATTAACCAAAAAAAATCTGTCTTTTATATATTTATAGATCAGACTCTCCTGGACATTGTGCCAAATATGGAACATATTCCTTGATTGAAGACCGAATAAACAAGGTTTTGGATCTTCAACTTGTCCAGGTAGGTTAATAATATGCTAGACACATAAATCAGGTGTCAGGTTTAAAAGCTTTTTGAATATCGTCGCTGCCCGATGAAAATCACGTATGTCCAAAACGGTTACTTTTCAGGAAGTGAAAAAAACACCGTAATTTAAAAGCATATGAACATAGCGTTGTCATACTTGGTATGGCATCTTTAAATGTAGCCATATTCTTGCCAGTGTAATGATATAATCCACATTTGACCAAAATCGAGTTTAAATGGACATACGCGCATATTTTACAGTAACGGTGGTCGATACGCGTTTTTCCGATCATTAATTAGAATGGCCAAGTCGCGTTTCATATTGACAGATGAATATGCTCAGTTTATTAAATAGCCTACGTCTCCGTTTATTAAATACGCTCAGTTTATTAAATGTCTCTTGCAAACTATGAAGGGACAATGAATCAATACACTCATTGCTGACCCCAGGGCCGGCGCGTCCATATAACTAGGCAATTGCCTAGAGCGGCACTTTTGTAAGGGCATACATAATCAGAGAGTTGCCTTTTTCTTTTCGTTTTGAATTATTTCGTTTAAAGACTTTTCAAGCTTTGTGTATTTGATGTCTTTCTCATGTCTGTGTGAGGCATACACTGAGTTTCGTTAATGAGATGCGCTCCAGTTAACGTGCAATGCAAGTGAACGCGATGGCGCCTCCATGATTATATTGTCTGCTATATACCGGTTTTTGCTTATTTATTAAATCCATGGTTGATGAAAAATTGATTAAAATTAAGATACAATTTATACAAAACTAAATTCACTTTAAAGAAAGGTTTTCTACAAAACAAAACTTAATGAAGTGGTCAAAATCATGTCTGACCCGTCTCAAATTGTGCATCCTATTACTCGTGCTGTTCACTTTTCATACTTTCAACAGCATAGTAGACCTACAGACTCTATTTGTACAAACTGCACATTCATTTAATTCTGAATTTTGTTGAAAGGCTTCAAATCAAGTTCACGGATAATTGTGCGTGCATTTATTAATCATTATGATACTAAACTCATAACAAAGTAGGCTATGCTATGTACAAAAAAAATACAGCCATTTCTGTTTTTTTCTTTTAAACAAAAAAAAGGAAAAAAAGCTACACCTTTTTTTTTACATTTCATCTTTCATTCCGAAATAGAATAATGAATGGACGAAAAAGTATACGGACCCAACATGTAGGCTATTAGCCTTTTTACCCGTTATCAATCTAAATTAATCTCGTTTTTAATTTAACTTAATTTCGTTTTTCTTTATTTAAATTTCGTTGTTCTTTATTTAAATTTCGGTTTTTTCTTTATTTAATTTTCGTTTTTTCTTTATTTAAATGTCATTTTCTTTATTTAAATTTAGTTTTTTCTGTATTTAAATTGAATTTTTCTTTTTTTAAATTTAGTTTTTTTCTTTATTTAAATTTTGTTTTTCTTTATTTAAATCTACCCTTTACTGTGTCAGTAATTTATTAGTCAGAAAAATATTAGACTACCTTAAAAGTATTGCTTAAGTTAACAGGCCCGTGCGTTAACATCTCCACAATAAACAGTGACAATTACTTCGTCTAGACCATTTACTGGTAAATAACAGTTGTGAATATATTGCAAATATATAATAAACTTGAACAGTTGTCAAAAACAAACGTTTGCTGATACTTTACCTCACAGAGTTATTCGGCTATCCAATGCTGAGCTTCCAGAGACGCTTAGACCGCGAGATGCCTCCACAGGGCGGGAGATACGCGGCGTGATTGACAGCTTTGACACCAAATGGATATACGTGAAAATCAGATGACATGATTTCACAACTTTTCATAGGTCATTTAGATATGTGAAGCATACTGTATACGGAAATGAACCTGGACATTCTATCCGTCGAAAAATCTCAAAATCGGCAAAATGGACATACGCGGTTTTCATCGGACAGCGACGATATGATATGAAATTGAAATTGATATGATCAAATCTTTTTTTTTTTGTTAGAGCTCAGAGGTCCCAAGCAGCACCTGGTGTGAGATAGAGGGTCTGAAGCGCAGTGTGCGGTTCCTGAAGGACCAAGGCATGCAGGTGTCAACCCTAATAACTGACAGAAATCGGCAGGTAAAGATGCTTGTACAGACCAGAATAGATAGATGGATCTCTATATCATAATATCTACTGTAAAACTATACTGTGAACTTGAAGTAAATGTTCTCATTCTTAATGTGTTGCATATTATAGGTTGCTAAGTGGGTCCGTGAGGAGTTGTGTCCAGAAGGAACGAGGCATTTCTACGACATCTGGCATATTGGGAAAAGTATGTAACGTAATGTCGGTGCCGTAGTTTTGCTTAGTTTGGATGTTATTTGTGATTTCTAATAGCTTTTTCAATATTTCACGTTTCTGCTCTGGAACAGGTCTACAAAAAGCAATGGATACTGTGGCCAAGGAGAAGGATTGTGAGGACCTGAAGCTATGGAGACCCGCCATCATCAACCATTTATACTGGACTGCGTCTTCCACCCCAAATGGCGATTCTGATAAGATGGAGGCCAAGTGGCAGAGCATGCTGAACCATGTTCAGGATATACATGAACACAGCTACCCTTCATTTCCGCAATGTGCACACCCACCTCTGGAAGGAGAGGGAAGAGACAAGCAGTGGCTTGAACCAGGTACAATAGACTGTACAATTGGGGTCAGAGGTCACATTTGCATTGTGCTTGTCAAAGATTTGTTTGAGTATACTACTAATTGCCTAATAATAATAATAGTACTTATAAAATACACTGTTTTTTACAGGATCAACAGCTGCGATAAAGTTGGAAAGTGTTGCTTCCAGAAAGGCCCTGCTGAAGGATATTCGACAGCTCTCACCACAACACCAAACATTTTCCTTGGAGGCATTCCATTCACTCATGCTGCACTTTGCGCCAAAGCACACCGGCTTCTCTTTTCTTGGAATGTACAGCAGGTAAATGTTGATGAAGGTTAATGGATGAATATGGCTACAGCTAATGCAGTCTAATATAGCAGCCAAAACCTCATTGAAAAAGGTCAAAACTGTTAATTACAACAGCATTGCATAGCCTACTGTCTGTATAAATAATCATGGAATCAAATCATCACCTCACTAACCTCATGCTGGAATGTATTGTATTGCTGGTGTATCACACTACATTGGTTTAGTTGTGGTACCTAATACTCAAGTGTATAATTTTCCCTACAGACTTCTCTTAGCGGCCCTCCACTACAATAACAATGGAGACAGAGACGTAGCGCAAACAAACAATGGTGAGGTGCGCTATGCAGTCCGTTACCCCCGGTTTCGTAAGGGTGGCTGGGTCGTCCGACCCATAAAAGAGAAACCATCATACGGTGAGCAGTGTCATGATCAGTTTCTAATGATAATTTTTAGGTGACTCAATGAATTAACTAGTTAAAGGGATACTCCACTTTAAAATGAAAATTGTCATCATATAATCACCCTCATGTTGTTTCAAACCTGTATGAATTTCTTTCTTCTGCTGAACAAAAAGGAAGATATTTAGAAGAATGTCAGTAACCAGACAGTTTACACAGTAACACTTCCATAGTAAATTTTTTTCCTTCTATGGAACTCAATGGGACCCAAAAACTGTCTGGTTACTGATATTCTTCTAAATATCTTACTTTCTGTTCAGCAGAAGAAAGAAATTCATACAGGTTTGAAACAACATGAGGGTGATTATATGATGACAGAATTTTCATCTTAAAGTGGAGTATCCCTTTAACTGAATGTGATTCAATATTTGTTTCCCTCATCAAGAATATGCATCAGCCCTGATGGTCTCCCTGAGAGAGGGATATATAAGGTCACCACAGGCCCTCAAAGAAGACAGCGCCATCCTGTCCTCAGCTGCACCTGCCCCTCTTTCCACGCATCATAAAATCGCCAAGGATGAGGCAGTCGGCCACCATCTTGAACGTCATTCACGTTTTAAGTCCTAATTACTGTCAATGAAATTAGAAATACATTTTATACACCAAGACAATTTGTGTGATGTGTTCATTTTGTACAAAAATACATATTTATTGATTGCCTCCCATATGGGGCCATTGGAAGCCTCTGTATGTTCCTCCTTCCTCTGGAAACTGCCTCCTGATTGCGACCACAACACAAGCAGGTATCGCCTTCCTGATCTCCCTGCCCAGAAACCCATATGCCCATCGGACCACCTGCCTGTAGGCTGTGTATCGGAATTGTCTAGAGCAATGAAGGGGGCAATCATGATATTAACAATCCTGTTATAGTCACTACAATTAAGTGATAAGTATTTGATGTAACATTTTCTGTTATTCTATTCCATAATGGTAACGTTAATTGTAGAGCCTCAACTGTATGTATGCACATCTGAGTTTGAAAATCTGCTAAAACCTCAGCATCAATAATGCACATTCTTTTGATATAAAGTTTATTTATGTAGAAAACTGACAACTATAATAGATTAGGCATGTGGTGTTATAACTTCGTCTAAACATACTCTGGTCTGTTGACTTGGAGAGGGCCATGCTCCTGCCTGAAGTTGAGGTATGCTACCTGCAGTGAAAACGGGTTGAGGCAACACGCATCAAAGCCGGGATGGAGCGTCAGGCAGGTAATATCCGTGGTCGGAACTAAACCCTCAACTACGGCCCAATAGGCATCCACCTCTCGACAACACATGCTGTCCACCGCCGACGTCATAGACTCGCAATGTCCGCACAAGCACCTAACGTTAGCCAACAAAAAGCCATCAGAGAGACATTTGCCTCTCTCCCTCCCTCTTGCAGGCAAAACCGCGTAACTTACTGGATTTTTATACAGATATGATTGTTAGACTGTTGTTATTGTAGCTTAGGTATTGTCATTATTTATGTTATGGCATGGTCATTAGTCAATGTAGCTAGTGCTAACCACACAGCAAAAACTCCAGTGTTAAATTAACACTCCTGGGAGTGTATATGAGTCCACTCTCAAAAGTGTAAAGTGTTAAAATATGAGTGTTAAATGAACACTCAAGAGTGTTAAAGTTAATGAGGCAATCAAGTGATTAATTTAGTGATGATTGAGCATTATTGAAGACACCTGATGTTAACAAGCAGAATCACTGAAGGAGAAAATCACAAATTGTAAGTTACCGTTATGGCGATCAGTGTTTGCTTTAGTTGGGCTCTAGACCATTATATATTTACTTTAGATTTAGTTTGTCTGCTGATATTGATTTATAACAGTCAGATGAACAAAGAAAAATGTGATCGGATGGTGTTGGTTATGTTTTGACATAATCATGTTGTGATCCTTAAAACAAAACTTATTGAGATAGTTTGGTTTAACTTGTTAATTACAGCAGCTCTGTGATTCTACATTATAATTTTCAGTATTTTTCATATAATCCACAAATATTTCATAACCTTTGTTCTGATCAAAAAACTTTCTAGTAAATTTATTTAAAACACAGACATCAAGAATCAGCCTGTGAATCTCAACAATGGTGACAATAATAAAGCATGTTGCAGTGGCTGCCACCAATCACAACTCATTAATGGCTCCCATCATGCATTGCGGTATGAATAAATTAGGATCTGAATTGTCTATGTAATGTACTTTTCCTAATTGAATATTCTGCTCCTCACCATTGTTGAGATGTATAGACTGAATCTTGACATCTGTATGTGCCTAAAAATATGATTTTATTTTTTTCAAATCAAATTTTAAGATATCCTTTGTATTACATCTAAAATTCTGGATATTTATGCAGATTCACAGTTATGCTGTAACCAACAACATAAATCTAAGTCAGAAATAAGGGTCTTAATGAGTTCAGTGATCAAGTTCAAATGATGATTGTCATAATATAACCAACACCATCAGATCACTTTTTTTTTCTTTGTTCATCTGGCAGTTATAAGATATAACAGTCAAACAAAATCTAAAGTAAATGTATAAGGGTCTAGAGCCCAACTAAAGCAACCACCCATCACCATAACGGTGGCTTACAATTTGTGATTTCCTCCTTCAGTGATTCTGCTTGTTAACATCAGGTGTCTTCAATAATGCTCAATCATCACTAAATTAATCACTTAATTATCTCATTAACTTTAACACTCTTGAGTGTTAATTTAACACTCATATTTTAACACTTTACACTTTTGAGAGTGGACTCATATACACTCCCAGGAGTGTTAATTTAACACTGGAGTTTTTGCTGTGCAGCTTGGATGGACTGCATAATCACTGTCTCAGCGTTCGAATCGTAGGTTGTAGAATATGAGAAGACAAAACGTTGCTGTCTTACATTAAGACAATCTAAATGGATGTTTAATCAAGAACAAGGTCGAACGTATGTTTGCTTAAGCAGATTTATTGCATAACATCAAGGTACTAGCCCTACAGTAGATGAACCAGCGTTAGCCACGGTGCTAACTTGCACTCACCAGGTCACTTGCCCTATTCGCCACTGGTTTTCTTGACACCACAACTCTACTTCTCTCCTCTGCCCATTGTTCCTTCCCCTAATCTCCCCCTCCTGGCCTCTATCTCGCCTAGGAGGCTCATAATTATATGCCTGTGGGCCATCATAGGCATGCTCGTCGGAGAACTCGGTTTCTTCATTCACATCCATTGTAATTTGTAACCTGAGCTCTTTCACTGCAATCCATTTTTCCCTGTTGTTTGAATCGACCGCTCTCCCTCGCGCTACGTCACGACTCTCGCTCGTCACGCCCATTTTCAGATGCGGAAGTAAAATTTTCTCACAAAAACGACTCCAGAAGCCACTGTAGCGTATTTATAAATTTTTTTTTAAGAAAATCTAGTTCCTACATTATTTTTCTATACATTGACTTGTTGGGTCTTCTAACCTGCAAGTTGCTCTTTAAATATCGCTGGCGATACGTCCGCGATATTAATGCGATATGGCTCAGCTTGTCAGTTAATTACGGCTCTTTGTAGTAAATGCCGCTCCATCTGAAAGCAGGTGATGGTGATTTACTACTAATCAAGGAACCGGCTTTACTGACGAGATGCGCATAACAATATCGTGCGATATATCGCCCAGCCCTAGTTAAAACTAGTTCAGATGTGGGCATTGTGGACATATTTCAACATAATTTATTGTCTCATTTAGACATTATTACTTTGACTATTGCTGTCAGATGATCTTAGTGAGAATTAACAGAGGTTTAGATGTTGATATTTGTTTAATTGGAAGTGTCACCATTGTGGTGATCAATGTTTGCTTTAGTTGGGCTCTTGGTCCCCTTTCTTTATACTTTTGAGTGTGGGGTAGAAGAGGATCAGCTCATAGAGATGTCCACAGACTCTGTCAGGAGGCATATGTGTGATACACAACCCTTTGTGAAGTTCTGGATAAGTTGCCAGACAGAATTTCCAGAGCTTACAGTAAAAGCAGTGAGGCGTCTTTTACCCTTTCCAACTACATACCTCTGTGAGAGCGGTTTTTCCACACTGGCATATCTAAAGAACAAGTACAAGGCTGGAACCAGAGAATGATATGAGGCTGTCACTATGTACCACTATATCACCACGAATAGACAGACTGTGTGGAAGTCACCACGCCCAGAAATTCCACTAACAGGTAATAGGGCTGGGCGATTTAAATCGCAATATTGTTATGCGCATCTCATCAGTAAAGCCGGTTCCTTGATTAGTAGTAAATCACCATCACCTGCTTTCAGATGGAGCGGCATTTACTACAAAGAGCCGTAATTAACTGACAAGCTGAGCCAAATCACATCAATATCGCGGACGTATCGCCAGCGATATTTAATGCGATATGGCTCAGCTTGTCAGTTAACTACGGCTCTTTGTACACAGCGAAACATCCAGTGTTAAATTAACACTCCTGGGAGTGTATATGAACACTCAAGAGTGTTTAAGTTAAAGAGATAACTAAGTGATTAATTTAGTGATGATTGAGCATTATTGAAGACACCTGATGTTAACAAGTAGAATCGCTGAAGGAGAAAATCGCAAATTGTAAGTTACCATTATTGTGATGGGTAGTTGCTTTAGTTGGGCTCTGACCCTTTTATGTATATTTTAGATTTGTTTGGCTGTTGTAACTGAGTTAAAACTACCAGTTGAACAAAGAATAAAAAGTGATGTGATGGTGTTGGTTACATTATGACAATCATCATTTGAACTTGATCACTGAACTCATTAAAATCCTTCTTACTGACTTTGATTTATGTTGTTGGTTACAGCATAACTGAATATGAATAAATAGCCAGAATTTTTGATGTAAATTAAAGGTCTTCTTAAAAAACGTTTAAAAAAAATCATTATTTTAGGCACACACAGATGTCAAGATTCAGTTTATGCATCTCAACAATGGTGAGGAGCAGAATATTCAATGAGGAAAAGTAAATTACATAGACAATTCAGATCATAATTTATTCATACCGCAATGCATGATGGGAGCCATTAATGAGTTGTGATTGGTGGCAGCCACTGCAACATGCTTTATTATTGTCACCATTGTTGAGATTCACAGGCTGATTATTGATGTCTGTGTTTTAAATTAATATGTCTAAATGTCTTTTTGATCAGAACAATGTTTAATAAATTTGAATTATAAGTAAAGTACTGATAATCATAGGCTGAAGAATCACTAAACTGCTGCTAACAAGTTAAGCCAAACTATCTCAAGATGTTTCCTTTTTCAGATCACAGCATGATTATTTCAAAACATAGCCAATACTATAACATAACATTTTTCTTTGTTCAGTTAACTGTTATAAAGCAATAACAGCAGACGAACAACAGTAAATATAAAAGTAAACATATAATGGTCTAGAGCCCAACTAAAGCAAACACCCATCACCTTAATGGTAACTTACAATTTGTGATTTGCTCCTTCAGTGATTCTGCTTGTTATCATCAGGTGTCTTCAATAATGCTCAATCATCACTAAATTAATCACTTAATTATTTCCTCAGCCCTAAATGCCGCTTCATCTGAAAGCAGGTGATGGTGATTTACTACTAATCAAGGAACCGGCTGTACTGACGAGATGCGCATAACAATATCGCGATTTAAATCGCCCAGCCCTAACAGGTAAGGAGTATAACATTTGACAATAATAAAGCATGTTGCAGTGGCAGCCACCAATCACATCTCATTAATGTCTCCCATCATGCATTGCGGTATGAATAAATTATGATCTGAATTGTCTATGTAATTTACTTTTCCTAATTGAATATTCTGCTCGTCACCATTGTTGAGATACATTGACTGAATCTTGACATCTGTGTGTGCCTAAAAGGAAGATTTTTTTAAACAACTGTTAAGAAATCCTTTATATTATATAAAAAATTCTTGTCATTTATGCAGTCAGTTATGCTGTAAACAAAACCAAACATCGGAGACAGTAGGAAGGATCTTAATGAGTTCAGTGATAAAGTTCAAATGATGATTATCATAATATAACCAACACCATCAGATCTCTTTTTTTTTTTCTTTGCTCATCTGGCAGTTGTAACTCAGATACAGCAGACAAAGTCTAAAGTAAGCGTATAATGGTCAAGAGCCCAGCTAAAGCAAATACCCATCACAATAATGGTAACTTACAATTTGTGATTTTCTCCTTCTGTGATTCTGCTTGTTAACATCAGGTGTCTTCAATAATGCTCAATCATCATTAAATTAATCACTTAATTATCTCATTAACTTAAACACTTTTGAGTGTGGACTCATACACTCCCAGGAGTGTTAATTTGACAGGAGTTTTTGCCGTGTACAAAGAGCCGTAGTTAACTGACAAGCTGATCCATATCGCATTAAATATCGCTGGCGATACGTCCGCGATATTAATGCGATATGGCTCAGCTTGTCAGTTAATTACGGCTCTTTGTAGTAAATGCCGCTTCATCTGAAAGCAGGTGATGGTGATTTACTACTAATCAAAGAACCGGCTTTACTGACGAGATGCGCATAACAATATCGCGCGATATATCGCCCAGCCAAGGGCGTAACTTTGGGTCTACCATTGGGGGGGTTAAACTCGCTGCATATTTATTAATTTATTTATTGAATAATTTTCTTGTGTAAAAGGTAATTTGCCGTTCCTGTTTTAGAAATACATTGTGATACTTTTACTGATTTAGGCTACTTAACGTAAATGCAGTTGTTCACTTGACTATTTATGCCATAATGACACAGTGTTTAAGCACTAGCCAGCAGTGGCAGCTTCCAATTAATTGATTTTGTGTGTGTTCAATATCTTATAAAAAAAAACTAAAAAAAAAAAAAAACTTAAAGATTAATCAATTGCATCACTGTATTGGCACCTACATGCAGCAAATGTATTATGCACAATTCAACTCTCAATATTACAATATAGGGTGGCACACTGGAGTGCAGCTTGCACCTTTATTCTGAACAGATTTCACATATTGGTGGGCATCACCAAAACTCACCATCCACTAACAAAATCTTTAAGTTTATCTGTTAAAATGTATTTTATTAACATCACATTTTAAAAACTTAACATCAAATAACAGCATTAAAAACTTTCAAAGAGAGAAAATGAAAGTGCAATTATATTATCACTTTGCATGAAATAAGACTCAAAAGTAGATAAAAAAAATTGTGTTTGCATTTAGCCTCTGATAACATCAAATTCAGAAACTGGGAAAGTGTGGACTAGTTGTGCTTTGATTCATTTTGTCACTTTGCAAACTGCAAAAAGAACAAAAAAATTATAAAAAAATAAAAATAATGATAATAATCTCAAATCGAGCCGGAGGTGGTAAATTCCTAATAATTTACGTATTTTTGTTTTTAGGTATTTTAAGATAACTTACCTAAAATACGTTGCGCATACAACTAACGCGATCGTTATAAAGGTGTTTAAACAACAAAACACATCCACTTGCACATATTTGACAATCGGAATATCAGATATATCCTGCTATAGCTAACAAATTTGTGAAATTTTGAATAAAAAGAAATAAAAGCAGATCATCAGTCATTCATTCAGCGCTATTGTGGCTGCGGTGTGACAAGCAATGAATGACGCGTCTCCATGGGAACCATAAAGTGATAGCCTAGCTACTACTTTTAAACTTACGTGTAAAAAGGTTCAGCAAGGCTTACATTTAAATGTGTCTTTGTTTTGTTTTGAGTGTATGGTCAATAAATAAAGGAATTAAAAAGATGGGCACAAAACCTGTTTGTCGCGCCCCATTTGTCATGTCTCTATTCCCCCCCAGCAGTGGGCCGCGCACGCGCCTGCGCCTCACACTTTGAGAAACGCACCTCCGTTTGGTCAGGATTTTTCCTCTTTTTGGCTGGTGTCGACCATAGACTGTAAAAAATGGTGTCGACCAACAATGAAAAATCGTTGTCTGGCTGCCTTTCAGTGTCCTTTTTCATCTTTCCATCCGTTAGCATGCACCGTCAGCTTTCTCCAACCATTCATCCCAGCGACTGCGCAATATAGTGAACAAACTTGGTAGAGAAAGCGGGTTGGGTAATACCAAGTAGTCGGCGGTGCGGTGGGCGGGAAGTACATTACAGATTATTTAAAATATGATACTATCTTTCTTGCTGGCAAATGAAATAAAGAAAACGAACAAAAGTATTCATTCGGAATATTTCATATTTATTTTAATGTGGGGGGGGGGGGTTATATTAGCTGGATCAGATTTTTGGGGGGGTCATAACCCCCGTAACCCCCGTGCAAATTACGCGCATGCGCCCAGCCCTACCTTGTGTTGGTTTAGCGAACATGAACGTCAGTTTAGAAAGAAAAGTGGATTTACCTGTTCTGCAAAAACAGAGCAAACTGAATGTCGGATAGTAGCTAATCCCTTCTGCCGGCGGAGTTCTCGCCACCTTTCAAAGGTTTTTCCGATGTAAATTCGGGACTTCACGCGTTCCTTATCCTTGTCCCTCTTGCAAGTTGTTCTGTTCATCGGAACGTCGTCTCTGGTCGTGTGTCGGCCATAATTCAAACTTCTCTCTTCATGCTTTTCTCTCCTCCACACCCCCTTCATGTGTACGCGCACAACCCCCCAAACCCCACCCTCAAATACTTCTTGCCAGTGATTGGCTGGAGCACTGTTTATTATGTTTCGTGGTGCGGGTGAGCACAGTTTTTTTTTTTTTGCTGTTTGTGGAGCCTGTGGTGTCTAGAGAGACCGCGTTTTTTTACAGTGTGTTCAGGGGACAGGCAGCTAGCGGATGGTGAGGAGATATTTGCTCTATGTGACAAAAAATGTTTTGGCCTTAAAAACGCGTGACATGACTTAGAGCACCTTTAAGAAAACAGAAAAAATACTGTATGAAAAATACAATCAGTTTTCTGTAAAAAAATGTGTATTACTGGAATTTGTCATTAATGTCACAATACCTTAAATAACAGCTGCATTTTTATTTTACAGATATTATTTGTAATTTTACAGTGTTTTGAGTACAATTTAAAATGAAAGAAAATGATCGTCAAAAAATCAGTTATTTTCTGTAAAATTTAGATTTTTTTTTTACAGTGTAGGATAGTTACCATCATGGTGACAAGTGGTGCATGCAGCTTGATTTGAGAGCAAATGATCCCTTTACATTATTGCACTCATACAGCACGTGCTTCTGCATTGTTAATATGTTAGCAAATTAGTATGTTAACAGATTAGCTTTTAAAAGCTAAGTTTTTATTAATAAAGTATTCACATAGAGATTACATGAAAAAATTGGAGGTAATTGATTGTCTTAAATGTTTAGAGTTCTGTCAACTTATTCAGGTTTACAATATACTTCATAAATTTGTGTTATATTAATTGAAAGAACTTAGTACTATTAACTTTATTTACCCAAGTTATCTTAACAATAAGTTATTGAGTTACTTGGACACACAAAAAAAAAAAAAATTATGCTTAACTTTTTTTGAGTTAATAAACTTAAATGATTTAAGGCAATCGGTTTCCTCAAACGGTTTGAGTGGATCCAACTCATCAGGTTTTACAGTGTGGAATATTATGCAGGATTTATTGAAAAGCAACTAAGCACAAGGAAAACGCGTCTGCTCACCGTGCCGCCATAACCGGAAGTCCTAAATGCTTTGTTTATAATGGGAAGGACGTCTTAAGCTATGAAACTTGCAGGAAGTTTTAATTGTACAAAGACCTCTTATATACCAAAAGATCAAGACAAATTTGGTTTCTCATATCATGACCCCTTTGAGAAATATTATTTTCAGTGGACTCAAATGTAGAAAGATCACAGTACTATCAGTATAAATTAGTATAAAAACTGTTTGAAGCAATCGGTTTCCCAAATGATATGAGTTACCTTCCAAGGTATTTAACGGTAACATACTGTTAAAAAGGAGAGCTGTAAATTAACGGTAAAGGACTGTAAATACAAGTACATTGGTGGCAACCACATCTGCCAGTAGATTACCGTTATTTTACAGAGCAATTTTTATAACACTTGTCCGTAATATTATATAAAAATTCTTCAGTCATTCATTACTAAGTCACAACTGCATTTCTGAGTGCTCCTTTGATTATCTGTTCCATGGTTTTGGCCCTGTTGAGTGTTTTTCCCTATAATCTTGAATAACCCCTGAGGTCCTTGTTGTTTGGGGTGGCTCTAAGGAAATGTTGCTCTATGGCAATGCTGTACCACAATGGAAAATGGACAAAAAAGTTAATCCAATTATGATTTTCTTTGCTATTTAAATGCATATTTCTTTTGGAAATTGATAGATTTATATACGTGGAACTCAAACCAAAGCATGCAAACCAAAAATAAGTAGATCCACATTATTTAATCCCTACCATTCCCTATCATTTGGCTATCTCATCCACACTCTCATCACATGGAAGAGCTAGCTCTGCACTCTTCCTGTCGCCCTTTCCGTAAAATATTGATGTATTCATTTTCTGAAAAGAAGAAATCATTTTGTCGACAACTACAAAAATCTGCAATTCCACTGTGGTACAGCGGTGCCATATGGAAACACTGATATTCTCTCAATTTACTGTAAAACTATGTTAGACTAAGTGTATTTGTGAATAAAAATATCTAATTAACTTTAGATGGTGCAAAAAAAAAAAACCCTTGAGAAGAGATGTTTGGAAATGAGGTTAATAGAGCAATTTCTGGAGCAGTTCAACAGTCTTCAGTGTGAGGGACAGTGGAGAAAAGATTTTTGGAGGAACATTCAAATACTTAATGGCACTGAATTAACATGTTAATTTGAGAGCTTCAGTTTAATTGTTTTTATAGATAAAAGAAATAGTGTGTGTACATGCAGCAATAGCTCACCTGGTGAGTAATATTCATATATTGTGACGGCAGCAGGTTGAAGCAGACCCACATTAAACATCTTGTGCATTCTGAAGGAAAGTCTTTCTTTCTCTTTATGAGAAACCTAATGAGACAAAAAAATAAATAAAAGCAAATTTACATGATATTAAATATCAAATTGTACAATGGAAACTGCTCACATTTGCACAAGCGACAACTAATAACTAAAAACTAATAATGTGGGTCAAATTTAAAACAATTTTTGTAGTCAAAATGATTAATTATATTTGCATTTGAATTGTGATTGGTGTTTCTTTCTTGGATTAATTTAACAATGTACAGCTGCAATTTAGGGCTGGGCGATATATCGCGCGATATTGTTATGCGCATCTCATCAGTAAAGCCGGTTCCCTTGATTACTAGTAAATCACCATCACCTGCTTTCAGATGGAGCGGTGTTAAATTAACACTCCTGGGGCTGTGAGTGTATATGAGTCCACACTCAAGAGTGTAAAGTGTTAAAATAAGAGTGTTAAATGAACACTCAAGAGTGTTAAAGTTAATGAGATAATTAAGAGATTAATTAAGTGATTATTGAGCATTATTGAAGACACCTGATGTTAACAAGCAGAATCACTGAAGGAGAAAATCACAAATTGTAAGTTACCATTAAGGTGATGGGTGTTTGCTTTAGTTGGGATCTAGACCATTACATGTTTACTATAACTTTTCCTGTTGTTTGACTGCTGTTATTGATTTATAACAGTTAAATGAACAAAGTAAAGTGTGATCTGATAGTGTTGGTTATGTTTAGACATAATCATTCTGTGATCTGAAAAAATGAAATTTATTGAGATAGTTTGGTTTAGTTTGTTAGCAGCAGTTTTGTGATTCTTCAGCCTATGATTAAAAGTACTTTTCTTATAATTCAAAATATTTAATAAACATTGTTCTGATCAAAAACTTTTAAATGAATTTATTTAGAAACACAGACATCAATAATCAGCCTGTGAATCTCAACAATGGTGACAATAATAAAGCATGTTGCAGTGGCTGCCACCAATCACAACTCATTAATGGCTCCCATCATGCATTGCGGTATGAATAAATTATGATCTGAATTGTCTATGTAATTTACTTTACCTAATTGAATATTCTGCTCGTCACCATTGTTGAGATACATTGACTGAATCTTGACATCTGTGTGTGCCTAAAAGAATGATTTTTTTAAACAACTGTTAAGAAATCCTTTATATTATATAAAAAATTCTGGGCATTTATGCAGTCACAGTTATGCTGTAAACAAAACCAAACATCGAAGTCAGTAAGAAAGATCTTAATGAGTTCAGTGATCAAGTTCAAATGATGATTATCATAATATAACCAACACCATCAGATCACTTTTTTTTCTTTGCTCATCTGGCAGTTATAACTCAGATACAGCAGACAAACAAAGTCTAAAGTAAACGTATAATGGTCAAGAGCCTAACTAAAGCAAATACCCATCACAATAATGGTAACTTACAATTTGTGATTTTCTCCTTCTGTGATTCTGCTTGTTAACATCAGGTGTCTTCAATAATGTTCAATCATCACTAAATTAATCACTTAGTTATCTCATTAACTTAAACACTCTTGAGTGTGGACTCATACACTCCCAGGAGTGTTAATTTGACAGGAGTTTTTGCCGTGTACAAAGAGCCGTAGTTAACTGACAAGCTGATCCATATCGCATTAAATATCGCTGGCGATACGTCCGCTCTTTGTAGCAGTGGCATTTACATGTCCGGCCCCCTCAGATTTCTGATTGCTTAAAATAATAAAAATAAGAAATTGTTGATGTGTTAGTCTAATTGATAGATTGACCAATCAAAATACTGCGCGGTAAAATACGACTGTTTTCAAACTTGATTTGACGTGTTGTGCGTAACCTACGCTGTCATCTTCGCGTGAGAGTTCATGCGGTGAATGGCAGCGATGTGCAAAGTACAATATTACGCACGAAAAGATGAGCGAGAAGGAGAAAATAAGCCATCTACATCTGAGTTTGTTTCAGCTTACTACAAGACGACAGCGAGTGAAGCGGCTAGGAGACAGAAACGCACATATTTCATCACAGGAATAGCGGTGAGACTTCGACTCAGATCGGCACAATGCGCAATGACTTGTTTGCAATTGATGAACCGCCTTCACAACCAGAGATGACCACATTTCCTGTATAGCCTATATCTGTTGTATATAAAGAGTTTGGTTTCAAAACGCGATAAATCCATTATGATTAATTTGAGTAATAATGTGTTTTCTTTACCAAGAGAGTGGAAAGATGAAAACCACTATTTTTTGTTTCAAACTTTCACATAGCATATTTAGGTTATAATAACATAAAAAAATTTTAAAACCAGATTTTGATTTTCAAATATTTATTATAAAAAAGGATTAGTTTCCCCCCAAAATGCAAAAGGCTAAATTCATGACACTTTTTTTTCCAAAATGCAATTAATCCATTGAATCAATATAAAAGTTATTTTTCATATTTTAACTGTTGAAAATACACAACAAAGTAAGTTGATCCACATATGACAGCCTCTGAACTTGGCCAATACTAATCTTATATAACTTACAGGCACTGGACTAAAAATAACCGACATTAAATCACCATCGCTAAGAAATACCTCCTGAACTTTTTTGATGGCGATCAGCTGTAAAATGGCTTGGTCCTGCTCGGTTTTCGTTGACTTTGAGTAAAACAATTGAAAGTTTTTCAAAAGATCCCCTGGGGTCAAAGTGTCAGCGTGACAGAAGTTTGATGCTGTCGTGTGTCGTGTATATATATATATATATATATATATATATATATATATATATATATATATTAGTTGCCCCCTCATTTTAAGATGGGCCCCCCCAAAAATAAAATTCTGGCTACGCCCCTGCTTTGTAGTAAATGCCGCTCCATCTGAAAGCAGGTGATGGCGATTTACTACTAATCAAAGAACCGGCTTTACTGACGAGATGCGCATAACAATATCGCTTGATATATCGCCCAGCCCTACTTTAACCCCTAATTGATAATGCTGCTTTTGACAAAAGTTCATGAAGAGAAAACAGTTAACAGAGTTTGCACTTTGAATTTAATTAAAATGTAGCAATTGACAAAATAGTGTATATAAATAACTTGTATTTCCACTGGCCTGTTTGTTTGAGAACATAGCAAACACTGCATACCATTCACAGTGATGGTGAGTGTCGGTGCGCTCTTATAAAATGATGAGTTGAAAACAACACAACCAGTAAAAATATATATGTTAAAAATGACACATGTTGTGTAGATTTTAACACATGTAGTGTGTGTGCTCAAGGACAACACATGTTGTGTAGATTTTAACACATGTAGTGTGTGCGCTCAGGGACAACACATGTTGTGTAGATTTTAACACATGTAGTGTGTGTGCTCAGGGACAACACATATGTGTCAAATTTAACACACAACCTGTGTCGATTCTTAACACATCTCTGTGTTTATAAGGACTACACATTTTGTATTACCTTTAACACAACTAATGTGTTATTCCTCTTAAACAGAAGTGTGTTGAAACTTTTTACACACTAATGTGTTATAGTTACACAACTTGTGTCAGATTTGTGTCACATGTGACTGTAGTCGGTGTGTGCTTGCCAGAGTTACTTCCTGTGTTTTTACAACTGAGTGTTTGGACGAACACTGAAACGTATTGTTAACTTGTGTTTATGGAGTCCAGTGACGTTTAATAAAGAGTTTGTTTGAACATTTGGATGGTTTAGACATCATGAATCTACATAGACAAGCTCTTATTGAGAATTAACTGAGGTTTAGATGTCGATGTTTCACTGAATGTTTTATTTGAAGTCACCAGAATCGTGATTAATGGCTCCTTTATTTGAGCTCTTGACCCTTTACTCTTCTTTTGGTCTTTTTCTGGTTGCTTTACCTGTATTTTAATAAAATACATTTATTATGGTGAGAGAAAACACTGTCAGATGTTTCTTGATGATCTCAACAAGTGCTGGTTTGATCAAGTTTATATATGAGTATATGGATGGTGCGCATTTAATTGCACAATCTTGTGACACTACATCAAGCTATCCAACAGTGCAGAATAAAAAAATTAAAAAAGTTTTCTGAAAATTTTAATCTGTAACAGAAACAAGTCAAACACAGACCTCAAGAATCAGTGTATGAATCTCAACAATGGTGACAAACGAAAAGCTTCATGCCGCAATGCATGCTGGGAGTCATGGATGAGATTTGTACTATGGTGGCACCCAGCATGCATTGCGGCATGAAGCTTTTTGTTTGTCACCATTGTTGAGATTCATGTGCTGCTTCTTGATGTCTGTTTGATACCATAGACTGTGAAATTCTATACGAACTGTGTATTTAATAATTAAGTTATTTGCAATATGCCAAACTTTTTAAAATCATCTTTTATATATTACTCTCATCTTTCAAATATTAAATTATTGCTGAACTAAACAGTATTACATGTCCATGATGATATTATTATCAATTGAACATATTTTTCTCATGATTATTTCTGCTTTTATAAATGTGTTTAAATAAATACACATTTACAGCAATCAGAGAAAACTAATGTTAAAGAGTCAAGGGTCAAGAGCTCAAATAAAGCTGACACTAATCACGATTCTGGTGACTTTAAATGAAACATTCAATGAATCATCAACACCAAAACCTGTTCATTCTCAATAAGAGCTTCTGTAGAGTCTGACAGAAATAAAGTTAATCTGGTTATTAATAACAAGTGAAATCAGCATTTGAAAAAGACATTGAAAAAGAGGCATGATGTGATTGGCTGCCAAAAAACACCCGTTAATCTTTAAGTTTTCATGAATTAAGATTTAATTTATTTATTTGAATGTATTGTTTAATTTATTTTAGATCATTTTATGGGATATCATATAAAATAGGCCTATACCTATACTTTGTTCATAAACACAAACTCTCCTCCAGCCAGTGCTATTCTATCCAGAGTTACATTTTAACACAAATTGTGTGTTAAATATCAACACAACATGTGTCAAAATACCATCAACACATAATGTGTGTTGTTTTTTAACAATTCTCTTTTTAGAGGGCAGTATTCTACTTTGCATAGCTGATAGAAAAAAAATATACATGTAAACATTATAATTTAGATCTATATATTCAATTTGCACTTTCTCTTCTGCTTAAAGTATCATGTGAAATATGATTCTGATAAGCAGCCTGTAATGTACCAAAGTTGAACCACATGGCGTTACAGTTAATGAGCATCTTGGAACATCTGTCAGCCAATCCGAATCAAGAATTCAACAATACTGTGATATTAACCAAAACACATGGTTTCCATATTAAAAGAAAAAAAATCAGTTTTTGACATCATCGGGCAACAGATGTTGTTTGAAATACCTTATCCAAGTAGAGGATGAGGGATCCTCGCTCTGACAGCACTTTATTCTTTTCATATTTCTGAATGTATCTCTCCTTCCCCGTGGACAACTGAGGGCAAGAAAATGAGAAAAATAACTCAGTGCATCACATGATGACCAACATGTTTTATGGTCTATCTGCAGATGTGAGGCATCACTGCATCAGTTTATCATCATAATACCTCTTTAAGATCATTTTCTTCAATATCAAATCCCGTCGGTATGCCAATGTCCAGAATAGTCATAGTGGCGTCAGTTTTATCACTTTTGTAGCTGTAAAGATGGAGATAAAGTGCAGGTTTTATTAACAGGTTCAGTAAGTCTCCAGTTTTCCTCCATCAACTGATTCTGCATTTAAGGCTGCTTTCACACTAGAGCTTTTCATGCAAATCTGAGTCCGTTTGATGTCAGATTTCTTATATTGTAGTGTAACGTACAGCTGCTTGTCTCTGAATAAACTCTTTTTTCCGTGTCAGAACGCAGTGAAACTGGAGTCTCCCCTGAAATCATTATCTAACTGTCCCTGGTACTCGCGTTCATGAAGCAAACATACAGCGAATGTGGGACAGTAAACAAACCAAGTGTGAAAACAGCCTAAATGAGCACATGCTGATTAATTACAAGTAAAATGGTTTCTTGACATAAAAATGAATGAGGTATTTGTTCACATACAAGAAATCCACAATGAAGTTGTAACTTGCAATGGCTCCTTGTTTTGCTAAAGGGAAACAAAAGTATTTGGTGGTTTTAGTTCAAGTCAAGTCTTCCCTTTCTATAATATCTATTTCTATTATATAGGGAATATAAAAATAAAATTCATTTAAATGAAGATGTAATACATAAAGGTATTTGGGGAAATACAAGTTAACTAGTTAACCCTGGGTCAGTCTAGCGGCCCGTTGGTAAACATAATCCTGTGTTATCATGTCTAATGTTTCATGATCCATGTAGAAAGCAGTGCTAACCCACTTCTAATGTCATTGTAGTTGTAGTTAAAAGTGTCAAATGTTCCTAAACAGGGTTAGAGTGACGATAGCCCAGGGTTAAGCACAGTGTGAAAAGCCTTAATGTTTATAAAGTGCTGAAGAAAGGCCTCTTTGTCAATCTCACTTTCAGAGTCTTTTTCCATCATAACAGTCAGATCAAAGAATGTACAGTCAGACTTCTTCTCAACAGGTCTGGCGTAGTACAGCGTCAGAACCTGAAAAGAGCAGCACGTCTCAGATTAGATGTTCAAACGCTTTAATCTTGCTGTTGACTGTATAAACGCTCATGAACACTCACTGAGAGAGTGGCTGTTCCAGTTCCTCTAGCCGTCACATTGAAGTCCTTGTTGATCTCCACCTGTTGAGTGAACACAAGCAGGATCATCAAATCCATGATGTAGTAGAGATACCTGAAGACTTTAATGATCAAACACAACACATTTGATGTACACAGCAAAAACTCCAGTGTTAAATTAACACTCCTGGGAGTGTATATGAGTCCACTCTCAAAAGTGTAAAGTGTTAAAATATGAGTGTTAAATGAACACTCAAGAGTGTTAAAGTTAATGAGGCAATCAAGTGATTAATTTAGTGATGATTGAGCATTATTGAAGACACCTGATGTTAACAAGCAGAATCACTGAAGGAGAAAATCACAAATTGTAAGCCACCGTTATGGCGATCAATGTTTGCTTTAGTTGGGCTCTTGATCCTTATATGTTTACTTTAAATTTTGCTTGTCTGCTGGTATTGATTTATAACAGTCAGATGAACAAAGAAAAAATGTGATCTGATGGTGTTGGTTATATTATGACAATCATCATTTGAACTTGATCACTGAACTCATTAAGATCCTTATTTCTGACTTAAATTTATGTTGTTGGTTACAGCATAACTGTGATTCTGCATAGATATCCAGAATTTTAGATATAATACAAAGGATTTCTTAAAAGTTGTTTTGAAAAAAAAAATCTTTCTTTTAGGCACACACAGACGTCAAGATTCAGTCAATGCATCTCAACAATGGTAACAAGCAGAATATTCAAGTAGGGAAAATTAAATTACATAGACAATTCAGATCATAATTTATTCATACCGCAATGCATGATGGGAGCCATTAATGAGTTGTGATTGGTGGCAGCCACTGCAACATGCTTTATTATTGTCACCATTCTTGAGATTCACAGGCTGATTATTGATGTCTGTGTTTCTCAATAAATTCATTTGAAAGTCTGTTGATAAGAATAATGTTTATTAAATATTTTCGATTATATGAAAAATACTGAAAATCATATGCTGTAGAATCACAGAGCTGTTGTAATTAACTAGTTAAACCAAACTATCTCAATATGTTTAGAGTTAGTTTAATTAGTTTTTCAGATCACAACATGATTATGTCAAAACATAACCAACACCATCAGATCACATTTTTTCTTTGTTCATCTGACTGTTATAAATTAATAACAGCAGACAAGCAAAATATAAAGTAAACATAAAAGGTTCAAGAGCCCAACTAAAGCAAACACCAATCACCATAATGGTAACTTACAATTTGTGATTTTCTCCTTCAGTGATTCTGCTTGTTAACATCAGGTGTCTTCAATAATGCTCAATCATCACTAAATTAATCACTTAATTATCTCATTAACTTTAACACTCTTGAGTGTTAATTTAACACTCATATTTTAACACTTTACACTCTTGAGCGTGGACTCATATACACTCCCAGGAGTGTTAATTTAACACTGGAGTTTTTGCTGTGTGAAGCACTAGACCTGCACATGGTGAACAGGATGATTTAATGTTAATAAAATTATTTCATATCTCAGAATGTGAATGTCTTGTTTGTAAATTCACCATATTAACACCATAAAATATCACTGAAGTCTGAACCACCGCTGCTCTTCCCTGAATGTCCAAATCAGAAAACGGTGCAATTATGCGAGTCTGAGGGGATAGAGATGCGGAGGCATATCCATAGCTGGAGATTTTTCCTTCCGTTACTAAAAGAAAATAGCCAATCACAATCAAGTATTTCACTTTCAGCAGTAAGTGCTGAGAAAAAGAACATGGCAGAGACATAAATTATGTGATAATATTTGAAACTGCTCCCGCTGCTAATCTAACTTAGCAATTAACTACCTTAATTATGGAGAGATGAAATATTGAAATATTGAGAGATCTCTATTAAGAGACGACTTGACGCCTGTGAAGAGACGACTCAACGCTGGCGATATGTTATGCCCTAGCAGAAGCTGCAAATTATAAATGAAGGAAGACCCCACGCCTAAGTTAAACACAGGCAGTCAGCTTTAATAAAAGGCCTAACACGGACATTAAAAAAAGAACAGAAGGATGGATTTTTTTTCTTCAGGTGATAGGCAAGGTGAGTGAAATTATATTTATATTTCCTTGCTGCAAGTTTCATTTTAGATTTTTTACATTTTATGTCTAAAAGTGATTCAAAAAGACATTTTAAAGCAGTTAATAATATTTCAAAAATGTTTTGGGAGAGGATCCCAAGACCACTATTATTACTGTGCTTCCTCTATTTTAGAAATCCCAGAGCGGCCACTGGAGGTGAAACAAATTGACTTACACCAACTGATCTAGCAGAGATCTCTCTGCCCTCTTGCATGGCAATCACAACAAAGGCCGTCAGAGAGGCATCAGCATCTCTGCCTCGTACATCTCCCTGGAATAAAGCACACATATACAGACTATATCACAAAACAATCATATTATGTGTGTGTTTTAATCATTCAATAACAATTTGAGTGACAATTGAGCATTATTTTTTTTTTATTATACTTATTATTATTTTTTTTATGTGAACAAGCAGAATCACTGAAGGAGAAAATCACTAATTTTAAATCGCCATTATGATAATCAGTGTTTGCTTTAGTTGGGCTCTTGACCCTTAAATGTGCTGTATGTAACTTTTTCACTCTACTAAAGCATAAACATACCATAATGTGTTTGCATATATTGAGCAAACATGCTAAGTTCACATACTCCTTTCTCTGAAAAACACTTCTACAGCCAGTTATTTTACTTTGAAATGTGCGTTTCCAGGCTGGAATGTTTGTTTTTGTTATGGTCTGTGATACTGCACGTATCAATTTGCCAATTTTCATTGTCCTTTGCGCTTGTTCCTGTTGCGTGTGCTCAGACTGGCAACCCATGTGAGCGGCGTCTAGTCTGAGGAGCAGGGTGCGGGAGAAACGACGATTAGAAATTAGAAATGTTTTCTTTTATCAACAAACTGGATTCATTTCGGGGTTTTTTTTCCTGCAACCTTCAACCGACGTGATCATTCTCCATTCATTAACCGACAAGATTATGTTAAATTAAAATTAAATTAAATTAGAATAAACAAGTGTCTGTGACCCATTAAAAATACCCCAAATTTTTTTTCCAGGGGTTTAGTTTTAGCCTGCATGTACAAATAGCAGCAACAGAATAGGGGGATTCATCATCGTATTCACCTGTAGCGCTTCTGTGAACGGAGAAAAAACAGGATCAAATCCATAACTCTATACCCATAACTCTTATGGATTAAAAAAAAAAATTCTCCATAAAATTAATAACTCCTTATGAGCATAAGAATTGGATTACCACAAATGATCCGTGCTGAATTGGTCTGGTCTGACTCAGTTCATCATTGATTGGGAGAGAACAGTTCAAACTTACTGGCTGTGGAAATTAGTGGGCGTGTTTCATTATACTATAAGCAAAACGCCGTAAAATAACGCGCTCTGTGCAACCAAAACAGCGTTTTTTACGCCGTCTTATGGCGAGATGAACGGCGTAAAACGCGTCGCTTTCCATGCACACTAAAACGCCGTCGAATACGGCGTCATTGACGTATTTCGCACGGTTTTTACGCCGTTTGTAATTACAACGGCGTATTTTGCGCCGTCAAATACGGTTTAAAACACCGTATTTGACGCCGTTTGGCTGTAAACGCGATTAATCTATAGCGTATTTCTGAACCACATTGCATGCCATTCACAATGTGAGTCACCCCAGCTAGAAATGTTATTGGACATAGCTTAGACGTCACATTTTGGTAAACATTTGATGTCAGGCTCCAACATCAATAAACAACTCCAAAACAGCATTACCAGCTTCACTTATTACTAACCAGATTTACTTCTGTCATATGTGTACAAAAGTCCTTATTGAGATTAATAGAGGTTTAGATGTTGATGATTTATTGAAATTAATAGTTTGTCACCATTATGGTGATCAGTGTTTGCTTTAGTTGGGCAGTTTGACTTGATGTTTTAACCCCCTGAGGTCGACAATCACGCCGGCGTGATCTGCTCGTTTTTTTTTATATCAGTGTAAAATACTCTGTTGATTTTGATTTTACATACTTGTATTGTACAACATTCAAAACTGTTAAATGTCTTCTTTTATTTGTGTACACTCATAATAAAAATAAAATGTTGTGTTTTTCGCAAAACAAAGAAAATAAACATGATGCGCGTTCTGCCGTCTCTCTCAATGTGAAACTCATTCTGAAACGCGAAGAAAATGACCTGTAACTCAGCGAATGTTTGTCACACAGACTTGAAACGCATGTCTATTCAACACTTGGAATCTCTATTTTTAAAGTATGTAAATAATATAAAAAACAAATATTCTATTTTTAAGTAATCCATACGAAAGCAGCGGCATGTACAGTTTTTCAAACGCGTCCTCATTAAATTTAATTTGAACACGCCTACGAGCGCACGAGCGATTGACATGCAAATAATCCATGCGGAGAAACGCAGACCTGTAAACGCCCTCATCACCTCAAAACAAAGAAGCAGAGACTTCGTAACTTACTCCTTGTCAACGCGATATGAAGACAAGAAAGATGTAAGGTAAGAAATTTTTACATATTAGTTTGTTATTGTTGCATAAATGTCACATTGCAGTTGAACTGTTGCTAGATATATGGGGAATATTATAATATTTAGACCCGTGTTTACTGTTAAGCCTACTGTGTTTGTGGATATCTGGTCAAACGTAGATATGTATATGGTAACCATAATGTTTTATATTTGAGCGCGATCGCGTTTGAATGTATCATTTGAAAATTTGAAAAGCAAAACGCACCAAACGGCTTCATGTTTTTACTATTACAGTATCTCATTTCATATCATCATAACGAATGGAAACATTTGAAGTAACATGATAATCAATATATTTTTCTCTAGCTTGGTTGTTACTGAAATATTTTGGAAGATTTATACTGCTATCTATTGTTATTATTATTTTACCCAGCACTGCGCATAGCCTATGCCTACAAGGCACAATAAACCTTGTGTTCATTATATTATATATTGTTGGAAACATTTGTGTGTGTGTGTGTGTGTGTGTGTGTGTGTGTGTGTGTGTGTGTGTATTTTGTGAACTTTAAAAAGCAATTTTAACCAGAAAAATCTAATATTTATTTCCAAAATCGTGCAGGCCTTTCTCTTAATATCAGTATGTTCACTTTTTTTTCAGGGCCCAGATGCCACTGAGTCCTGCTGACTTCAACATTCACAGTACATGTCTCTGTACATGAACATGGTAAAGTGAAAATCAAACACCTTGGAAATTAAAGGTATGTACAATGTTTTTAGGAATGGCACGAAGGTCTGTCTTTGAAGTGTTTTATTTTTGGCATGTGTTGTGTATCTTTGGGTTATGTTGTGTTGTAAATAAATCCAAACAATTTAAAAGCCATTCTTTTTTAAATCTCCTCATTTACAGTTTTGTGCAAGGTTGCTCAGAATGACAGGGCTATTAGGAGCTATTAGGATAGCTCCTAATAGGGCCGTTGGGGAGGTTCTTTGTCTTTCTCAGGTGAGAAAAACTTACATATTAATGAGGTGATCACACCTTCCGCATAAGGCTTTCTAACACAAAACACGTCGTAAAAATTTTAAATCAATATATTGTCTTCTCTGAATGAGCCGTCAGGGTGATTTTCACATAGTTTTGCAGCAAATATTCTAGGCTACGTCATACAATTTTCAAAAGTCTTGTGAAGAAATAATCAGTATGGGTTTCATGGCCTTATTTCAGTGAGAATTTTTTTTTGTATTTTCACAAACCACGCATAAATGTCATTATCTCAAAACTACACACTTTTACATATATGCTGTTGATATATTATTGTAGCAGAGTTTGTGCTGAATACAGTGTAATTAGACTTTAGCCATGAAAATATCACAAGTAACAGAAATAACCAGAAATGTCAGAGCATGTCAGAACACCTCCAGGGCCCAGAAAACAGCTCAGACCTCAGAGGGTTAATGTTAATGTTTTTCTTTGGCTGCTTTAAATGTTTGTTATGGCAAGAACTTTAAGAGAAAATGTGATCAGATGATGTCAGTTGATATATTGTAAGCCATCATGTGTGCTATAATTATTTCATATAGTTGATCATTGTAATGTTTCCACAGTACGGCATTCAACAATGTTTAAAGAGACAATGTGTAGTGAATTTCTTACATCTAGCGGTGAAATTGTATTTTGCATTCAAACGAATAGTGCTCTCCAGCGCCTCGCTTTTTCAAATGCGTGTTACTTCTACGGTAGCTGTTATGTACCAAAAAGCTAGGACAGATCTTAGACAGTCTTCTAATAGCACTTCATCGAGTTTTCCTTCGGGTGAACAGGTTTGTTATTTCAAACAAACTGCAACTTGACACAACGAACAAACGGATGTTTGATAGAATTGAAAGTTTACAAAGGCAGAGAAGCGACCAAGCAATGAAAAAAGCTTGTAATTTAGACCGTAACATTGACTTACCTCATGAGAAGAAAGCAGGCAAGTTCAGCGTCTCTTTTGAAAGCTTTCTCCTGCATCAACTCTTTCCAGCTGGAAAAAACTATCCCGACATTAACCCTTGTTTTTTGCAATCTCCGGTCCTGTGGCTCCACATAAGTATGGTCCTCCATTATAAATAACCGTGCAGTGCAGCCTTTTAAACATGCCGGGGCAGTGACAAGCGTCTCTCAAATCTTCTTGTACGGTTCAGCTGCTTTCAGTCACGTGACGCTGGCTCTGAACGAAAACGCGTTGTGGAAACGCGTTGGCCTAGTACTTTTTGTCCCTCTCTGCTATTATAGTTTTTCAAAATGGTGGAACGACATGGAAGCCTCCGAGGACCTATCCGTCCTATGTATATAAAGATAATAAAATCGTTTACGAGGATAAGTCAGATCATTGGGAGGGGTATTTCTACACCATTGAGAACATATTTATGAATAAAAATATTAAGTTTAGATAATAAAATTCTTAAAAAAACACACATTGTCCCTTTAAATAAGAAAAGTTGTATAAGAAAATTCCCTAAACACTTTTTTAAACTATTGTTTCATTTAGACGCACTCATATGGAAGTAAAATAATCTCAAATGTTTTTGAAACAAAAAGCCTGTTGAATTGCACTACTTGAAAAATAATTGGCATTGCAATAACCATGCTTGCATTTTAATGCATTGTATTTTTAGGGCTTGCATTTTTATGGGCTGAAATTCAACATGGTTGAATATTTAAGCTGTGAATATTTCAATTAAAAAAATTTCAAACACATTTTCATTATTAAAAATTCCATAATCCATATTCACCTTTCATATTTCACTTCCAAAATATTCAAACTGTTTAAAAATACAACCTATAATATTCAACAGGCAATTTTCGGTCCATTTTATTTCGCTTCCACAAATTCGCTTCCACAAATTCAGTGGTTCAAATTGGACAGTAAATTTAACGGAACTGTAGGAAAAGCAATAGATTATCGAGCATACTATCCATCTGCTGTTAGTCAATCCCACCAGCAGGTGGTGCAAAAGCGTGTGTTGTTGACGAAGACCAGCAACAGTTAGAGCAAGCCATTCATTCATAAAATGAAAATGATTACCCGTATCAGTATATATATGCGGAAAAGATGATAAAGACACAAAAGCTGTGTTTATGTTTCATTCAATAACTTCATTGTTACATTTTGTAGCCTACATGTTATCAGCTTTCTCTACCTACATGAACAGGATTATAATCGGTTTCCCTCAATATCTCACACTCAAGGATTCCCCTTCCGTCGGGGCAAAACGCTATGGACTAATACAGTGATATGAAAGACCAAACTCGCACCTTTATGGGGATGTAGGCTGTAGGCTACTATGGACTAAGAATATGAACGTAACGCGCAAAGTTTCATGCAGAGCGTTTCGTGATATACTGGCATAAAATCAACACTTGATCATTAACACTTTCTTTTCTCTTCTCTCTCTCTCTCCACACACACACACACACACACACACACACACACACACACACACACACATATATATATGTGTGTGTGTGTGTGTGTGTGTGTGTGTGTGTGTGTCTCTCTCTCTCTCTCTCTCTCTCTCTCTCTTCACACACACACACACACACATACACACATATGTGTGTGTGTGTGTGTGTGTGTGTGTGTGAAGAGAGAGAGAGAGAGAGAGAGAGAGAGAGAGAGAGAGAGAGAGAGAGAGAGAGAGAGAGAGAGAGTAGTACGTTGCATTAGCTTAAACTGGGAAGAGTCATAGTACTTGCATATTGTTGTCCTCCTATTGTTAGTTTAACTGTAAATCGCTTTGGATAAAAGCGTCTGCTAAATAAATGACTATATGTAGCCTAAATGTAAAATTGGCTTGACATTTGGACATTCGCACATTTAGGGACCGTCTCAAAAGTTGCATACAACATTGGCATACACGTTTCTAACTTCAATAGCAAACTTTAATTTATTTGAATAAATATAAAAAATCCAAAGGGTGTGCATTATGGCTGGCACCACATGAACACTTTACAGTTGGTTTTATGACTGTAAGTTGTTCTATTCAAATGATATTGAAGTTTGAAACGTGTATACCAAAGACGTATACACTTTAGAGACGGTCCCTAAATGTGCGAATGTCCAATGTCAAGCCAACTTTATGCCAGTCTATCACTGGGAAACGCTCAGCATTAAACTTTGTGCGTTATTCTGAGTCCATCTGCTTGCCTGCGAGTTTGGTCTTTTATATCACAATTAGTCCATTAAGCTATGTTAAGCGTTTTATATGTCCAGCAGGGGAATCCTGACGTTTTGAGGGAAACCCTAATAGCTTGCATGCAGCACATCGCCACAATATAAAGTTAAGCCAACTAAACAACCAAGAGAAATATACGTCAACCTCAAAAATGTAACATTGGATCTGCGTATCCGCATCGGGGAATAACATTAACGTATAATCTTGTTCACGGTAGAGAAAGATGATTGTAGGCTACACAGGGAAAGTAACCGTGAAGACACTGAATTTAACATACAACCGCCGTCATAATAATCACAAATACACTTACATTGCTGTTAAATGAGTTTAATGAATGAATGGCTTGCTCTAACTGTTGCTCTGTCTTCGTCAACAACACGAGCTTTTGCACCACCTGCTGGTGGGATTGACTAACAGCAGATGGATAGTATGCTCGATAATCTATTGCTTTTCCTGCAGTTCCGTTGAATTTACTGTCGAATTTGAACCACTGAATTTGTGGAAACGAAATAAAATGGACCGAAAATTGCCTGTTGAATATTATAGGTTGTATTTTTAAACAGTTTGAATATTTTGGAAGTGAAATATGAAAGGTGGATATGGATTATTGAATTTTTAATAATGAAAATGTGTTTGAAATGTTTTTAATTGAAATATTCACAGCTTAAATATTCAACCATGTTGAATTTCAGCCCATAAAAATGTAAGCCCTTAAAATACAATGCATTAAAATGCAAGCATGGTTAATGCAATGCCTATTATTTTTCAAGTAGTGCAATTCAACAGGCTTTTTGTCTCAAAACATTTGAGATTATTTTACTTCCATACACTCAAACCTCAAGAATGAACCTCAAGAACCTCAGCGTGAGATTCTCAATAATGGTGACATGCTTCATGCCGCAATGCATTCTAGGAGCCACTGATGAGTTTTGTATGATGCACCCAGAATGCATTGCAGCATAAACAATGTCACCGTTATGGAGATTCACACACTGATTCTTGAAGTTTGTGTTTCTCACTAAAAAATACTTAACATAATCTGATCTGATTTACTCTTGCATTCTTTGCCTTGTTTCAGAGACACACAGTTAAAGCAGCCACACCAGCCAGAATAAAACTAATGTTCAAGGGTCAAGAGCACAACTAAAGCTAACTTTCTTAGTTCCAATAAAATAATAACTTCAATCTCTGTTAATTCTCAATAAGAGCTTTAGTATGAAAGAAATAAAGTCTGGATTGTAATAAGTGAAGATGCTGAGATCCTGAGAGATCTGATAGTGTTTAATGTTCTGTTGGGGTTTAAAGTGTTTCTGTATTGTCTGTTTGTGTGTCACCATTGTATTGAAGAGTAGAGCCTGAGCTTCAGTCCAGGATGAGCAGAGAAACACTGATGATATGCTGTGTGTTGCTTTATTTAACATACTGTAAGTGTGTAGTTACAGTATGATAGTGTAGACTCAGTCTCTCCTGCTCTGTCTGATTGATTGCTCCTGTCTGCCTCGCTGCCTGCTGTGAGTGTGTTTGCTTCGGTGCTGTAAGCTCCGTCTTAGCCTCGTATTTCCTTGTTTTGAACCATCATTTACTACAATTTCTAGTTGTTTATACTACTACTAAATACAGCTTACCCAACATCTCAGATTAACCTGACATCGCTAGCTTCCGTTACTACTAGCACAACACGCTAGTAATTCGCTAGCCTGTTAACGCGCCACCCGTGCGCTCAGCTATTTTTATTTATTTATTTTTCTCGCGCGCTCGCGCCTTTGAGTTCATAAAAGCTCAGGTGAGTAAGAATCACTCAACAAACACGGTGAGTAATGTCTTGTCCTGTTATTGTCACCTGCACTTCATGTCACATGTTTAGCATAGCCTTCTCTGTTGGCAATATAGGATTTATATGTGATAAATGTAAGGAGACAGTTAGGTTGACAGAGAAGATTTCAGAACTAGAAACACGCATCCAAACTTTAATTGAGGATAGTAAGAGTGCTAGTGCTTTAGATGTTTTAGATGCGCATAGCATAGTGAACTCTTTACATGGCGTGGTTCCGGCTGAAGTAGAGCCTGTGCAGCCGGGCAAATGGGTGACAGTGAGGGATCGCTCTAGTCGCGGATCAAAAAAACACTCATCCGTTCCGATTACCATAACAAATCGATTTGCACCGCTCAGTGAAACACCCACTGAGAATGATCGTGCCCTAGTTACTGGTGATTCTATAATATGGAACGTGAAAATAGAGACACCAACCACCATAGTCACATGTTTGCCGGGAGCCAGAGCGCCTGACATCAAAGCAAATTTAAAAGTGCTGGCTAATGCTAATCGTAAATTCTCTAAGATCATTATTCATGTCGGCACTAATGATGTTCGACTCCGCCAGTCTGAGATCACCAAAATTAATATTAAAGAGGTGTGTGAACTCGCAAGTACGATGTCAAGCACTGTAATTTGCTCTGGCCCCCTTCCTGTTCGCAGGAGTGATGAGATAGTTAGTAGATTGTGTTCACTAAATCGCTGCCTGTCTAAGTAGCCTCTCTAGTAATATGGCTCATAGTCTTAGAGCTCAAACATGACAATCTGGGGCTCAGGTCAGGAAGCAGACAGACTGGCTTAACCGACTGTCTGCTAGCGGCCTCGCGTCACCAAGGTCAGATAAATCCCATCACATAGAGCCTCTTTCACCTAGCTATCATCATATAGAGACTGTGTCTGTTCCCCGATTTTGGAAATCCAAAAAACGTTTAAACCCATCTAAGGTTAAAAATTTAATTGATGTTCAACAAATAAAAAACAGCTATAATACAGATGAGCAAATGCTAAAGCTTGGGTTACTGAATATTCGATCGCTTACTTCAAAAGCACTCATTGTTAATGATATGATTTCAGATAATAACCTAGATGTGCTGTGTTTGACAGAAACCTGGCTAAAACCAAACGATTACATTACTTTTAAATTAATTCACCCCGCAAGATTACTGTTATAAACATGAGCCTCGTCTGAAACGCAAAGGGGAAGGAGTTGCTGTAATCTATAGTAATATTTTCAAAACCACTAAGAAATCAAGTTTTAAATATAATTTTTTTGAAGTGTTAGTACTTAATGTAAAAATATATAGTGTAAACGATAAATCACGTTTGAGATTTGTGCTGGCTACTGTATACAGGCCACCAGGGCACCATACAGACTTTATCAAAGAATTTGCGGACTTTCTATCAGAATTAATATTAACTGCAGATAAAGTACTAATTGTTGGTGATTTTAATATACACATCGATAATGAAAAATATGCATTGGGATTGGCATTTAAAGACATTGTTAACTCAATTGGAGTTAGACACACGTGTCAGGACCTACTCATCATCGTAATCATACTCTAGATCTAATATTATCACACGGAATAGATGTTGATGCTGTTGAAATTCTGCAGCAGAGCGATGACATCTCAGATCATTATCTAGTCTCGTGTAAACTTCATTTAGCCAAGGCTGCAAAGCCGACTCCGTGTTTCAAATATGTTAGACCTATCACTTCTGCCACTAAATGTTGCTTTATTAATAATCTTCTTGATCAGTTTCATCATCTCAGCATCCCAGATAGCTTAGAAGAACTCGATATTGCAACAGAAACTTTTAACTCTCTCTTTTCCAGCACTTTAGACACAGTTGCTCCGTTGCGCTTAAAGAAGATTAAAGAAAATAGTCCAACGCCGTGGTACAACGAGCACACTCGGGCCCTTAAAAGAGCAGCCAGAAAAATGGAGCGCAACTGGACGAAAACAAAACTAGAGGTATTTCGCATTTCATGGAAAGAGAGCTCGATTGCTTACAGAGAGGCCTTAAAAGCTGCTAGATCTGCTTATTTTTCAACCCTATTAGAAGAAAATAAACATAATCCTAGGTATTTATTTGAAACGGTGGCTAAACTAACGGAAAAGAAAGCTTCAAGCACCGAAGTTTCCAAGCAACACAGCAGTAATGACTTTATGAACTTCTTCACTTATAAGATTGATAATATCAGGGAGAAAATTATAACTATGCAACCGTCTACTACAGTATCGCCTCAGGCAGTGCATTGTAGTCTCCCTCAGGAAAAATTTGATTCGTTATTTGCTATAGAAGAGGAAGAATTTACTAAACTTGTTAAATCATCTAAATCTACAACATGTATGTTAGACCCTATACCGACTAAGCTACTGAAAGAGATGCTTCCAGAGGTCATAGATCCTCTTCTTAATATCATTAATTCATCTTTGTCTCTAGGATACGTACCAAAAACCTTTAAGCTGGCTATGATTAAACCGCTTGTTAAAAAAACGCAACTTGATCCTACAGAATTAGTCAATTACAGGCCGATCTCGAATCTACCTTTTCTGTCAAAGATATTAGAAAAAGCAGTATCCTCACAACTGTGTTCCTTTCTTGAAAGAAATGGTATCTGCGAGGATTTCCAGTCCGGATTTAGACCGTACCATAGTACTAAGACTGCTCTCGTTAGAGTCACAAATGATTTGCTCTTATCATCCAATCGTGGTTGTATCTCGCTATAAGTGTTACTCGATCTTAGTGCTGCATTTGACACCATTGACCACAACGTTCTTTTAAATAGATTAGAACATTATGTTGGCATTACGGGAAATGCACTAGCATGGTTTAAATCATACTTATCTGACCGTTATCAGTTTGTAGCAGTAAATGATGAGATGTCTCATCGATCACAAGTTCAGTATGGTGTACCACAAGGCTCAGTACTAGGACCGCTGCTGTTCAATCTGTACATGCTACCATTAGGAGATATCATTAGGAAACATGGCATTAGCTTTCACTGTTATGCCAACGATACTCAGCTCTGTATTTCTTCAAAACCTATCGAAACTTACCAATTCACAAAATTAACGGAATGCATATCGGATATAAAAAATTGGATGACTCGTAATTTCCTACTTCTAAATTCTGAAAAAAAAACAGAGTTTCTAATTATTGGACAAAAAACTTCCTCACGTAATAACCTAGAATACTGTCTAACACTTGATGGCTGCTCTGTTAAGTCTTCGTCATCGGTTAGGAACCTGGGTGTGCTCTTTGATACCAAACTTTCATTTGAAAGTCACGTGTCTAGTATCTGTAAAACTGCATTTTTCCATCTTAAAAATATATCTAAATTAAGCCATATGCTCTCATTGACAAATGCGGAACAATTAGTTAATGCGTTCATGACCTCAAGGCTAGATTATTGTAATGCTCTACTGGGTGGTTGCCCTGCACGCTTAATAAACAAACTACAGCTGGTTCAAAACGCAGCAGCTCGAGTTCTTACCAGAACCAGGAAGTACGACCATATTAGCCCGGTTCTGTCAAAACTGCACTGGCTCCCTATTAAACATCGCATAAATTTTAAAATATTGCTGATCACGTACAAAGCACTAAATGGTTTAGCTCCGCAGTACTTGAGCGAGCTCTTAACGCATTATAGTCCGCCATGTCTATTGCGATCTCAAAATTCTGGCCAGTTGATTATACCTAGAATATCAAAATCGACTGCTGGCGGTAGATCCTTCTCCTATTTAGCACCAAGACTTTGGAACAGTCTTCCTACCATTGTCCGGGAAGCAGACACACTCTGTCAGTTCAAAGCTAGACTAAAAACACATCTCTTTGACCTAGCATTTACATAATACATTATAGACTTCTATAATTTAATGTTAGGCTGCATATATTAGGTCAGCCGGAACCGGGAACACTTCCCATAAATCCTGATGTACTCGTTACATCATAAGAAGAATGGCATCTACGCTAATTTTAGTGTCTTTGTTTATCCCGAGGTGTTCCCGCAGCCTGCCGGATCCAAGCCATATCCAGATCTGATGAAGGACCTTCGCCTGGACCCGATCCAATGCAGTGCTGAAGTGCCAACTAGTCTCTCCCTATGGAGGATCCCTCTACCACTATACAGATAAGGCGTTGTCGGGAAACTCAATTCGCGTATCTACCCCGAATTGATAAAATAAAATAAAATTCTGTATCAAAAATTATAAGGAAACACCAGTACCTTGTTTAGGCTTGGTTTGTAGGGAATTACAAATCTGCGTACATATATTCAAATGCACATAACTATAGAACCAATTATTAAGGCGCATGTAAACACCATCAGCGTTTCTCACAGGTTCGCGTTTAAAGTCTGTGTAGAGAGAATGGTGTCGTCTTAGCGGCCCCTAATTTAATAACAAATGATTGTTGCGACGGAAGCGAATCAATCATAACTAACCTTAGCTGGAAAATAACTTTACTAAAGAACCGCTATAAAGCCAAAACAATCTCTGTTACCATAAATTATACGCTTATCTCTGTAAAGCTGCTTTGAAACAATCTACATTGTTAAAAGCGCTATATAAATGAAGATGACTTGACTTGACTAGTTGCTGATGCCGCAATGTAAAGTCACAGCAAATTATGCATGTAGTTCACTGCAAGAGATTCACTTTTTATATGTTTATCAGTAAAAATTCAGGAAATATTTGTAAAATAACTGTTTCTGTTGAGAAGTTTAATGAAAATTTCTGTAAAAGACTTTTGCACTTTATTTAAATTAGGATATTTTACTTTCATTTTACGTTTTTTTGTATGGAAAACCATTGCTGACAGTCATTTGACCGTTTTTACGTACTTTTTTATAGTGTTTGATCGTAATAATTCAGGAAATAGCTGTAAAATATAGAACATTATAGAAAAGTGTTTTCTATAAAACATTCAAGGAAAATTTCCATTTGTTTTTTGCACTTTATTTCAGTTAGGATATTTTATGGATTTTGTTAATTTAACACTCATATTTTAACACTTTAACACTCTTGAGTCTGGAGCCAAATAAACTTCCAGGAGAGTTCATTTAACACTGGAGTTTTTGCTGTGTATCTGATTTCACTAATTAGTTCTCTCTCCTGCTGAATTAGCAAATCCAGGTGATTGGAACAAAATACTGAGAAGGACTTTTACTTTCTGAACCTGGAATAACCAACTCTGGGATTTTGTTTGGCAGCCATAGCTGACAGTCATTGACCGTTTTTTTTTTTTTAAGATTTTATTTTTACAGTGTTAGTTCATTATAGTGAGTATTTCATGTGTTACAACTGACAACCACAGAGAAATAAATACCTGGTTCTGGATTATTTCATCAATCTTTTCTGAACACAGGTGAACACAAACAGGTCACATTCAACTTACCACCATCTCTCCATGAGTTACAAGTGAATCCTCTCTAAAGGAACCGTCTGCCAGTTGTTTGTGGAGAACCAGCCACTTGAGGGCGCTGCAGAGCACATCTTCTTTTATAGTAGCAAAGTTACTGGCCATGACGAAGACTTTAGCAACATATGCAGTCAGCCTTAAAATCAGACAAACAGAAGGAAATTAATAAATCAAATGAATTACAAGTTCAAATTATTTTTACTATTATAACAATGTTAAATAATACAATATGTAAAACAGGAGAAACCAGGCATGAAACGAAACAAACCGACTTTACCATGTGCTGCTTGGCCTGTCTCTCCAGGCAGCGTAGGATCCATCTGGTTTACGGTAACCCAGCTGCTGCTGATAACCTTCATACACAAAAGATAAAGAAAAAATATTTATTTGTTACATATATTTTCCAAATTTTTCATGAGAGCATCTTTGAGTTTGCTTTTGATTTTATTTCATTTTCTTTAGGGGTGAATTCAGGTTGATTGGGACACATTTTCCTAGTCATCTTAAAGGCAAAATGTGTCCCAATCAACCTGAATTGGCCTTATATTTGTCCTGCTGACCTGTGTTGATATGTTTAATGGCTTCACTACGGCGGTCTATTCCAACAGTCTCCCACTGATTGGTGCTGTCCAGATAATGAGTGGCAATGACAGGTAGAGTCATAGTGATCATGTTCTGCTCTCCATCACCACTGGGCTGGACAATAAACCATCTCATGAAGTCTCCACTGATGGCCTGCTCGACTGTCTGAGAGATCTCTTCACCTGGAAGAAGGAAAGAGCAAGCTGAGAATTCAGTTTTTTATTATCTTTGTCAGGATGGAATATTTATGCAACATTTTGACACTGTTTGGTTTTGTATCTGCACAGATTCAAATTCTTTAAGTTTAACACAGGATACACAGTGTTTTTGATCATTTTCCCCAAAATAAAAAATGTTTTAATTCTAGCTTCATGCATTTTTTTATCAACATTTGAATGTGGGTAAGTTTAATAAAAAAGCCATAATTTGATCAAAAAGCTAAGAAAAACTTTTTTTTTTTTTTAAGACTACAATCAGATTGGATTCAGTACAATGATCAAAACACAGATGGAGTAGATCGAGTCCATCAACACCCCCAAAGTCCTGTAGCTCATCCTGGGTTGACATTTCATTCAGTAACATTAGGCAGTTTTGATTTATATGCTGTTTAATGTTGATGATCATATTATTTTAAATATGCACATGATATGAGATTGCATGTTTCTGCATCTTTCTCACATGTGTTTTGATCTGGAGATTCTGTACTCTTTCAGAAAATAATAATAATAATAATACATTTTATTTATTTGGCGCCTTTCTGGACACTCAAGGTCGCCTTACAAGAAGGTTCATTAGAACAAACTAAAAACTAACTAGGGTGAAAACTAGCATAAAAACAGGTTAAAATACATCAGTTAAAAGCAGTACAGGAGGACAATGCAGTAGTGATCAGAGTAAGTAGGCTTGTCTAAACAGATGAGTTTTGAGTGTGGATTTGAAGTGTGAAAGTGAGTCAGAGTTGCGGAGGTCAGGGGGGAGAGTGTTCCAGAGCTGGGGAGCAGAGCGGCTGAAGGCCCTACTCCCCATGGTGACGAGGCGGGCTGGCGGAACAATGAGATGGAGAGAGGAGGAGGAGCGGAGAGCGGGCAGGTGTGGCAATATGAATGAGATCAGTTAGGTATGGAGGGGCGATGTTATGGATGGCTTTGAAAGTGAGGAGCAGGATTTTGTAGTGGATGCGGTGTGTGATGGGGAGCCAGTGGAGCTGTTGGAGGACTGGGGTTATGTGCTTAATGGAGGGTGTGTGAGTGATGATTCGTGCAGCAGAATTCTGAACAAGTTGGAGTTTATGGAGGGTTTTTTGAGGGAGACCAAACAGGAGGGAGTTGCAGTAGTCGATTCGGGAAGTGACAAGGCTATGGACAAGAACGGCAGTGGAAAGAGGAGTGAGAGAAGGGCGGAGGAGGTGAATGTTCCTAAGGTGGAAGTAGGCTAAGCGGGTGATGTTATTGATGTGTGCAGTGAAGCTGAGGGTGCTGTCCAGGATGACACCCAGACTCTTTACCTGAGGGGAGGGGGAGATGGAGGAGCCGTCGATGAAAATTGAGAAATTGTTTATTTTACTTAAGGTGGATTTTGTGCCAGTGAGTAGAAGTTCAGTTTTATTGCTGTTAAGTTTGAGGAAGTTTGAGGTGAACCAGGACTTTATTTCATGAAGGCAGTTGGTTAGGGAGGAGGGTGGGAGTGTGCTGTTAGGTTTACTGGAGATGTAGAGCTGAGTGTCATCCGCGTAGCAATGAAAATGAATGTTGTGTGTCCTGAAGATGTCACCAAGGGGGAGAAGATAGATCAGAAAAAGCAAGGGGCCAAGGACAGAACCCTGAGGAACACCAGAAGTGACAGGGAAGCGGAACCAGGTGAGGGGAATGCCAGTGATGCCGATGGAGGAGAGTCTGTCCAGTAGGATGGAATGCGAGATGGTGTCAAAGGCTGCACTGAGATCAAGCAGAAGGAGGATGGATAGTGAACCGGAGTCAGCAGAAAGGAGGAGGTCATTGGTGATTTTGAGAAGGAACGTTTCAGTACTATGGAGGGAGCGAAAGCCAGATTGAAATTGTTCATAAAGGTTATTGGAGGAAAGGTGGGTTTGGAGTTGAGCAGCAACAGTTTTTTCAAGGAGTTTGGAGATGAATGGAAGGTTTGAGATGGGGCGGAAGTTATTGAGGTCAGTGGGATCGGAGCCGGGTTTCTTGAGTATGGGAGTGACAGCAGCAGTTTTCAGAGGGGTACAGTACCAGAAGTGAGGGAGGCATGAATAATATTAGTGATGAGGGGGGAAAGAGCGGGAATGGAAGCTTTGACAAGAGAAGTGGGGAGAGGGTCTAGTTGACAGGAGGAGGTATTTGATTTCTGGATAAGAGTGGAAATCTGGTTAACAGAGGGAGGGGTAAATGTTGAAAATGGATGGGTTGAAGTGGATGAGGGTGGAATGGGTGGGCTTAAGACTAACGGAGTAAGTTGCTGGTGAATGTGTTGGATTTTTGTGGTGAAAAAAGATGACAGTTTATTGCAAAAGTCAGAAGAATAGAGATGGGATGGAAGTGAATCAGGGGGTTTTGTGATATTAGAAATGAGGGAGAAAAGAGCCTTGGAAATGCCTTCATTGGAGCTGATTAACCGAGAGTAGTAGGTGGATTTGGCTTTGGAGATGGAGTCTTTGTATTGGAGGATGTGAGTTGTATACATGTCTTTGTGTATGGTGAGTCCAGTTTTCCTGTGGAGTCTTTCCAGTCGGCGGCCTATTGCTTTTTGTTTTCTGAGGGTGGGAGTAAACCAGGGTGCTGTGTTAGTGAAATTGACAGATCGAGTTTTGAGTGGAGCCAGAGTGTTGAGAATGTTTTGGAGGTGTGTGTTGTAATATGAGAGAAACTCATCTGTTGTAGAAAGGCTATCTACACTGGGAAGGTTATTAATATGAGTTATGAGATTGTCCAGGTTGATGTCCTTGATTTTAAGGAAGTGAATAGTACGTGGTGTGTTGGCTTTACTGAAAGACAGATTGACATTAAATGAAAGAAGCACATGATCAGTATAAGGGAGGTGGTCAGTTTTGCAGTACGTAGGTGTTATTCCTGAGCAGCAGATTAAGTCCAGAATATGTCCTTTTTTGTGTGTGGGAAAGTTGACAAACTGTTGAAATCCAAGACTATCGATACATGAGGTAAAATCTTTAGTGAAAGTGTTATTGAAGTTGTCCATGTGGATATTGAGATCTCCCAGTAGTATGACATTAGATGAAAGTGTAGCCAGATGAGACAGAAATCCAGAAAAGTCAGAGATAAAATCCTTGTTTGGTTTTGGTGGTCTATAAAGAGTCGCAATAACAGTGGGAGTAGGTCCAGAGAGCTGACAGACAGTGGCCTCAAAGGAGAGGCAGGCAGGCACATTCACGGGAACAACTTTCCAGTTCTCACGGTATATTACCGCGAGACCGCCCCCTCTCCCTGACACACGAGGTGCAGATTGGTAAACAAACCCCGGTGGAGTGGTTTCATTGAGGGGAGTGAAGTCGTTTGGCTGCTGCCAGGTCTCAGTCAGACAAAAAATGTCAAACTTACGGTCCGCCAGGAGATCCTGGACGAGGTATCCCTTGCTCGTGAAAGAGCGGATGTTTAAAAGGCCAATGCTGACCGCAGTGCTGCAGAGACTGACAGCCGCGTTAGCATTAGCCGAGCTCGGGACACGGGCTAACAGCGAATGATCAGCACGGCGTCCGGTGTTCTTCAGAGGCCGGCGAGTGGTAGACCAGAACGACTTGATGGAGTTGGAGTTGTCGTATTGGAAATGTCGTGATCCCTGGTGAGTGCCTCTCTGCTTCTGATATTCCTCCCAGAAACTCTCTGTGGTCTTGTCGTCAGACATGGTTGGCTTTACAGAAGATCGTTCTCCGGCTCATTTACACACATTAGTAGGAGTGTGTGTGGATCAGTGCTGTGTTCTGTGTCCTGACAGCAAATGTGTAATAGCGCGCCCTACCATATAACAGTGAAAACACGGAAAGCAGGAAAATTCACCCTTCATGTGTATGCTATCTGGGATTCTGCTGCTGCATTTCGCACACGCACACACACACACACACACACACACACACAGACAATAGCGCACATATCACGTGAAGATTGTGCGTACAGAATCTTTCTGTAGTGCAGTAATGTATTGTAAACTCTGTTCTGTGATTTATCAATAAAAGAGCTTAGAAACTAAAAAAGGTCCTGCCATAACTAAAACCCACATCTTCAGTATTAGTAGAGAGACGCTGTCAGGTAAAATTAATTCACACACAATGGCACTCTCTCATACTAATGCGTTCATTTATATGTAATCTTTACTGTGCTACTTTATCTATTTCTGATTTAGAACGAGCATAAATCTGTGATAAACATAATGACTGGATTTGCTAATTCAGCAGGAGAGAGAACTAATAAGTGAAATCAGCTGCACAGCAAAAACTCCAGTGTTAAATTAACACTCCTGTGAGTTTATATGGCTCCAGACTCAAGAGTGTTAAAGTGTTAAAATATGAGTGTTAAATTAACACTCAAGAGTGTTAAAGTTAATGAGATAATTAAGTGATTAATTTAGTGATGATTGAGCATTATTGAAGACACCTGATGATAACAAGCAGAATCACTGAAGAAGAAAAAAAACAATTTCAGTCACTATTATGGTGATCAGTGTTCAGTTTACCTTTACATGTTTAACTTTAGATATTGTTTGGTTGTTGTATCTGAGTTATAACTCTCAGATGAACAAAGAGAAAAGGTGAACAGGGTATAATTTAACATAATCATAATTTAGTTCTGATATATCTAAAACAATCTTTCTTTAAGGCACACACAGACACTAAGAATCAGTGTATGGTGACAAAAAGAATATTCAATTAGGAAAAGGAAATTACTAAGACAATTCAGATCATAATTTATTCATACCGAAATGCATGATGGGAGCCATGAATGAGTTTTGATTGGTGGCACCCAGAATGCACTGCAACATGCTTTATTATTGTCACCATTGTTGAGATTCACAGACTGATTATTGATGTCTGTGTGTCCAAATAAAATACTTTTTCAAAGTCTTTTGATCAGAACAACTTTTAAGAAATATTTTTGATTATATTGCAAATGTTGAAAATAGTATATTGCAGAATCACAGGCTGCTGTAATCAACAAGGTAAACCTAACTCTCTAAATGAGTTTTGTGATACAGGTCAAATGATGATTATGTCAAAACATAACCAACACCACTTGATCAACTTTTCTCTTTGTTCATCTGAGAGTTATAACTCAGATACAACAGCCAAACAAAATGTAATGTTATTAGTGTAAGGGTCAAGAGCCCAACTAAAGCCAATCTGATCTCCATAATGGCAAAAAAAAAAAATAGAGATTTTCTCCTTTGGTGATTCTGCTTGTTAACATCAGGTGTCTTCAATAATGGTCAATCATCACTCAATCAATCACTAAATTATCTCATTAACTTTAACACTCTTGAGTCTGGAGCCAAATACACTCCCAGGAGAGTTCATTTAACACTGGAGTTTTTGCTGTGTGAGTTCATGGGTGGAATAAATATATGGCAGGACTTTTACTTTCTGACCCCTGGACTTTCCACCTCTGGCCATAGCTGATTTGTTCATCAATGACGTCATCAGCGACTAGTCGACTCGACTTTCATCACATAAATGTCGACTTTAAAAAGTCTGACGTCGTTCAATCCCTATTACAAACCAGTCCCAGCATTAAATACTGAGGAACAATCTTCATACAAGAACTACAAACACTCCCGGAGGAGTAGATGGATGTTGCACATTCATGAAAACATATTTTTCCTCACCAGTAATTGAGATGTAGGTGTTAGCAGGTGTGTCTGGAACCCGATCCTTTAGTGTTTCAGCTCTAATAACTATAGGTGTTTCCCCTGTTCCATTTGGGATGAGAAACAGAGACAAAGAGGAAGATGGAGGAATGAGTTGGTAACATTTTGGTGAGTAAGAGTACGAATAACTACAAAAGTGTAGGAGTTCATTCTGGTCTCTTGATTAACTCGAACTATAATGATATTTAGAAAAGTTTTTTTTTTTTTTTTCATAATTGGCTGAAAGTATAATGTGTGTAATGTTGTGTAATGCAAGTATAACACAGTAATGTAATTGTATGGTTCACAGTAAATCTCACCATTCTTAACAGGATTGAGCTCCACGTTTGGTCTTTGGAATGGAATCAGCACACCCTCAGACTGAGAGAGAGAGAGAGAGAGAGAGAGAGAGAGAGAGAGAGAGAGAGAGAGAGAGAGAGAGAGAGAGAGAGAGAGAGAGAGAGAGAGAGAGAGAGAGAGAGAGAGAGAGAGAGAGAGAGAGAGAGAGAGAGAGAGAGAGAGAGAGAGAGAGAGAGAGAGAGAGAGAGAGAGAGAGATTTTATCTATTTAAAATATGACAAACATCTGTTGATTACATTAATAAATGACCACATCAAAATTGACAGAAATCCCGCAAGACGTACCACCACCTTCAGGGTCTTTCTCATGCCATCCTCATACCCAGATAATGAAGCTTTCACCTCAATCATGTGTTTCCCCAGTGTCATGGGAATAATCACATATGAAACCGCTATGCTGGAGTCTTTGTCAATGTTTACTGTTGTTCTGTATTTGCCTTTCTTACTGGCAGAGCTGCAAACATTTTCCGTCTCCATAAACTCCACACGCACCTGTGAAAACAGGAGAGTAATACACAAATCACTTCAATATCTAGAGGAAACTTCCTCCAAAGTAAATGCATTTCAACTGAACATCCCAGCTAACAGACTTTTGTTATAAGAACGTTCTCCAAATATTCAGTGTTGGTTCTGGGAACGTGAAAAATGTCCAGTTTTCTTGACATTAGAGGAACGTGTTTTAAAAGGTATAATGTTCCTCAAACGTTCTTTCAGCTTAATTTTGATTTAAAATTCAACATTATAGGAATGTTGATTTGTAACATTCCAAGAACATAAAAATGTCCAGTTTCCTTAATGTTGATAGAATGTTATTTAAAGGTTAGTAATTGTTAGTTCCTAAAACATTCTTTCAATAATCTTTCAAAAGAGTAATAAGAACACAAACTACAACTTGATTCAGACACAGCCTTAGATGAACTGAAGATAAAAGGCATTAACATTACCAGTTAATATTATAATAAGCATTGCCAGCTTCACTTATTACTAACCAGACTGACTTTATTTCTGTCACGTCTACAGAAGATCTTATTGAGAATTAACAGAGGTTTAGATGTTGATGTCTTACTGAAAATGTTTAGTTTGATGTCACCATTATGGAGATCAGTGTTTGCTTTAGTTGGGCTCTTGACTCTTGACTTTTTTTGAGTTAGTGTTTTATCAGCCATTGCAGGTGTTTATGGAGAACATTTCTGCATTGATAAAGCAGATCAAAATGGCTGTTTTAATAACAGACAAATGACAGTTTTTTCTGTAAATGATAACTTAAGGTATTGAAACACTATTGAAAAATATGACACTCAACAAATGAAAAGGATGATTTGTAACAATATTATTGTGTTTCAGCTGCTGAATGTTGATTTCTGTGTATAAAACACTGAATTTGTTATCGTTGGGTTTTAAACTTGTTTTGAGTCATTTATACACTCACAGACATCAACATTCATATGAAACATATGAAACACAACAATGGTGACATTCTTCATGCCAGCATTAATAAATTATGCAGCTGATTTTTATTTTATTTTATTGTCACCATTGTTGAGGTTTGTATGACGAATGCTGATGTCTAAGTATGTCGTATTTAACTTTTAAATAGTTTTGGAAAATCTTAGGCTACGTTTACACGGAAACGATCTGAAGAGAAAACGCAAAAGTGATCACTTTTTATTCTGCGTTTAGACGAGCGTTATGGGGGGGAAATCTGCGTGCATACGGTGACGCAAAAGTGTGTGAAATTCAATGTAGTATGCACTCCAGGCGGCTAGGTGGCAATGTGAAGCACTGATCGGTGCCTTCACTGTCTAGCAGACTTTTGCATTTTTACCGTTTAGACAGAAATGCGACGGTGGAGCGTTTTTAAGATTTCCACTCTGGAGGGTGGTTTCACTTTTTTGCGTTTTTAAGCCCCAAAAACGCCGTCGCCGTCTAAACAAAAGGCACATCTGATAAAATATTTTTACGTTTTCACCCGGGAGCGTTCTCGTGTAAACAGGGCAGTTACAAATTATTTTTGTCACATCAATTGAGTTCATTACCTTCTTCTACCTCATTACCTTCAAAACCCGTTCAAGTTCAAAAAGTGAGCATGACTACAGTGAAATCAATTGTTTAATTGGAGTCCTTGGCCTGTTATTAAAACAGCCATATTGATCTGCTTTATCAATGCAGAAATGTTCTCCATAAACACCTGCAATTGCTGATAAAACACTAACTCAAAAAAAGTCAAGAGCCCAACTAAAGCAAACACCATGATGGTGACCTCAAACTAAACATTTTCAGTAAGACATCAATATCTAAACCTCTGTTGATTCTCAATAATAACCTCTGTAGACGTGACAGAAATAAAGTAGTTTGTGTTCTTATTTGAAAGAATGTTTCAGGAACATCATACTTACATTTAAATAACATCCTAGTAACAAGGAAACTGGACATTTTTATGTTCTTGGAATGTTAGAAATCAATGTTGCTATAATGTTGAATTTTAAATCAAAATTAAATTGAAAGAACGTTTGAGGAACATTATACCTTTTAAAACATGTTCCTCCAACGTCAAGAAAACTGGACATTTTTCACGTTCCCAGAACCAACACTGAATATTTGGAGAACATTCTTATAACAAAAGTCTGTTAGCTGGGATGAAATGTGTGATGACAGAAGATATTTCTGATATGTCTATGATTTGACTCCAGCAGAAATAGTTATTATGATGAACATGGTTTTAATGTATAACATAAATTAAAAAAAATATTTTTTTAATATCAAATCATATCTACCTTCTTCAGATTTCTTGGTGTGTAGTTGTGAATAATGGCCTTGATTTCCAGTTGTTCACCGCGCACAGCTGAATAAGGGATCTTGAGGTCAATGAAAAATGGTTTAAAAACTATAATCTCCTCAGGTTCTGCCACACAGATGCCTTTGAGGAGGAACACAGACACACAGAAGGGTTTAAAGCAGCAGCTCCTGGATGATGATGATGATGATGATGATGATTTTCAGAGCATGTATCCTGTGTTTGCAGCTTCATCTTACCCAGTGTTGGTGACAGACTGACAGCCAAGATCTGCCAGGTAGTAATAGAGTCTATCAGGTAGATATATTTATCTCTTACTGGTGCTGGACTGGGATATGAGGAAAATACAAGAAGACTGATGGAGTACTCTTTTAATGGTTGTTTACTATCAGACTCACACACGCACGCACGCACGCACGCACGCACGCACACACCCACACACACACACACACACACACACACACACACACACACACACACACACACACACACACACACACACACACACACACACACACACACACACACACACACACACACACTATGAACGATGCTCAACTGATGGCTTTTGTTTAAAAGTCTCCTACTCACCAATTCTCACATAGATCAATCTCTTCCCAAAGCCAACTCTCATGGAACTGAGTACGTGACACGATGTCATCAGAGTCTGTATAATAGTCATCATCATCATCATCACCTGTTGTAACAGATAAAAATGTGACAGAATATACATTATAGAGCAAAAGGACAAACACTCAAGTCAAGTAAAAATGTATTAGGGTTCCAAGCCCTGATTGGTGCTAGAACCTTATCGTATTTGCACTGTTTAATCTTTATATATCATATTTTCTGAAAGTTTCTCAGGGGAATGCCATACATTTGTGAGAGAAAGCAAAAGCATTTTCATATTATTTTTCTTCCCATCTCATATTTTTTCCGTTAGGGGCTCTGTAGACATCATACATAGCTGGATCAATACTAGCATGTTCTGATAATCCTCAAGATTATGTTAACTTTTCCAATACAGGGATCATTCAAGCCACAATGACAGATAAACAACATATTTAACAGCAGAGATGAACTTTAAAAACATGTTTAATCTTTAAAGGGTCGAATCATAAGAGCAGATTCTCACCCGATGATCTCCGTCTTCTCTTTGAAAGGAAGGGACACTCCGGCGCTAGAGGGAATTTAATTAGAATGAAATTAGCATATGGCGCTCTAATGTGTGGAGAGGGAATTCACTACAATTGAACTTGAGGCACTGCTTTTCCAGCGCTGATTATACCAACTTAGATTAGTTAACATAATAGACACTGGAGACATTCATAAATCTGTAGAAAATTATTTTAATTGTATGTTCATGGAAACTGCCCCTATGGATTCATTTTAGTGAAATCTAAAATAAAATATACTGGTATTTTTATTAAAATTGAAGAAATTACAAATATACACAGCAAAATCCCCAGTGTTAAATTAAGGCCCCGTTTACACGATGGGAAAACGCAGATATTTCCCTGCGTTTTGGCCTGTCATTTACACGAAAACGCCGTTTTTATCCCAGAAAACGATTATTTCTAAAAACTCTGGCCAAAGTGGAGATTTCTGAAAACGCCGGTTATGTGTTGCCGTGTCAACTGGGAGAAACGGGGTTTTAGGTTCTCAAACGTCACATCATGCGCCAGAAAATGCTTACGTCATGTGAGCGCCCTATGTTTAGAGTTTGTTTGGCTACTATTTGATCATGGATGCTTTTAAAGTGGTACTCATTTTTACTTTTGTGCAAACGCTTTTGGCCTGTTTGCATTTGCTTCGCTGTCTGTCCACAAGAACGAACCTCGTGCCATGACTGTTGTTTTGAAAGGAACAGGAAGTCGCTCGTGCTATTCGTTGTTGTCGATTTTGAGGATTCTGATTGGCTTGCATGGCTTTATCCTTCTCCCTTCACTGCCACCCATTGTATTTATGCGGGTTGATGTAAACGACAACTTCTTTTGAAAACGATGTTGTGTGCACGATGTTATTTTTGAAAACGGAGGGGGAGAAATATTCGTTTCTCTAAATACCCGGCTATGTGTAAATGTGGCCTAACACTCCTCAGTGTACATATGTGTCCACACTACAGGGTGTTAAAATTAACACTGAAGCAGCGTTGAAGTTAATGAGATAATTAAGTGATTAATTAAGTGATGATTGGCCATTAGTGGTGACACCTGATGTTAATAAGCAGACTCACTGAAGGAAAGAGAAAAAACAATAACAGAAAGAAGAGAAACACAAGAACTACAACTGACTTTGTGCCATTACACATTATTGCACTTAATATTATCAGTTTGACTTTATTTCTGCCATACATCTACTTGAGATTCAACAGAAGGTTAGATGGTAATATTTTATGAAATTTTTTGTTTCAAACAAAAACAAATCCTGATTCCGTCCTGTCCTGATTCACTGATGTCATTCAGAGTTTAAATCTTTTACTAAATGCTTGTTATCTCATTTAGTAGTCATGAGATTCTACAGTTTGAGATCCAACAGCAATATGAACAATCTTGAAAATACTTCGTGCACGAAAGTCATTGTGTTTAAACGCACAGACATCAAGAATCAGCATATGCATCTCAACAATGGTGACAATAAACAAACTAGTGTCAAACAGATCAACTCCGAACATCACAAAACTAAAGTCATAATAAAACAATAGCAAAATAAAAGCAAAACAGGAAAAAACAATGAAAATTACAGGACAATTCAGCTGCATAATTTATTCATGCTGCAATGCATGATGTGAGCCATTGATGCATTCTGATTGGTGGCTCCCATCATGCACTGCAACATGAAAGCATTTGTTTGATTGTCACCATTGTTGAGATTCATATGTAGATTCTTGATGTCTGTGTGTGATTTTATTAAAGCATTGGTGGAATTACCTACTGTAGTGAAAAATTAATAAAGCATTTGTATAATCAGTTTATAAAGATGGATGAGATTAGCGAATCAAGTCACTAGTAATTTCACCATCAAATCATAACCAGGGCTGCATTTCCAAAAGCATCTTAAGCCTAACTTGATCGTAGACTAACTGCAACAAATGGTCTGTACAATCAAATTAGGCTTATGATGCTTTTGAGAAACACAGCTCAGGTCATAGTTTCTCCTGGAGCAACGAATGTGTTTTATAAACACAGAGTTGGAGCAGCCAGAGAAAAACTAATGTTAATAAGGAAAGGGTCAAGAGCCCAACTAAAGCAACCACTGACCACCATAATGGTGACATGAAACGAAACATTCCATAAAACATTACCATCTAAACTTCTGATAAATCTAAATAAGACCGTGTGTAGATGTATGACAGAAATAAAGTCAAACTAGTAAAATAATAAGTGCAATAATGTGTAATGGTTTGAAGTCAGTAGTTCTCATGTTCCTCTTTTTTTTGTTATTGTTGTTTCTCTTTCCTTCAGTGATTCTGCATATTAACATCAGGTGTCACCACTAATGGCCAATCAACACTTAATTAATCACTTAATTATCTCATTAACTTCAACACTGCTTCAGTGTTAATTTTAACACTCTGTAATGTGGACACATATGTACACTGAGGAGTGTTAATTTAACACTGGGGATTTTGCTGTGTACATATATATACTTGTTCTGGTGTCGGTTCCTCCTGCAGTGGACTCAAACATCAGACCTGCATCACTGAAAACCCCCATACTGTCCCTTCCTCCTCCTGCCGTACAGCCGGTGTCATGCTTCTCTATGACGTCCCAGATCTAAAGCAGGAAATATTTAATTTATTAGCTAAATTACAAGCTGTTGAGATGCTGAAGAATGTGCTTCACCTGAGTCTGAGTGAGTCTGTTCTTGTTAAGGACATGCACAGCCTTGTCAACCACCACCAGCCCAACTCTAGCTCCAGGATCTCCAGTTATCTGCAGCTTGACCTCATCTCCTGTGCCATAGGTATTCAACTTGTACTTCACCTGAAGCTTGAGCTGTTAAAACGAGAGACACTGAATCAGATCTAGTTGATGAGCACATCAACTATTTCCTGTGATGGTTGACCCACCGTTCCCATGCACGTGTCCTTCACGTCGACCCAGACTGAATCAGACACCACCTCAGTCGAGCCCACATGGTAATAAGCCACAAAGCGGAAGGACGGCACCATGTCTCTGGTTACAGTTAGAGGCAGCGTCACTAGAGATTGTCCTCTTCTCTTTAACCTGTCTGCTTGAACAATCTGACCTTTACTTAAGATCTGAAAATGAGGAAGATGAGTAATAAACACATTTGTGGTGCAGCTTTATTTAAAAAATAACCATAATCTTTACCATGTATGTGTAATCTTGATCTTTGACTCCTGGACTTCGTCCAGTGTTGAGATTGACTGTCATTTGACCACCGATCTGAAGCTCTGCAGCATCAATGCCGATGTGCAGGTAATTCTTGGAGTCTCCTTTGGGAATGTAAGCGAGAGCCGTCATCATCTTCACTGCCTGCTGGTTGTCTAATAATTGTGAATCTTTGGTTTTTGCCTGAAAAGAACAAATACACTGTTTTCTAATGTGCTGTGTAGTAAATACTCCATTGCTTGGTCAACATATGTTAACTGATCTATTTTCCACCAGTTCTTCAGTGAAAATGACTGAACATTAGTTGAGTTTGCAGATCTTACAGTGATCTGCAGTGTAGAAGATCCTCCTAGAGTGTTGACGATAACCTTAGCAATGCCATTGGCTCTTGTTTGACCTCTGACCCCGCCAGGATTGACCTCCACTTCCACATTCTCAGCAGGAGTCTGGTCAGGATTTGTTACGTAAACCTGTTATATATAAATAATATATTTATGAAATTGTTCCTTAGTTCCTGCAACCCTTCAGGTTTTGTTAAATGGACCTTTTATAGAAGACGAAGCAAAAAAAAAAAATAATAATAATAATAATATATATATATTTACACAGCACATCACAATAGGGAAGAAAAAAGTATTGCAACTTCCATTTCATGCAAACTTAAATAGTTTATGTTTACTTGTTTATTTTTTAGTCAATGTTTTATACCGAGACACTGAAGGGCATCCCAGGTTTGAAGAATTGTGGTGTTTTCTTTAAGTGGATGGTGTACGGTGACGTCACAATCTGAATGCCTCTCCTTTCTGCTTCCACCATTTCACTGCCTGAAACACACGCGCGCACACACACACACACACACAGGATTAGCCTCTCATATACAATCACACACAGGCATGTAAACATACAGATGTACAGTATCTGTTGAGTCTTACCACTTTCTGTTAAAAGACTGGCTGAAACATAGATTGATCGTCCAACCAGCTGCTTAATGTCTGGAAAGGTCTTAGTGATCATCTCCCTGGTCAGTTCTGCCTCACCTTCTCCTTCCCTAATCTATTCATATGAGAAATACAACAGCAGTCAACAAGACGCAGTAAAAAGCATTTTAATGTTTTATTCAAGTCGTCCTTTAGGTGAGGAGAAATGAGATTGATTACAGCTTGTAAACTGTTTAATGTCTCCCACCTGAACTCTTTGAAGAGAAGAAGGAATACTAGTTTTCTTCTCACCGTCCATCACACCAAACATCACAAACGCATGTCCTTCCACCTTCTGTCCAAACAGATACCTATAAAAGCACAGGCAATTTCTGCTGTAAAAACTGAACGGTGACGACAACTGTGCTTGATCCACGTCCACTTTCATTACATAGAAAAAAAGTAGTGTGAACGTTTGTCTAACAACCTTCTTTTCTTTCTCCACAGTCATACATGTTTTGAACAACATGAGGGTTTTTCATGTTTTTTGTTTTGTTTTTGTTTTTTTATATGAGCATGTACACTACTCATTTTGTCTATATATAGTTATCTAAAAAGTGTTAGTCAGAAGAACAACTGTTGGATTTTACAGTGTAGCCAATATACTCTGGAGCTGTAGCCTAGAAATCTAGACGCACCCTAAACAGCAAAATCCCCAGTGTTCCCAAGTGTACTTGAAAACAAAGAAGAGCTGCTGCTGGCGAACAGCGGTCTTTCGAATCGGCTTTGTCAGCGACTTTGGAGGACTTGGAGTTAAGCTTTTCTTTGAGAAAAGAACAAAGAACAAAGAACGGCACTTAAGTCATTCTTAAAACAGGAAGATGTGTTCGTAGTTTGCAAAAGTTTAATCTATGAACTAGCTCCACTGTTGGGAAAACGCTCTGGTTAGTTGTAGCGCTGTCCTATTGCGTGCAGAGGGAATTTGAAAGACAGTCGTTTATCCCGCCCCTCGGATTAAGCCCTGACAATGGTGAGTTGCCAGACCTAACATCTTGATGTAGGTCTGGTTTGCCAGGCTACTCGAGCTGCTCTCTGTGCCACACACTCTGAAAACCCCTGGTGTAACCAACTGATGTTAGGTTGATTCAGTCATATATGATATATAAAACCTGTTACGGCTTTCCCTTAAGCTGTTGTTGTTGACAACGTTTAACAAATGCAAACAGAGTCCATGCATTCAGATTTATGCAAACAAATGTTGCAAACCAAATATTGCCTCAAATCCACTTTCTGGGGCTTCTCAGTCCTTCATGCTTATAAACATGAACACACAGAGTTCTTTTCAGACACAGCATACATCAATATAATGTCCATAATCCATCATGTTCACACTAGCATCCCCAAAATCAGTGGGTGATTCTCAATGCTCAAATTGATGCTTTCTTATATCCTCACTCCTCCGTCCTCCAGCCCATGGCCCGGAAACGATGGATCTCAGTCATCTAGAAGAGCATCTCAGTCCTCTAACTGCACTACGAGGAGGCGAGGAACGATGAGCGAGGAAACTTCAGTCATGAGAGCGGATACACAACAATATTCATACTACCAGTAAAATACAAAATAACCACAACTCAACTTTGTAGTTTACATAGAAATCTATTTTAAATCAGTGTGTGCACACATTAAAGATTAATTTTGAATAAAGTGAAGCAGAACATATTTTGTCTTACCTGGCTTCAATGTCGACTGTCAGGCTCTCGTCACCCACATAGAAGAAAGACTTACTGAGTCTTAATCTGACTCCAAATGTTGGCGGCACTATAAACCAATCCAGAGAAAAGACACAAATAAATAAATACATTCTTTTAGTTTTTATTGAATTTACACAAAACACATTTTGTTGACACATATCTTACCATATTCTTTGACCTCAAAGTCTGCAGTAAACGTCTTCTGAGGAGTGTTTTTGTACCGAGTGACAACCTTCCAGATCCCTGGACTGAAACAAAACATTTCAAAACATTTTTAAATAAGCATTATACAACAGATGAAACAAACCTCATAACACAGATCACATTTATGAGTATTGGCTGTGTTGTAAGATAGACATAATGAATCACTAAACTAAATTAACTCGGGTTGAGCAAGTTCAGTCTTCACAGTGTTTCACACACAAACACACCTGGCAACCTCAGGAATATCGTATATCCAAGACCTCATCCCTTTCACTGGATATATCTTCTCTGATGAAACTGTGATGCCTTGTGGATTCTTCAGAAACACAGAAATCAGCATTAACACTGTGTGTTTACTGAGATCAGCAGTGTACATGCTCATTACAGCTGAAATACCACAAATTACTTAAGTGTGTGTGTGTGTGTGTGTGTGTGTGTGTGTGTGTGTGTGTGTGTGCGTGCGTGCGTGCGTGCGTGTGTGTGTGTGTGTAATAACAGTGTGCACTTATATAAGTGTGTACCATGATCTCCACCGTGACTGCAGACTGACTGAGTGGTTTCAAGTTGGGCGTCAGAGAGAAAATCCTGTATTGAACTGCAAAAGAGGTCAAAGCAAAAAACTGAAGTATGAGTTCTGATGTTTTTTACTCAGATTCAAACCCTGATACACATAGCAGTCAGTTTAATAATAAACAATTATGTCATGCTTATGTATAAAGTTCACATTGTGCGTTATATTTTCCAAGTATTTCATGAGTTCCTTTGCCCATATAATCTTTAAGCTAAAAAGGTTAAGTGTATTTGGCTTGTTGTCCACAATGGAGGGCTCAATGAAGCAGCTTCAACTCGAGCTTAGATATACACTCCAGTGGGACTACTAATGCTTATGTAACGGAGGCCAGCTAGTAGTTGCTGTGCGTGTAAAACCTCCTTTTTACACTCTCAGAAAATAAAGTACATAATTGTACCTTTAGGGGTACAATGGCTTGTCACTGGGGCTGTACCCTCAAGGGTACAATATTGTTCCCTTGGCATAGGATACATATTTGTACCCTTGTGATTTGTACCTTAAAAGACCAGTCTTGTACCTGTGGTGACAATTTTGTACCTTTATTTAACAGTACAAAAATGGACTCTTCAAAAATGGTATAAAATTGGCTTTGACAGTACAATCGTTGACTATAATGATATATATATATATATATATATATATATATATATATAATTACACATACACTGAATTAAAATCAGAATTTATTAAATCCTTTTAATTTTCACATTTTCCAGCATTTCATTTTAAACTCTATGGGCCCTATTTTAACGATCTGAAACGCAAGTGTCAAGCGCAAAGCGCAAGTAACTTTGTGGGCGGGTCTCGGCGCTGTTGCTATTTTCCCGGCGGGATAAATGACTCTTGCGGCAGGCGCAAATCTAAAATGGGTTGGTCTGAAGAGCTTCATTACTCATAGGTGTGGTTTGGGCGTAACGTGAAATAAACCAATCAGAGCGTCATCTCACATTCCCTTTAAGAGCAGACGCGCTTGTTCTAAAGCGGATTCCTATTGTAACGGCGGATTTGCCAGGCGCACGCCAGGAGCGGTTCACAGCCGAGGAGAGCAACGCTCTCGTCAGGGACGTTGGGGATGGAGAAACCCACCCAAATTAACTTCGGTTAAAAAGGCGTATGATCATTTGGGTAAATGTGTAAGCTAGATGTATGCTTTATAATAAATTGTCTATCTATCTATCTGTCTGTCTATCTATCTATCTATCTATCTATCTATCTATCTATCTATCTATCTATCTATCTATCTATCTATCTATCTATCTATCTATCTATCTATCTATCTATCTATCTATCTATCTATCTATCTATCGTAATAATGTATGATTTGCAAAAATGAAAACTGCTGCTTCTGTGTAGATGAGAGAATCAAAGTGTATGCGCGTTGTACACACGCTACATTGATTATGGCCAAGCATGCGCCCTTAAAATAGCATATGAATAACATGCGCACGCGCCACTGACTTTAAACTATTTTTTCCTGGTTAGTGGCGCAATTGTTTTCTAAACCTGCAAAATAGCATGAAGGAACGTTTGCGCTGGAACACGCCTCCTTTTTTGCGCTGAACCGCCCAGGGAGCGCAAGTTCATTCCCTAGTTTAGCGACATGCTTCTGTGGAGGGAAAAACGCGCTTTGCGCGGTTGCAAAATAGGAATGATACATGCGTCGAAAGTCAATTGCGCTGGGTGCAAGATAGGGCCCAATGTCTAACTGTGACTATAAATTATTATCATCTGAGTAAGTGTAATTTGCCTGAAAGTCCATTTCATCTCCTTTCATCTCGATGATGGTTACTTCTATGTCTGCTTCTGATATTTTCTGAAGGACCTCCTCGGTTGAAAGTCCTTTAAGAACCATGAGTAACCGTGCTATGACTTCTTCTCCACCGATGGCCAAAAGAAAGAAAGACCGCAAACTGGACGTTCTTTTAAATTGAGATTCAAGCAGCCAATCAGGGCTGGCTCTACATACACTCTCAGAAAATAAAGTACATAATTGTACCTTTAGGGGTACAATGGCTTGTCACTGGGGCTGTACCTTCAAGGGTACAATATTGTACCTTAACCTTTTAAAGAAACGGTACATATATGTAACTTTTAATACTTTTTGATCCTCAAAAAGGTACATATATGTACCTTGAGGTCCAACAGCAAAAACTCCAGTGTTAATTGAACTCTCCTGGGAGTTTATATGACTCCAGACTCAAGAGTGTTGAAGTTAATGAGATAATTAAGTGATTCATTGAGTGATGATTGAGCATTATGGTAACAATAATAAAGCATGTTGCAGTGGCTGCCACCAATCACAACTCATTAATGGCTCCCATCATGCATTGCGGTATGAATAAATTATGATCTGAATTGTCTTACTAATTTCCTTTCCCTAATTGAATATTCTGTTTGTCACCATTGTTGAGATTCATACACTGATTCTTGATGTCTGTGTGTGCCTTCAAGCAGGGTTCTAAATTAACACCCGCCAACCGCCAAATGCGGGTTAAAATTCATTTTGGCGGGTGTTAATAAAAACTTACTAGCCAGTTTGGCCGGTGATGTATGAGGCATGATACATATAAGGCTCTGTTCCGCTCTGTTCTCGGTCATTTATCCCCCTGGCAGTACTTCCTACATTTCCCATGAACACTGTGCCGTAATGCTACGTGATGACGTTTCATACGCCCATTGGTTTCGCGCAGTTTGCAGTGAAACCAGCGCGAGAAACCATGGAAACGAACGGACACAGAACACACAAGAAATAAGACGAACGGAGTTGGTAGTAAAGTAGGTTAATATTAAACGAAATGCGGCGGTGGTTGGGACAGACTTCTGGGGGCGAGAAGAGGAACGAGGCAGGGGATGAGGAGGGTATCGACGGAGAAACTAAGAAAAGAACATTTAATGCCAAATGGCTGACGGGTCGTGAATCCAATACAGAAAAAAAAAATATATTGAAATATATTTTAAAGTGTCAAAAATATATGTGGCATATTCCAAATACATTGAAATATATTTGCATTGTTGTTCACTTATATTTATCATTTTGAAATATATTCTGAAATATAACTAAAATATATTTATTGGGCCAATTTCGAATATTTGTATATATTCCAAAAATATATTTCAAATATATTGTGAAAACATATTTCAAATATATTTTTTTTGTGTATGGGATGGCTAGTGTTTGATCACAATAATATCGTCATGTATTGTCATGTATTGTCAAAAAAAAAAAAAAAAAAAAAAAAAAACATTTTCGTAGTAGGCCTAGGATCTAATAATTTTTAAGTAGAGGCAGTAAGGACCATGAGAGTTCCCGAAGTCATCAGGAGAGCCTAAGGATTAAAACTGCCAAGACAGATCGTATTGCCTTTCTGTGTATATTTTGTTGTATTGTACTTTGTGTTTTTCATGCCAGCAATTCTAATAAAATAATTAAATACATTCAGTGGCACTTATAATTTCTCTTATTTTCACCGGAAAAAAATTTGGCTAGTGGATATTCAGATTGGCTGGTAACTTTAGAAAGTTACCAGCCACATTGGCTGGTGATCAAAAAAGTTCATTTAGAACCCTGCCTACAAGAAAGATTTGTTTTATCAGATCAACTTTTAAGAAATCTTTTAGAATATTTCAAAAATTCTGGATCTTATGCTGTAGAATCACAGTGATGCTGTAATCAACAATATACATTTAAGTCAGAGACTAGACTTTAAATGAGTTCAGTGATTCAGGTCAAATTATGATTTTGTCAAAACATAACCAAGAACACCTGATCAACTTTTCTCTTTGTTCATCTAGCCATCATAACTCACAGAGCCGGCCCGAGGCATAAGCGAACTAAGCGGCTGCTTAGGGCCCCGTGGGCACCAGGGGGCCCCCAATCGACAATCGAGTTTTTTTTTGTTTTTTTTACATATAAATTAACTTAAACAAGTGACATAAATAAATGAATTAAAGACTAATTCAAGACAAGAAAATTCAGATTTCATGATCAATATACCGGCCTACAACTGCTGCTGTGTCTGCCAGTGTTTGAGTCATGCGCATAACCTCGCGTGCATAGACAATTCTTGCGAAAAGTCACAGTAATGTTAAGCCATGTCACAGAAATTTTATTTGATCAATGGTTGATGATTTACATTTAAATCAATGATATATCCTTTAAATTTAATAATATTCTGAACAGAACAAGAGTAAAAAAATAACTATAAACAAGCCAAAACGAAATACAAGCGAAAGTGAAAGTAAGCGGCGTTGGGCTCACGTATCTCTCTCAAAAGAATCAAAATGTTTCAACATTCGCGATGTATTTGGATGGTAAACTATTCTTTATTATAGGCTTTGTACTTTACTTACGTTCCAATATTGACGGGGAAAAAAATCATCCTCTTCACTTGCGCTAAAATGTGCTTGGAAACATCACAGTGGAGCGGTGCTTACGCTGAATGTACGAATTGTACTACTGACTATTTAAACAGAGCAGTGTGATTTTTATATGTTAGGTTGACTATTTTATTATATATTATATTTTATTACGGCTATAATGAACAGGTGTGTGTGTGTGTGTGTGTGTGTGTGTGTGTGTGTGTGTGTGTGTGTGTGTGAGGCGCGGGCGCGATCAAACAGTGGAAATATAAAAACATACTCCGTCATGTTCATACAAGACATCATTCAAACTGCAAAGTGTTGCAAAACGTTGGAGGATATTTTGCAAATAATTTATTTAATATGTTTTGTGACAGTTTGTTTTCAGAAGTTTCAAACAGTTAGTAAAAGAGTAAAGAAAAAGTTAAAACTTTTTATTAGGGCTGTTTTCGACTAAGGATTTTCAAAGTCGAATCTGATTCGTTAGATTTTGCCGTAGTCGACTGATAGTCGAACCTTTTTTTTTCTTTTTCTTTTTTTTAGATAGCAGCTAGATTTTTTCCATTTCAAACAAAAGAGCTAAAAAACATATATATAACACATATATCATAACATTTCATAAACATGAGGAGCAATATGAGAGAGAAATTTGGTGATGGTTGTTTAGGTACATTAAACCACATAAAGCTTTTTCACGCCCATGAGAACCGCGTGGAGTCAACTCACAGCCGCTCCGCTGCCCTGCTGAAAATGTGAAGCAGAAACGCTTAGTATCAGATAACGTCGATAATAATTGGACTCTGGGTTCGATTTTTTGACCATTTTCAGTGGTTATGAGGAGCAATATGAGAGGGAAATTTGGTAATCGTTGTTTAGGTACATTAAACAACGTAAAGCTTTTTAACGCACATGAGAACCGTGTGGAGTCAGCTTTTTAACGCACACGAGAACCGTGTGGAGTCAGCTTTTTAACGCACATGAGAACCGTGTGGAGTCAGCTTTTTAACGCACATGAGAACCGTGTGGAGTCAACTCACAGCCGCTCCGCAGCCCTGCTGAAAATGTGAAGCAGAAACGCTTAATATCAGATAACGTCCATAATAATTGGACTCTGGGTTCGATTTTTTTTATCATTTTAAGTGGTTATGTGGAGCAACATGAGAGGGGAATTTGGTGATCATTGTTTAGGTACATTAAACCATGTAAAGCTTTTTAACGCACATGAGAACCGTGTGGAGTCAACTCACAGCCGCTCCGCAGCCCTGCTGAAAATGTGAAGCAGATTTTTGAATACATTTTTATTTATTTACATTAGTAAGCTACAGGACATTGTCTTTCAAAACATGACCTGAAAAAATAAAATAAAAATGGTACCCAGCCCTTCTGAAAATGCGAATGCGTCTCTGTCCACAGCACATTTCAAACCAAACTGACGCCCATGTATTCGACTATGAGGTTCATAGTCGAATCAGACCTCTCCGAATCGAATCGTCGAATCCTCGACTATTAGAAGTCAGCCCTACTTTTTATTTAAGTATCTATTTTTTTATTAAGTATTTATTTTGTATTAATACATAACCTCGTTGTATTAATTTATAATTTAACATTATAGCGTGCCATTTGTGTCAATAATCGTCAAGCACAGGTGACTCCGCGTGGTGGGAGGGGGCCCCCGAAAGGCTCGGGCCGGCACTGATAACTCAGATACAACAGCCAAACAAAACCTAATGTTAACAGTTTAAGGGTCAAGAGCCCAACTAAAGCAAACACTGATCTCCATAACGGTGTCTTACAAAAATAGATTTTCTCCTTCAGTGATTCTGCTTGTTAACATCAGGTGTCTTCAATAATGCTCAATCATCACTAAATTAATCACTTAATTATCTCATTAACTTTAACACTCTTGAGTGTTAATTTAACACTCACATTTTAACACTCTAACACTCTTGAGTCTGGAGCCAAATAAACTCCCAGGAGAGTTCAATTAACACTGGAGTTTTTGCTGTGTTATAATGATTTAATATCAGTAAATTGACTTACAAAACTTTTATTTCCTTTATTTCAAGGCTACTCAAATATAGTGATAAGTTCAAATCTACCTTAAATGATTAAGGTACCATTAAAACCTAAAAAAAAAAAAAAAAATTTTTTTTTTAAATAAAATAAAATAAAATTACTTAGCGGAGGCTGTCTTTTGATATTGTACCTTAACCTTTAAAAGAAACGGTATATATTTGTACCTTTTAATGCTTGGGGACATATATGTACCTTTTTTACCTTACCTTGGGGGACAGAAATGGACTCCTGCTGTACCCCTATTTCTGAGAGTGTAGAGCGCCTGACTCTCATGCCGGAGACCCGCACGGAGCGGGATGTGAAGGACCCGGTGAGAGGGGTTACGCTTACATGATGAGTATGGTAGCAAGATGTTATAATTATGTTATTTAAATGATGTTGGTGGAGTTGGGGAGGTGGAGGGACGCTAAAACAGCTGATGCCAGAGCAAGGTAAGCGGCTGCTTACACAGCAAAATCCCCTGTGTTAAATTAACACTGAAAAGTGTGAATTATATAAACTCTGAGCAGAGAGTTAAATGAACACTGGAGCAGTGTTAAAGTTAATGAGCTAATTAAGTGATTAATTGAGAGATGATTGAGCATTATTGAAGACACCTGATGTTAACAAACAGAATCACTGAAGGAGAAAATCACACATTGTAAGTTACCATTATGGAGAATAGTGTTTGCTTTAGTTGGGCTCTTGACCCTTATATGGTTACTTAAGACTTTGTTTGGCTGCTGTTAGTGAGTTATAACAGCCAGATGAACAAAGAAAAAAAAATTATCTGATGGTTATGTTATGACAATCATCATTTGAACTTGATTAGCTTCACTGAACCCATTGAGACCCTTATTTCTGACTTAGATTTATGTTGTTGATTACAGCATAACTGTGATTCTGCATATCTAGAATTTTAGATATAGTACGAAGGATTTCTTTTTTTTTTTTTTAAAGAAGATATTTCTTTTAGGCACACACAGACATCAAGATTCAGTCTATGCATCTCAACAATGGTGAGGAGCAGAATATACAATTAGGAAAAGGAAATTACTAAGACAATTCAGTTAATAATTTATTCATACCGCAATGCATGATGGGAGTCATTAATGAGTTGTGATTGGTGGCAGCCAGAGGAAAAGTTATTGTTACCATTGTTGAGATTCACAGGCTGATTATTGATGTCTGTGTTTCTAAACAAATTCATTTAAAAGTCTTTTGATCAGACCAATGTTTATTAATTATTTTGGATTATATTAAAAAGCTGATAATCATATGCTGTGGAGTCACCGAACTGCTGTACTTATCAAGTTAAACCAAATTACCTCAATAAGTTTCATTTTTCAGATCACAGCATGATTATGTCTAAACATAACCAACACCATCAGATCACATTAGATCTTTGTTCATCTGACTGTTATAAATCAACAACAGCAGACAAGCAAAATCTAAAGTAAACATATAAGGGTCAAGAGCCCAACTAAAGCAAACCATATTCTCCATAATGGTAACTTACAATTTGAGATTTTCTCCTTCAGTGATTCTGCTTGTTAACATCAGGTGTCTTCAATAATGTTCAATCATCACTAAATTAATCACTTAATTAGCTCATTAACTTTAACACTGCTTCAGTGTTCATTTAACACTCTGCGCAGAGTTTATATAATCCACACTCTCAGTGTTAATTTAACACTCTCAGTGTTAATTTAACACTGGGGGATTTTGCTGTGTATGCTCCAGCAGTTAATTGATAGATTAGATTAGGTTAATTCCTCCCAAAATTACATTGTGAACTTTACTTAGCACATACTCGTACCTGTGCTAGCAGGCGTGTAGATGGGCTTGTCTGTCTGTACAAATATATATCCAGACTGGAATGAGACCATGACCACTTTCTCCAGGGTTTGAGATGGAAACTGAGCTTGTAGATACACATACTGCTTCTCCAGAGGATCATCAGAGAACAAGTTCTGATCATCAGGGATCTAGAGAACAGATAATCAGTCAGCCTGAATTTTATCTGATAATAAAATAATGAGAATGTGTTATGATCCCAGCCTGTGTTCCCCTGTCTTGTGTGTTCCTGAACTCTTATGTTATTTCCTGTCTTACACCAAGTTTTGTAGTTATTTGTAGGCTAGGTTTTCAAGTTGATTAGTCAAATTAACAGTTTATCATGTTAAAGGGGCTATATGCAACTGTTTCCCCAAAATAAACGTAACAATAGCCTTTTTATTTGACCATGTATGACTCAAACATCTCCTGATGAGCATACTGACACCTTGTCAGCTCACAGTGGGTGCACCTATAAGCCTGTATCCTATTTTTCCTATTTTCTGTCGGGTCGGATTTTTCGCGCGCTGTCTGTGGATGTGACGTCAAGCGCGTTTATGTTAAACGTTTCAGATCACTCTGCCACCACCGCTAGTCAGCAAACAAACTTAGTTTCTCAAACAATATATGTATTTGACTGTTCTTACCTCTGTAAACATAATGTTGACTTCTTTGCAGCGGATGACTTGTGAAGTGTGCACGTACGAGAGCGAGCAGAAAGGAAGAGCAGTTCCGTTTTTTGGCCACAGGTGTCAGTCGCGAGTTTAAATTTCAGAAAAAAGCATATATCCCCTTTAAGCTGGTCTGCCTGTGTTTATATAGCCTTTGTGTTTCACTTGCCCACTAAACAAAATGATGTCCAAAAGATGTCTTTTCAGCGTCTTTGTCACAAAAGTCGTACGTTGAAAAGACGTCCACTGAGGAGCCAGAATTTTTATGACGTCTTTTTTTTGACGTGTTCTGCACGACCGATATAGACGTTCATGGAGCCTCCGTGCAAGGTTAAAAACTAGTTCAAATGTGGTCATTGTGGATATATTTTCAACATCATTTAAGGTCTCATTAAATGAGTCTCAGCACAAGTGTCTGATGTGTGATTTACAGATGTGTCTTTTATGTTCATGATTTTTAGACAAACACAAACTGTCTGTGAGTTGCTTTGCAATTACAAAAGGAAATTACATTGAAATAAACATGAGTTTTAATTTAATGCATCCTTAGAGTTTTTCTTTCTTTCTTTCTTTCTTTCTTTCTTTCTTTCTTTCTTTCTTTCTTTCTTTCTTTCTTTCTTTCTTTCTTTCTTTCTTTCTTTCTTTCTTTCTTTTTATTCATCCCGAAGGAAATTTAAGGCATCCAGTAGCTTAGACAGCACACATCCATATACATCACACATACAAAGATAAAAGTAATAAAAATAAAACATATATATATATTAGGGCTGGGCGATATATCGCGCGATATTGTTATGCGCATCTCGTCAGTAAAGCCGGTTGCCTTGATTACTAGTAAATCACCATCACCTGCTTTCAGGTGGAGCGGTGTTAAATTAACACTCCTGGGGCTGGGAGTGTATATGAGTTCACACACAAGAGTGTAAAGTGTTAAAATAAGAGTGTTAAATTAACACTCAAGAGTGTTAAAGTTAATGAGATAATTAAGAGATTAATTAAGTGATTATTGAGCATTATTGAAGACACCTGATGTTAACAAGCAGAATCACTGAAGGAGAAAATCACAGATTGTAAGTTACCATTGTGGTGATGGGTGTTTGCTTTAGTTGGGGTCTTGACCATTACATGTTTACTTTTTAATGTTGTTTGACTGCTGTTATTGCTTTATAGCAGTTAAATAAACAAAATAAAGTGTGATCTGAGAGTGTTGGTTATGGTTTGACATAATCATGTTGTAATCTGAAAAATGAAACTAATTGAAATAGTTTGATTTAACGTGATAGCAGCAGTTTTGTGATTCATCAGCCTGTGATTATCAGTACTTTACTTATCATTCAAAATATTTAATAAACATTGTTCTGATTAAAAGACTTTCAAATGAATATTTTTAGAAACACAGACATCAATAATCAGCCTGTTATGGAAGCTTGTTTCCGCCACTGAATAAAACATTTTAAAAGATAATTGTGACTTTTTATCTCACAATTGTGAGTTTACATCTCGCAATTCTGACTTTATTTCTCAGAATTGCGTGATATAAAGTCAGAATTCTGAGATATAAAGTCAGAATTGCGTGATATAAAGTCGCAATTGCGTGTTATAAAGTCAGAATTGTGAGATATAAACTATTCTAAGGTAAAAAAAAAAAAAGTCCGTCTTTTTGTCTATGTAATCTACTTTTCCTAATTGAATATTCTGCTCGTCACCATTGTTGAGATACATAGACTGAATCTTGACGTCTGCGTGTGCCTTAAAGAAAGGTTGTTTTTTTAAACAACTTTTAAGAAATCCTTTATATTATATAAAAAAATTCTGGAAATTTATTGCAGATTCGCAGTTATGCTGTAATCACCAACATAAATCTATGTCAGAAATAAGGGTCTTAATGAGTTCAGTGATCAAGTTCAAATGATGATTGTCATAATATAACCAACACCATCAGATCACTTTTTTTTTTTTTGCTCATCTGGCAGTTATAACTCAGATACAGCAGCCAAACAAAATCTAAAGTAAACACATAAGGGTCAAGAGCCCAACTAAAGCAAACAATCATTGCCCTAATGGTAACTTACAATTTGTAATTTTCTCCTTCAGTGATTCTACTTGTTAACATCAGGTGTCTTCAATATTGTTCAATCATCACTAAATTAATCACTTAATTATCTCATTAACTTCAACACTCTTGAGTGTTCATATACACTCCCAGGAGTGTTAAATTAACACTGGAGTTTTTGCTGTGTACAAAGAGCCGTAGTTAACTGACAAGCTGAGCCATATCACATTAAATATCGCTGTTGATACGTCCGCGATATTAATGCGATATGGCTCAGCTTGTCAGTTAACTACAGTTCTTTGTAGTAAATGCCGCTCCATCTGAAAGCAGGTGAAGGCGATTTACTACTAATCAAGGAACCGGCTTTACTGACGAGATGCGCATAACAATATCGTGCGATATATCGCCCAGCCCTAATATATATATATATATATATATATATATATATATATATATATATATATATATATATATATATATATATATATATATATATATGAAAAATATGAACTATGACTATGAATATTAACTATTGGCTGGCTATGAATAGGACAATCCATCCAAATAAATAAATAAATAAATAAATAAATAAATAAAAATAAATGTTCATTATATAATTGACAGACACACAGCAAAATCCCCAAATTCAGTCTGGTTAGTAATAAGTGAAGCTGGTAATGCTGTTTGTGGAGTTGTTTAATCCTCCTCTGCTGAGATCTTCACAGATTTAATGTCTTCTTTTATCTTCATCTGATTTAATGTGACTGTGACTGGAAGTCAGTTGTAGTTCTTGTGTTTCTCTTTCCTTCAGTGATTCTGCTTGTTAACTGCAGGTGTTCATCACTAATGTTCAATCATCACTCAATTAATCACTTAATTATCTCATTAACTTTAACTCTGCTTCAGTGTTATTTTAACACTCTGTAGAGTGGGACCATATTTGCTCTGAGCAGTGTTGATTTAACACTAGGGATTTTGCTGTGCAGCTGAGAGACATAGACTCTTGCTTAAAAGTCCATCTCTCCCCTCCCCCTTTGTGTGGTATTGAAGAGCTGGATGGCCCTGGGGACAAAGAACCTCCTCAACCTGTCTGTAGAGCATGACAGTGACAGAAGTCTGCTACTGCTCCTCTTGTTTAAAGAACGTGCTATGTAGTGGGTGGCGATCATTGTCCATGATCGCCAGCATCCTGCTCATTGTCCGTTTCTCTGCAGTAGCTGTGAGTGACTCTAGCTCAGGGGTGCCCAATCCTGCTCCTGGCGATCGACTGTCCTGCACAGTTCATCTCCAACCCTAATCAAACACACCTGAAGCAACCAATTAAGGTCTTCAGAGCACGTCAGGATCACTTGAAAATTAAAGGCAGGTGTGTTTGATTAGGGTTGGAGATGAACTGTGCAGGACAGTCGATCGCCAGGAGCAGGATTGGGCACCCCTGCTCTAGCTCAATGCTGACAACAGAGCCAACTTTCTATACCAGTCTGTTCAGTCGCCCAGCATCTCTCTTCTTAGTACTGCCTCCCCAGCACACCACAGCATAAAACAGGACACTGGCAATGACTGACTGGTAAAACATCCTGAGTAGCTTACTGCAGATATTGAATGACCGCAGTCTCCTCAGGAAATAGAGCCGACTTTGCCCTTTCCGATATAGCGCATCCGAGTTGGCTGACCAGTCCAGCTTATTGTCCCTCCTCAATGGAGACTGGTTGCATGTTTGGCTTCGATCTCCTAAAATCCACCAACAACTCTTTGGTCTTTGTTGCATTCAGCTGCAGCCTAGGTGGGGGTGTGGTGTGGAGGTTGGGCAAGCCATTGCAGCGGTAACAGGGCAATCAAACCTGTTGTAGAACTGGTTGAGCTGGTTTGCTCTTGCAACATCCCCTTCCACTATGCTAATCTTCTTCTTGCAGCCAGTAATAATTTTAATAATTTTCATGCCCTCCCAGACCTCCTTCATGCTGTTCTCCTTCAACTTCTGCTCTACCTTCTTTCTTTCTGTATTCCTCCTTTGCCTCTTTCAGCTTGATCTTGAGTTCCCCCTGTACGCACCTCAGCTTCGCCTGGTCCCCCTCTTTAAACGCGCTCTTCTTTTTATTGAGGAGGTCCTTGGCATCACTGGTGATCCAAGGTTTATTATTTGGAAAGCAGAGTACAGTTCTTGTGGGAACTACAGTGTCCATACAGAAATTCAGGTAGTCAGTAGTGCAGTTTTTGACCCCCTCAATATCATCGCCATATGATTCCTACACAACATTCCAGTCGGTTGACTCGAAGCAGTCTCTCAGCGCCTCCTCTGCCTCAGGAGACCGTTTCCTGAAGGAGTGTGTGGTGGTAGGTTGTCTGCGGACAAGTGGAATGTACTGTGGTTGTAGGAAGACCAGGTTGTGATCTGATCTCCCCAGCGGTGGCAGTGGAGTGGCAGTGTATGCGTCTCTGACATTCGCATGCATGAGGTCGATTGTTCTGTTCTTCCTTGTAGGGCAGTTAACAAACTGATAAAAAGCAGACAAAGTTGAGTCGAGTGTAACATGATTAATCCCCTGAAATCGCAATGAAGGCTTCAGGGTCTTGCGAACCAGAAGCCTTGCGATAGTAGAGTGGATGACGTCACATGCGGTTTCAGCCAGAGCACGTGGGGGGATGTAAACACAAACAACAATGGCGTGCGATAATTCCCTCGGCATATAATATGGACGGAGACTCACCGCTAACAGTTCAATGTCTGGGCAGCAGATAATTTCCTTCACCGTCACATGTCCTGGGTAGCACTTTTAGTTACATTTTTAGTGTTAACAAAGAGTGCAAGCCCCCCACCTTTGTTTTTGCCGCTTTGTATAAGGTCTCTGTCCGCCCTCACAGTTAAAAAGCTGGTTAGCTCCAGGTTAGCGTCCGGGATATTGCTTGTGAGCCATGTCTCTGTGAAGCGTAATAGGCTGCACTCCCTGTATAACTTCACATTCCTCACCAGGGCAGCCATCTCATCCATCTTGTTCACCAGTGAATTCACATTTCCCATCACACACGAAGGAACGGGCGGCTTAAACCTCCATCGCTTCTCCATGCGTCTAGCCTTGACTTTAGCTCCCGCTCTGCATCCCCGGTATTGTCGCCTTAGTTCCTCCGGGATCGAATGAAATGTGCCGGTATGTCCGGCATGTCCCATTGCCTTTAATTCAAGCAGTTCTTCCCTCAAATAAATTAGATTTTTACCGCTGTATTGCAGACTACTAATAGCCATATCCATAGGATATACAAATATCTACGCGATGCGTAAAAAAAGATAAAAAGTTTGCAAAAAGAAGTTATAAAAGACTAAAAAGACACAACAAACGGAGCTACTGAAAACAGCTGCCACTCTCGTCGGCGCATGCGCATTAAGTTTAGTGCTTCTTGAGTAGTTTATTCTGGTGCTTTATTTGGACCAGAAACAATATAAATTGTCTAAATGAGACCATAAATTATGTTGAAAATATGTGCACAATGACCACATTTGAACTAGTTTTTAACCTTGTACGGAGGCTTTTGGACTAGCATAAACAAATAAAAACACGAAACACGATAAGCCAAAGAATGTGATTTCAGCGTCGCTGTGTATATATAGCCCTTGCTCTCTGTCTGAAATCACATTCTTTAGTTTATCATGTTTCATGTTTTTATTTGTTTATGCTAGTTGCCTTGTGTTCTATGACCTTGTGGATTATTTGAATAAACCTGGACGTGGATCTGCTTCCCAGCCTGCTCCTGACTCTCACCATGTTACAGAATGAAACATCACTGTATTTATCAAAAATTTATCATTTATCTCACCTTTATATCTGTAAGGATCTGGTAATTGTTTTCTGCAGTCAGTGTCACTGTTTTGGACAGTATCTCCCTGTCTTTCTTTGGGAAGGTCTTCACTGAGATCCTCACGTCCTCACTGTATAATCCAGAGAAATCCTGAGCCTCCACAAACACGTTCTCTGAGGAACCCACTCTCAGCAAATTAGGAGCTGACAGAACAAACCTGAGGAGATCAAATCACAGCGTTTGAAATCTTAAAACTGATTTATTAGTAACTCTATGAGCAAACGGTGTGTTTAATACTCACAGCGGGGCACACAGTGTGAGGAGGGGTGAGGAGAGAAGAACAACAGTCAGACACAGCAGCTTCACCTCCATCGTGTCTGTCTGTGTGTGTGTGTGTGTGTGTGTGTGTGTGAACCTGCAGCAGCTCAGATTTATACCCGCCTCCGTCACCCTCACAGTCCAAACTGCTCTCTCTGTTTTTTTTTGCATTTGTTTTGTAAGTAAACTGACACTTCAGTTCAGCAATCTACAATCTAACAGTATAGCAAGGAATATTTATGTCTGGCTGCCATTCACTTTTCAAATCCTCATGAGATCTTTATGAATCTCCTGTGTGATACACAAATAACTTCTTTATGTTCATATATTTTATAAATCAAATATAGATTTTAAGTTCATTTAACATATAGACTCTGAATAAATCTGAATCTTGAGTGTTTTGAATCAGTGCCTAATGAAAAACACAAATGCAAATTCAGTGCGGGAGATTAATAAAGATCTCATAAATATGAAGAGTAACAGCAGTCAAATTCAGATTTCCCGTAAATGACCTGCAAAAACCTGTTGTGTAAATTCAACCTTTGGTAAACTGGCAGCCGCTCTGTTGATCTTTGAGAGGTCGAAAGAATTATTGAACAGTATATAGCCATGGATATATATCAAAGATGTACATTTCAGCACAACACGTGTTTTTGTGTAAATGAGGTTCCAAAGCAGTGATGGACTGGCCATCCGTCCAGTGTGTTTCCCAGCTCTTCTTCAGCCTGAGACGCTAGACTCCAGCAACATACAGTATCAGATCTGTTCTCATCATCTCTGAAAAGCTCATTCTCTTTTCTCCAGCATACTCTCCTCTGTTCTGAGTTTGTTTAAAACAGGTGTGTTACAACTCGTGCTCAGCACAACTCGTTGTAACCTTCCACTCAAAGCAGCCGGAGCAACTTTTCTCTATTTATGGATGACGAGACACGCACGGGTGAGTGACGTACGCAAATACCTGCCAAAACTATCCCGCTAGGTCTAAAATACAAATACTTTTAATAAACTTACCATAGTGAATCAGCGTAACACTAAAACACATTTTGGAAGAAGGATTGATGATGTATTGACTCATTATTTAAATTTTGTTAACTTTGATTCATTTATTTTTTACATTTTTATCTCTAAGGAGAGGACTATACAGTAAATTGTTCAGACTTCCACAACAGTATTATAATTATTTCAACAGATCAAAAACAAAAAGTACCCTGTAAATGTGCATTCATATTACACGACTTAATGACCTAAAAGCCATTGTGTGGTCACTGGTAATGTACGATTTTCTGCGGTTAAACTCGTTTAGCTATTTACATCGCCCTTAGGCTTTTGACTAATCCCCGGAATACAAAAGACTGAGTGGATTTGCCCTGATGAACGTTGAACATCAATACTCCTAGGTGCAAAAAAATCTGAAGATGCGGAGGCCATTCAGAAAAGGCTTGGCACAGAGGGCAAGTTACAAAATTAATATGTGCAATGAAACAATGAAACTATGCGTTGGAGCAGTCCTCCACTATCGTTGGGGTAACCTTATAATCTATCAGATTTTTCTAGTCGATTTTTACTCATCTCAGTATAGCAATAGAGTTTGGTAAAAGCTGTTCATTCATTCACACACAGAAACGCGATTCATATTTAAACAGTCTTTTTGCGTGTACAGACACTATTGTGATTAGAACAAAGTAAATATAGAACTGACCTATTCCTCAGCTGGATCCGTTGCTTCTCGAAATGAAACTTGCAGCACTTCTGAGTTAAATTTTCCAGGATTATTATTAAGATAGTATTATTCCTCACAGTGTCGTAAAGTACATGACTCTGATTACACGCGGTGTGTGTTATCCAGCTGATTGTGGGTGTTCACAGGTTTGCATGAATGCCTCAGATCATTTGCGTTTGAATAACTGTGCTCTCCGTGGGCAGGGTCACATTAAAACTTAATGAGCTGAGATGAGAACGACTGACATCTCTCTCTTTTCATACATATTACATAAACTGAGAATATTTGTTTTTTTTTTATATAAATTACTTCATTTAAAAGAATATAATTCAAGCTTCATGCCTGTATGTCTGTTTGACTGAGTATTCGCTTAGTTATAGTTCATTTTCGGACGTGTTTCAGAATGGACTTCACTGACAGAGAGAAAGCAGAACTTGCATCATGTTTATTTTTCTTTATTTGGCAAAAAGCACAACACTTTGTTTTTATTGCGAGTATACACAAAAAATAGACATTTAACAGGATCAAGTGATGTTTGACACTTGTATGTAAGATCAAAGTCAACAGAGTATTTTGAGTCTCTTTTGCGCTCCGACCCCATTGTCTTATGATTATAAAAATTAGATACAGATTTAAAATACCACACAAAACAAATTATAATGTTGGATTTGTGTTATTAGAATATTCTTGCAAGGCACTGTATATCACACCATGATTAATTAGTCAGGAGTTTAAAATAAACATTTTCACGTTTCATTCAGTCACCCCTTTTTTAAAATACAGAATTACAAGTATTTTAGCTCAAACATGCAAGAGATTGTTTAATTTCCTGTAATCAACAAATGCTGTTTATATCCCAGTCAACAATTTGAGCTCCAAGGATACTCATGATGTGGTCACAATGATCTAAAAGTGTAACTTCACAGTGCACTCACTGTGGTCACCATTATGGTGATCGGTGTTTGCTTTAGTTGGGATCTTTGGCCTTGACTTTTTAATGTTAGTTTTTTCTCTGTCAGCTGTAACTGTTTGTTATGGTGAGAACAGCAAGAAATACAGTGATCAAGTATGTTGGCTACTTTTTGATAATAAAGTTTTTATTATCATATACCAGGCAGTCACATTTCAGGGTTTAATCTCTGGTATCAATTTTGAATGATCATTTGTTTGTGTTTATATGTACACGTGGTTTTGCATTTTGGCTGTCTAGTTTGATCTATTGGATTAAAGCGTTACATTGATAATGGTGTTTTTGGAATTGTTTAATGATGTTAGAGCCTGACTTCAAACAAATGTTTATACGTCAACCCAATTTTCATTTTCAACAAATGTTTGACGTCTGAGCGATGTTGGAGCCCACGTCCAATAATATTTCTAGCTGGGGCGACTCACATTGTGACCATAGTATGAGCTGTGAGGTTGTTGACAGGGATAATTATACAACACATCCTCTCCTGAGGAGGCTATTCTGGAGCAAAGAGATGCCGATGTACTGTTCCCTGTATTCTCGAGTTTGGCTTTCCTCTCTTGTCGGCCAGTATTCAACCCAGGTGCGCTCTCCAAAGATGTACTGCAGACTAAAAACAAGTCAAAACAGACACAATTACCAACTTTACTACACTGTATGCATTTACGAAGCACATGCATCATTTTAGTATAAGGGTCAATGAACTATACACATGTCGACAGTGATAAAAAAGGAGAATCCTTTGTATACATGTTGGTTTTTATACATTTTTGACAAACATTTAACACAAATTCAGTTTCACTTGTACAAAACATTTTAATAACAGGTCAAAATACGTGATATTTTGTCAGGTGTCTAATGGTGTGTTCTCAGTTTTATGATTTCACAAATAGCTTCCTGCATAATGCTTACGTCACTAACTTTGTTTTGGCAGGCAAAAGTTTTTCATATATTAATATTTTAGAAACAAAATAGCTTTTTTTTGTCTTTTACAAAATATCAAAGTTCACTTATGCCAATATTTCATTTTCTAAGAATTACAGCCTTATTATCAGAATATTTCCTCCTTTAAATGGGTCATGAACTGAAAAATCGAATTTTACTTGAGGTTTTGACATCATACAATAAGAATTTTCTGTAAGTTTCAGAACTGATAACTTCCTTGTTAGTCCAAAAACGCACTTGGTTACTAACGTAACCTTGGTTCCCTGAGATAACGGGAACGGGTACTGCGTCACTAGACGCAATGGGAAAGCTCCTTTTTCTCTGATTTACTGAAGTTAAAGGTTGTATCAGCGATTTCAGGCCCAAACATAAATGATCACATTCATCTAATCTTTCCTAACGATCCGCTAGCTGCCCGCCCCATAAGCATGGCGTCAAAAAACGCGTCTCTGTAGGCAGCCTAGTACGGTGGCCGAGAGAGCTCAACGCGCTGCAAATGAAGAAAACACATGCAAACAGAAAAAAACGTATGCAAACAGAAAAAAACGTATGCAAACAGAAAAAAACACATGCAAATAGAAAAAAACACATGCAAATAGAAATAAACACCAGCGAATAAGAAAACATCTTCATCAGTTTTACAACTCACGTGCGTCCCAATACTCACAACACAACCAAATACGGAAACGCGCTGCAATTACAGAAACGCGCTGCAAAAGTTCACAACACAACCAAACAGAAACGCGCTGCAAATAGAACAGAACACAACGGAAATGTTTCCGGGGAACCCAATAAGTGACGGACGGACGGCTAGGACGTGCTTACAGCTGTCTACTTTTATTATTATTTATTTATTTTATATTTTTTTGCAAAACATACAAAGATGACACGTTTATGACATACAACTTTGTATACAATATACAAAATGTATTTGCGATATGTTCAATGTCATAAGAATACTAAAAAGAACAATGAGCTGAAGACTAAAATAAATAAATAAATAAAAAAGATAGAGAAAAAGAACGAGGAAAAGACATTAATCTATACATCAGTTACATTGAACACATTTTGTCATGTTATGTTAAAATAAGTTTCGTAAGAAATGTTAGAATGTAGCTATAGGTCCAAATATGAGACGGCAAGTTTTAAAGTTGAGACACTCACACAAAGATATAACACATATTTTAAAAACTTTGTTGTATAAAATGTATATTTATTTGCAACAGTTATGTTAACAGCATTAATACTATATTTCTGGTAAGAACAGCTATTCAGCTGATGGACACGCGCTGCGTTGTCATGGGAACATCCCAGGTGAAAATAATGAGGAAATTACGTTGTCTTTCGTTGCTCCCTTCATCAACATAATGGCACACAAGTGCCCCGCTCCCTCCAAAGTGCCCAATTCAAGGGCTCTGCCGTCTGCCCTTTTAAGAGAGTAGGGCATAGGTAAAGCCAGAGCCCGCGTCTCTCTGGTAAAGCTCGCGAGCCGTCCGTCCGTCACTTATTGGGTTCCCCGGAAACATTTCCGTTGTGTTCTGTTCTATTTGCAGCGCGTTTCTGTTTGGTTGTGTTGTGAACTTTTGCAGCGCGTTTCTGTAATTGCAGCGCGTTTCCGTATTTGGTTGTGTTGTGAGTATTGGGACGCACGTGAGTTGTAAAACTGATGAAGATGTTTTCTTATTCGCTGGTGTTTTTTTCTATTTGCATGTGTTTTTTTCTGTTTGCATACGTTTTTTTCTGTTTGCATACGTTTTTTTTCTGTTTGCATGTGTTTTCTTCATTTGCAGCGCGTTGAGCTCTCTCGGCCACCGTAGCCTAGGCTCTGAGATCTGCACACAAAAACAATTGGTTTCACCACCACTCAAAACCAAAATAAATAGTGTTCCAACCAATCACCGACAGGGGAGGATGTTGTGAGGTTTTCGCGTGCAGCCGTCATAGGCAGCCGTGGACGAGCGCAAAACCTCACAACCCCCCTGTTGGTGATTGGTTGGAACACGATTTATTTTGGTTTTGAGTGGTGGTGAAACCAATTGTTTTTGTTTTTTGAGAAGAACTAAAGTTAAAAAAGGAAAGGGTCAAGAGCCCGACTAAAGCAAACACTGATCACCATAATGGTGACCTGAAACGAAACATTCCATAAAACATTACCACCTAAACTTTTGTTAAATCTAAATAAGAACGTGTGTAGATGTATGACAGAAATAAAGCCAAACTGGTAAAATAATAAGTGCAATAATGTGTTATGGCTCGAAGTCAGTAGTTCTTGTTTCTCTTTTTTCTGTTCTTGTTGTGTCTCTTTCTTTCATCACTTTCAATTAATCACTTAATTATCTCATTAACTTCAACACTGCTTCAGTGTTCATTTTAACACTCTGTAGTGTGGACACATATGTACACTGAGGAGTGTTAATTTAACACTGGGGATTTTGCTGTGTATTCAAGTCATTTGGTATCAGCTGCATTTCTTAATTTATTCAAGTCTATTCTAGGTTATTTAAAATGCACTTTGACAAAAAAACAACTGCCCCTTCATTGAGCCTAGAACAATATTCTACAGACATTAAATAAATTAAGCTCAGGCAAATCATGATATTCACAGACACACAGTGGACACTTACCTTTCTCCTTGGTTTGTCAGTTCAACATTGCCCATGATGAGGTACGACTTGCCTTCTACCAATCCCAAATATTCTCTGCAACTGGGACGAGCCAAAAACGGTCTGACTCTCCCCTCAGCATCATCATCAGTGCCTACAGGACAGAACAGCGAAAGATTAGTCTGGGACATCCATACATCAACCACAGTTCAAGAGTTACATGCTTTAAAAACATGTACTTCAAACTTTGATGGACACAAGTGAATATTGAACCGTACCTTTTTTCAGCACCTGCTCCACCTTCATGTCGTAACTGTCAGTGTCCAGTGCCAGATCCATCTTCACTACTCTGACTTTATAAACTGTCAAGCATATGTGCTATATCATTATTGTCATCAGATCTGTGAGACTTGATCTCAATGGCTGAGAAAGGAGAACATGCGTTTACCATAATCCATGTCAGATTCACAGGCTCTATCAAAACGCTCCTGTTCACTGACCCGATTCTTCTTCTGGAAACTGCAATTTTCTATGTTGAGAGATTTGAATTTTTTTTTATATTTATACATTACACACACACACACACACACACACACACACACACACACACACACACACACACACACACATATACACTCACCTAAAGGATTATTAGGAACGCCTGTTCAATTTCTCATTAATGCAATTATCTAATTAACCAATCACATGGCAGTTGCTTCAATGCATTTAGGGGTGTGGTCCTGGTCAAGACAATCTCCTGAACTCCAAACTGAATGTCAGAATGGGAAAGAAAGGTGATTTAAGCAATTTTGAGCGTGGCATGGTTGTTGGTGCCAGACGGGCCGGTCTGAGTATTTCACAATCTGCTCAGTTACTGGGATTTTCACGCACAACCATTTCTAGGGTTTACAAAGAATGGTGTGAAAAGGGAAAAACATCCAGTATGCGGAAGTCCTGTGGGCGAAAATGCCTTGTTGATGCTAGAGGTCAGAGGAGAATGGGCCGACTGATTCAAGCTGATAGAAGAGCAACTTTGACTGAAATAACCACTCGTTACAACCGAGGTATGCAGCAAAGCATTTGTGAAGCCACAACACGCACAACCTTGAGGCGGATGGGCTACAACAGCAGAAGACCCCACCGGGTACCACTCATCTCCACTACAAATAGGAAAAAGAGGCTACAATTTGCACGAGCTCACCAAAATTGGACAGTTGAAAACTGGAAAAATGTTGCCTGGTCTAATGAGTCTCGATTTCTGTTGAGACATTCAGATGGTAGAGTCAGAATTTGACATAAACAGAATGAGAACATGGATCCATCATGCCTTGTTACCACTGTGCAGGCTGGTGGTGGTGGTGTAATGGCGTGGGGGATGTTTTCTTGGCACACTTTAGGCCCCTTAGTGCCAATTGGGCATCGTTTAAATCCCACGGCCTACCTGAGCATTGTTTCTGACCATGTCCATCCCTTTATGAGCACCATGTAACCATCCTCTGATGGCTACTTCCAGCAGGATAATGCACCATGTCACAAAGCTCGAATCATTTCAAATTGGTTTCTTGAACATGACAATGAGTTCACTGTACTAAAATGGCCCCCACAGTCGCCAGATCTCAACCCAATAGAGCATCTTTGGGATGTGGTGGAACGGGAGCTTCGTGCCCTGGATGTGCATCCCACAAATCTCCATCAACTGCAAGATGCTATCCTATCAATATGGGCCAACATTTCTAAAGAATGCTTTCAGCACCTTGTTGAATCAATGCCACGTAGAATTAAGGCAGTTCTGAAGGCGAAAGGGGGTCAAACACAGTATTAATATGGTGTTCCTAATAATCCTTTAGGTGTGTATATATATATTTATTAGGGGTGACCCTGAATAGTCGAAGATTCGATGCTTCGATTGGAGGAGCCTGATTCGACTACCAATCTCACGGTCGAATCTTCGCAGAGGTGTTATGAAACTAGGATCATGCCACTTTGGCTTTATGGGGGCGCTCAATGTCTGATTTCACATAGAACTACCGGTTTTCTGTCAATACGTCAATATTCAGCCTATTATGATAATGCTGTATATAAAAATGTGCAAAGTTATTATTATGCTATTATGCTTATATAATGCTGTATATAATATTTTTTTAACGTGTGTGAATAAATCCAAACACCCCGTGACAGATTTAAGTTTCACTTTCAATCCGTGACCGACAGAGAAGCGTCTTGGCGGCAAGGATTTAAATATTTAACAATGTCTGGGATAAGAAAATCTAAAGTGTGGATGTACACCATCAGAAAGGATATTCTCCAAGGCTGGATTTAGCATCAGGAAAACCTGATTTCATTGGCTAGGTGCCAACCAATAAAACTGCTCCTTTGAACCCCCCGCTCCCGCCCCCCTTTCTCTCTCACCGCCTCTGAGTTTCAAGTGCACAAGTTAGTTTTGCACCTGATATATCGCGAAAACAGTAGCAAAAGTCAAGGAGCGAAATTTGAAATTGCAGTGACAGATTTGAGAAGTTGCAAGTGCCTAACTGAGGTTGTACCGCGAATGTGAATGTAAGATTAAACGCAAAATATATATTACAAGTTTTTGTCTGGCGTTGTATTTCTGTGAATGGCATTTTACACATTTGTGTCTACTTGTCTGCAGCTTCAGATTCAGAATACAGGTTTGTGACTATTATCTGCGAGTGCAAATTTCAACATTCAACTTCAGATTTTTATTTTACAGGTTTTCACATTTGAGCTGTGAGTGTAAATGTTCATGTACAAGTATGAATATTTATTGTACAAGTACGAATATTTATTGTACAAGTTCTCAAATTCACATCTACGTGCTCTCGAGTTTTGCTACTGATTTACCTTCATAGTTCTCTTGGCAGCGCAGTATGTGTCTTCCTGCCATCATATGAGGGACAAGGGCTGAACCCTCTTTTACCTTAAACTGCTCTCTGGACTTATTATTTATTTATTTTTTCATTGTGATATATTTATGCATAATATTGAAATGTATTTTTTTATTTTTAGAGAGAGAGAGAGAGAGAGAGAGAGAGAGAGAGAGAGAGAGAGAGAGAGAGAGAGAGAGAGAGAGAGAGAGAGAGAGAGAGAGAGAGAGAGAGAGAGAGAGAGAGAGAGAGTAAATGAAATAAACATTTATCTGTTTAACTGCTGCATTGATTCTGGATGCCAGTACCTTCTGCACACCAGCAATGATCTCCACGACACAGGCTGTATATAGCGCCATCCTTCCTCTCAGGGTGGTAGAACTTTGTACAGCGAGCATCTAGAAAAAAAAAAAAAAAAAAAAAACGTATAAAAGATGACTGCCGCATTATTCTCTCAAATAGCTCTGGATAAAGTGTGTATGTACCAACAGCTCACCTGGTGAGCGATATTCATACACAGTGACTGCAGCAGGTTGAAGCAGTCCCACATTATGCATTTTATGCATTCTGTAGGAAACCGTTTTTTTATTTTTATGATAAACCTAATGAGACAGAAATCAAAGCACATTTATGACAGTCACAAAACTTAACATTACTATTAATATTACTTAACATTACTATTAATATTAAGGCAACACACCACAGGTGAATAAGGTATTTTTTAACTAATAGACAATCCCCATACTTTTCCAGTTCATCAAGACATTACATTTTGTATTACAAGTTTTCTGAAATGCAGATGATGAAATACGCAGATGAGGCATTATCTAATTAAAAATGAACTAATTTGCATTCATTTCTGAAATCAGAGCATTGGATAAAGCCAGATTACAAATTATTGGTGTGTGTAAGAGCTGCTGAAGTTGAAATTTCTGAAAAAGAAAAAGAAAATCCCACAAGAAATGTACTGCGATTTAAATCTACAACCTCAAATAAACACTTAAATGTGTATTTTAGATGTTTTCTTTCCACTAGTCTGAAAGTCAACTTATAGAAGCAAAATCTCAAAATTGACCAGTGCAGGAGAAACAAACAAGCAATGGTTTTATGTGTTTTTTTATAACAATGCATGGATTTAAAAAGTTTTTGTCATTTATTTGATTAAACAGATTTTGCCAGACATTGGTTAAAAAGATCGTCCTTATCTACCATGTCTGCCATATTATGTGTATAAAAAAAATAATTGGATGAAAAAAAAAAAAAAATCAGTGTATTAAAGGCATAATGACATGAGAAACCTAATTTTCTAATCTAATGCTCTTTTGACATACAAGATGTCATTGTACCATAACAAGTTGTGTATGTTTAAAAACTCAAAACTTCCTTGTTAGTCCATAAACAGCTTTTATAGAAACCAAGCTGCAAAAACGACCCATTTTCACTTCCTTTTCGACATCATAGAGATTGACATGGACTGCCTGCACACACAGATCTACTTCTTCATCTTGAGCTCTTTGTCTCTGATCACTGACAGATGAAGTGACAAAAGGAGAAAAATGAATCAATGAACTAAAAATAATATTAACTTCCAAAGAATCCTAATACTAGTAAAAGTTTATTTCCAACTATTTGAATGTCTCAATAGAGCATTATCTGTTTGTTCGGTACATTTCACTGTGGATTCAGATGATCTCTGTTGGTCTGTTGTGACTTTCAGAAGAAGTCATTGGAGTTTAGTGTCAATAAAAGCTCTTTTTGCTATTCAGTTATGACACTTACATTATATTTACAGTTCACTTCTACACAGCAAAATCCCCAGAGTTAAATTAAGGGTATGTTTACACAAAAATGGTATGCTTAAATCTGAGAAGTTTTTCCTTTGAGTTTTCCACATACAAACGACACCATTGTCAAAACGATCCCCAATCACACAGATCCCCCAAAATGACTAAAATGCTGTATTCTGCTGACAAGGCCATTAGATGGCGATGAAACACTATAGATCAGTGGTTCCCAAACCTGTCCTGGAGTACCCCCAACACTGCACGTTTTCCTTGTCTCCCTAATCAAACACACCTGATTCAACTCATCAGCTCATTATCACATGATCAGGTGTGTTTATTTAGGGAGACAAAGAAAAACGTGCAGTGTTGGGGGTCCTTCAGGAGCAGGTTTGGGAACCACTGCTATAGATTGAACACATAATACGTATGTGTATGCAGTCATCATTTTCAGAGATTTGCATTTGTGTTGTTTACACAGAGACTATTTTCAAAAACTTGCACTTTGAAACCAGTTGAAACCAGTTTTCAAAAGTTTGCGTTGTCAGGCACCCACAATGCTGTTGTCGTGTAAATGAAGGGCCAAAACGCATAGATTTTTTTTACGTTTTTAGCTGAAAATGGTGTTGTGTAAACAGCCCTTAACTCTGCTCAGAGTACATATGGTCCCACTCTAAAGAGTGTTAAAGTAACTCTGAATCAGAATTGAAGCTAATAAAATAATTAAATGATTAATTAAGTGATGATTGAATGTTAGTGATGAACACCTGATGATAACAAGCAGAAATATAGTTGCAAGCAGCGATACGGGGCCAAGCCCCTGAAGCAGCAGCAAAAGCAGTCTAGAGCAAAAACAGCAGAAATTGAACATACATGATAAAACAGCTGGTTCAGAAGTACAGGTAAAAATGAACTTAAAATGAACAGAAGTTCAGATGAGAATGAACAAAACATACTTATTTCTAATCCAAGAGAAAGAAAGATTAGTATAATACTTGAATAACAAAGATAACAAAGAAATCACAGCTTGATTTCATCTAAGGCTGTGGCTGAAGTCAGTTGTAGTTCTTGTGTTTATCTTTTATTCTGTTCTTGTTGTTTCTCTTTCCTTCAGTGATTCTGCTTGTTAACAACAGGTGTTCCTCATTAATGCTCAATCATCACTTAATTAATCACTTAATTATCTCTTTAACTTTAACTCTGACTTAAGAGTTACTTAAACACTCTTTAGAGTGGGACCATATCTAAGCAGAGTTAATTTAGCTCTGGGGATTTTGCTGTGAATATAATATTCCTCATAATGAAGTTTTTCTAGCTTATTTGCAGTTCACTTAAATAGTCCTGCAGTGTGATTTTTTTTATAATATAAATATCTGCAATGTATGTTTCTTAATATGTAAATTGCATATCCTCACAGCACCTCTGTAGGACCTCCTTCATGCTTTTGAAATCCTGTCAGTAAACCGACATCCAGAACAGTCCTGGCATCTGTTGTTTGGTTTTTGTATCTGTGGAGATAAATAAATCTATATAATATATTATTTACAGGTTTATGAACTCAGTCGTTCTTTGTGCATTAAAACAAGAAGAAACTTGAAACTTTAAGAAGAAACTCGGTCATATTTTCACTCACAAGATTTCCACAGTAAGCTTGTAGCTTTCAATGGCTCCAAGGAAATTTACTGCATGGAAAGATAATTCAGATACTGATATTACACACTGCGAGTTTCAGTTTTACAGCTATGAGCAATGAAACAACTTTCGATCTTACCGCCATGCTCGTGTTCCATTTTGACACTCAAATCAAAGAGTTTACAGTCAGATTTATTAACAGGTTTGGCATAATACACTGTGAACACCTGAAAAAGGCCAAAAACACTTTCATATATAATACATTATATCTTTGTTTTCCATTTATAGAGTTTATTATTTTTATTTAGATTTTATTCATTCATAGATTAGATAGATAGATAGATAGATAGATAGATAGATAGATAGATAGATAGATAGATAGATAGATAGATAGATAGATAGATAGATAGATAGATAGATAGATAGATAGATAGATAGATAGATAGCAAATGAAATGAAATGAGGAACTCGATTTTTAGTTTAGTGCATGGTATCTTTACAGTAACATACCGTAGATCAGTGGTTCCCAAACCTGTCCTGAAGGCCCCCCAACACTGCACGTTTTCTTTGTCTCCCTACTCAAACACACCTGATTCAACTCATCAGCTCATTATCACATGATCAGGTGTGTTTGATTAGGGAGACAAAGAAAACGTGCAGTGTTGGGGGTCCTTCAGGACAGGTTTGGGAAACACTGCCGTAGATTACAGTAAATAACTGTACAATTAACAGTAGTTTTAATTAAAGTTTTACAGTTTGGAAAACTGGAAAATATGTAGTTTTTTTTTCACTCAAACTCACTGTGAGAGTTGCTGTTCCAGTTCCTGTTGCAGTCACATTCAAGTATTTATTTAGCAAGATCTGTTGAATGAACACACGCAGATAATTGTGTCATCAGAACAATCAAATAAATGATGTAATAGTTGATGTGATCCATTGAAGTTATGTTCATGTCATGAATGGCAAAGCTTCCATAATTCCTCATTCACTGCAATCTTTAACTTATTTTGTCATCCGGAAAAGGAAAATAAAAAACATCAGCAATGCGTTATACCTGGTCTGTCCATGCAATATGTACATTCTGTCTTTTAAAAATCCATCTGGTAGGTGTGCTTATTCCTTCCACTGTGAGCTCCACATCCAAGCTTTGTGGGTTCTTCATCTCTGTATGATATTCAGCCACGGCCTGGAACACCATGATGGTCGCCTAAAACAAGAGCATCCAAATATGACTTTTCTTCTACTGTTTCTACTTTAAGACAAAAGGAGAAATTCTGAAGAATGTTTGTGTCAGATATTTTCACATAAAATGATCACGACGGTATAGTAAAAAAGTACTTTTGCATCCTTTTTAAAGGGGACCTATTATGCTCACTTAGAGGTTCATTGTTTGTATGTATCTACTATAATACATTTACTTCACTTAAAGGGATAGTTCACTTTGAAATTAAATTTTGGTATGTTTTAGCTTACCTCAAGGGCATCCAAGATGTAGGTGTCTTTGTTTCCGCAGTAGTTTCAATTTTAATATTTTTAGGTCAAACTGTTCTTGTCTGTCAGTCATATAATGCAGGTCTATGGTCACTATCTCAAAGAGCATGCACAGAGAAGTCCAAATTAAACAATTCCCCATCGTAAGTACACATTGATGGCCTAAGACACGAAACGAGCGGTTTGTGTGAGAAAACGAACAGGATTAGTTCACACAAAACGTACTTGGTTACTTACGTAACCTCGGTTCCCTTAGAGATAAGGGAACGAGTACTGCGTTGCAAACGCTGTGGGAAAACTCCTTTTCTCGAGAATATTGAAGCCTTTATTTTAAAACGCATTGCTGCAGCACATGCGAGAGCTAGAAGCTCGCGTGAGCGTGCTGATTGGCTTGTGCAAAGCAACTGCACGAACCAATGGCGGATCAGCAGAGGAGCGCGGACCAATCAGGGCGCTTGGCACTCTGCCAGAGTCAAGCGCGCGAAACCGCACGTGACAGAAGAGTATAAATATACAGAGAATCCGCCATTTGACAGGTTTAAATCGACTGAAGCGAAAAGACACCTGCCATAAGAGACAATAGCACGGCAAGGCAACGCAGTACTCGTTCCCTTATCTCTAAGGGAACCGAGGTTACGTAAGTAACCAAGTACGTTCCCTTACGAGAACGTTCTCTCGTACTGCGTTGCAAACGCTGTGGGAACACTATTTAAAACGCCGTGCTTGTCGTCTTTGGCCAATCTGACTCACCGAGAGCTCCAGGAAGTACAGAATAGCCTAGGATAAAGAGACCGAATCTTCGGGCCCTTAGATATCCAAACAGATAAAAGCTGGGCCAAGGGCCAGTCTTAAGAGTCCCACAACTCAAGATGACAACCAGTGTCTGAGTCAAAAACTAGTCTGGGTCCACAGAGCCAGCGATAGATAGAGACAACTCATGCCTGCAAGGCAGGTACCATAGAGGTTTAAAGATGCGGACGGAACGGACCAGCCGGCCGCCGCATAAATATCCTACATAGGCATTTCCGTGACTAGTCTGGATCCATAGAGCCAGGGCCTAGATAGAGAGAATTCGTACCTGCGGAGCAGGGACTTCTGGGTTGTAATGTTTCACAGATGTGGACGAAACGGACTAGCCGGTCATCGCACGAATGTGCCAGAAGGAATGTCAAAACTAGCCTGGGTCCGCAGAGCCAGAGCTTAGATAGAGAGAACTCGTGCCTGCAGAGCAGGAACCTCTAGGTTGTAAAATCTCACAAATGTGGACGGGACGGACCATCCGGCCGCCGCACAAATGTCCTCGATAGGAACACCGCTCGACCAGGCCCACGAGGAGGCGACGCCTCTCGTGGAGTGAGCTCTAACACCTATGGGACACGTAAGGCCCAGTGAGGTGTAGGCCAGAGCAATGGCATCCACTATCCATCTGGACAGCGTGAGCTTCGTGACGGGAAGACCTTTGGTTCGGCCCCCGAAACAAACAAAAAGCTGTTCAGACTGTCTGAAAGAGGCTGAACGCTCTAAATAAATTCTCAAAGGTCTGACAGGGCAGAGTGTGAGAGCATCACTGAACTCTTCTGAAGTGGGAAGAGCTGACAGAGAAATAACCTGGGCTCTGAACGGAGTTGAGAGCACCTTAGGAATATATCCATGTCTTGGCCTAAGGATGACCTTAGAGTCATTGGGGCCGAATTCCAGACAGGAAGCGCTAGTAGAGAGCGCCTGTAAGTCACTTACTCTCTTGACTGACGCCAGTGCCAACAGCAGAGCGGTTTTCAGGGAGAGAGGTTTTAGGTCGGCTGACTGAAGTGGTTCAAAGGGAGGTCCCTTAAGAGCCCGTAGAACCAAAGAAAGGTCCCATGCTGGGACAGATGGCGGCCGAGGCGGGTTAAGCCTTCTGGCGCCCTTAAGGAAGCGAACTATAAGGTCGCATTTTCCTAAGGAGGCTCCGGCTTCCAATACATGCTGTGCAGCAATGGCTGCTACATATACCTTGAGAGTGGAGGGGGAACGACCCGCATCCAGCATCTCTTGGAGAAAGGATAGCACTCTTGGTACTTCACAAGTGTGTGGGTCGAGGTTTCGAGCTAAACACCAGCTGGAAAACACTGACCATTTATGGAGGTAGAGGCGTCTGGTAGACGGAGCTCTAGCCTCCTTGATCGTGTTCAGGACGCCCTCTGGGAGGTCCTGGGGTACCCGTTGAGTGGCCAAGCGTGTAGGGCCCACAAATCGGGACGGGGATGCCAGATAGTCCTGTTGGCCTGAGCCAGGAGGTCGCGCCTCACTGGGATTGGCCAAGGGTCTGTCACAGACAGCCGTATCAGCTCCGGGAACCAAGATTGGGTTCGCCAGAGAGGAGCTATCAGGAGCACTGCGCATTTCGTGTCTCTGATCCGTTCGATGACCTGAGGGAGCATCGAGACCGGAGGAAACGCATAGAGGGGAGGCTGGGCCAGTCATGGGCCAACGCATCCTTGTTCTTTGAAAAGAAGATTGGGCAGTGACGATTGTCTTCTGAGGCGAAGAGATCTACTTCTGCCTTCCCGAAGACCTCCCAAAGTAGGAGAACCGTCTGAGGGTGGAGAGACCATTCCTCTGGGGGAACCCTGCCCCGAGAGAGCATGTCTGCTCCTGTGTTCAACGTGCCCGGCACGTGAGCTGCCCTGAGCGAGCGCAGATTGGTGTGAGCCCATAACAGTAGCTGGGTGGCTATGGCAAGCAGGATGCGGGACCTGAGGCCGCCCTGGCGATTTATGTAAGATACCACTGACATGTTGTCCGTCCGGACCAATACGTGGTGTCCAGCCAGGTATGGGAGGAAGGTTTTCAGGGCCAGAAAAACTGCCCTCATTTCGAGGCAGTTGATGTGTAGGCGTCTCTCCGAGCTCGACCAGAGGCCGGAGGCAGGCCTGCCCTCGTACAGGGCTCCCCAACCTGAGTTGGAAGCGTCTGTTGAAATCACCCTCCTCTTGGAGACCACCCCCATACTCACGCCCTGCTGAAACCAGCTGGCGTTCGTCCAAGGGGCCAGGGCTTGAACCCAGCGCTGATCCACCTTGATAATCAATCGGCCTGAGTGCCAGGCGTGGGGTGGCACCTGAGGTGCTAGCCATAGCTGAAGAGGACGCATGCGCAGTAGGCCTAGTTGGAGTACTGATGATGCTGAGGCCATAAGGCCAAGGATCCTCTGAAACGTTCTGAGGGGTGCATGAGAGCCCTCTGTGAACGATGCGGCGAGCCGCTGAATCGATAGAGCACGGGCCGGGGAGGGCCATGCTCTCATAAGAACGGAGTCGAATACTGTCCCCAGGAACATGATACGTTGGCTGGGTGACAGAATACTCTTCGAAAAATTCACCTTGAGCCCTAGACATTCTAGATGGCTGAGGAGCCAGGCTTTGTGAGTATGTGACTCCGCCTCTGACTGAGTCAGAATGAGCCAGTCGTCGAGGTAGTTTAGAATGCGCATTCCCCGCTGTCTCAGGGGGGAGAGAGCTGCATCCATGCACTTCGTGAATGTACGAGGTGCCAGTGCCAGTCCAAACGGTAGAACCGTGTACTGGTATGTCTGCCCCTCGAAGGCGAATCTCAAGAATGGCCTGTGGTGGGGATTCACTTGAATGTGAAAGTAAGCGTCTTTCAGATCTACTGAGAAAAACCAGTCGCCTGGGCGAATTTGCGCCAGTATATGTCTGGTCGTGAGCATCCTGAACGGCCGTGACATGAGAGCCTTGTTCAGATGTCTGAGATCTAAAATGGGCCTCAGGCCGCCGTCTTTCTTCGGAACGAGAAAGTAACGGCTGTAAAAGCCTGACTCGCTTAGAGAAGGGGGAACCCTCTCGATAGCCCCTTTTGCTAGCAGACTTAACACTTCGGTGCGGAGGACATGACACAGTGTGCTGCTGACCGAGGTTTGAACCACAGCGCGAAAGCGCGGGGGTCTGCGTGCAAACTGAAGCGAGTAGCCGTGCTTTATGATGTTTATCACCCATTCTGAAACTCCTGGGATAGCCTGCCAGGCTAGAGCCCGAAGAGCCAGAGGCCTCATCATATCTGGAACGCCCAGAGACGGGGGCTCGAACTGATATGAGGTCAGGGGAGAAATTTTGCTCGTTTTGTGCTCTGTGTGGGTCGCTGTTAAAACAGCGTTTGGGTGCAGGGGTGCGTAACATGTGATGGGCCCATTTTCTGCATACACAACTGCTCCAGCCGCCTGAACTGAAGAGGGAGCTGTGAGTAGCACTCGAGCGATCTTCGGGGCTGGTCCGGCCGCGGCGGGACATAGACCCCTTTTTCTGCTGGTTAGGACGGCTTCTTGGGCTCATGGTCGAGCGTGAGCTTCGGTCGAGGGCCCTGGCGCTTGGGAAACGGGAATCGTTTTGCAGGCTTCAGGCGTCGAGTGGTTTCAGCCGCAGGGAGGGGCTGGGGAACCTGAGACGCGGGCTTTTCCGGTCGCGGCGTGCTCTTGGGGCGCCGTTGGACCGACTAGAGCGCTTGGGCAGGAAGTGCCTCATAGCACTTGAAGCTTTCTGAGCCTCCGTGAAGCGATCAGCGAAGCCATTGACAGAAGGGCCGAAGAGACCGGATGGAGAGACTGGGGAGTCGAGGAAGGCGGTTTTGTCAGCGTCCCTGATCTCCGTTAAGTTAAGCCACAGGTGGCGCTCTAAGACAACCAGGCTAGACATGTTGTGGCCCAGTGCTTGAGCAGTGGCCCTCAGCGCCAAATCTGTAGCACTCCTGAGGTCTTTGAAGGTGTCTGGGTCCGGGCCAGACTCGTCCATAGTGCGGAGGAGCTTAGCTTGAAACACCTGCAGGGTCGCCATAGCGTGGAGTGCAGAGGCGGCTTGACCGGCGGCAGCATAAGCGCGGCTGGCGAGAGCCGAAGTAGTCCTGCACGGCTTAGAGGGGTGCACGGTTTTAGCCCTCCAACTCCCAGCAGTGGGAGGGCATAAGTGTGCAGCGACCGCTTCCTCTAATGGAGGGAGAGAAACATACCCCTTCTCTTCAGCGCCGTCGACAGTGGAGAGCGTTGAAGAAGCTGAAGAGCGCGTTCGCGCTGAAAAGGGCGCGCGCCAGCTCTTAGTGAGCTCATCATGGACCTCGGGCATAAAGGGGGCGGCACGCTGACGAGGGGCCTGTTGGCGCCCCGGCAGGTACCATTCGTCGAGGCGGCTTTTGGTAGGCTCAGCTGGGGAAAGCCAGTCGAGTCCCAGTTCTCCGACAGCGCGAGACATGACACGGAAGAGTTCGGCGTCAATGCTCGCTCGAGTGTCAGTGGGATCCAGCTGAGAGAGAGGGGCGGGGTCCGCGGAGCCCGACCATTCCTCACTTTCAGATGCCGCCATAGATACAGCGTCGTCCATTTCTTCTGCTGATAATCCGAAAGAGACGAGACCTGCCACTTCAGAAGAGGGGCGTTGGTCGCTCTGGGAGAACAGGACTGGAGATGAAGGCGCGGGCGAAGCGTGCGGGGAGAGACCCGGCGTGCATTCGTCAAGATGAGCGCGTTCAGGAGGCCTCTGGTCGCGCCGCTTCTTCCTACGGGGCTCACGGGGCGCCGAAGATGGAAGGTGGGCGGGAACACTCAGCGAGGCGGCGGAAGATCTGGCACGGAGCGTGGCAACAGGCATTCCGTCGCAGTGAAGGCAGCCGCCTTTAGTGAGCGCTGCCTCGGCGTGCTCAGGACCGAGGCAGGCAACACACCGAGAGTGTGTGTCAGAGGCGTGCAGGGAGACCCCGCATGAATCACACACGGTGAGCGGCATTTGAAACAACGCCGCGCGCTGTGAAAACAGCGATTTGCTCTCTTAGAATGCTCTTTTTGAGTTAGAAAAAGGATACTCGTCGGATGCCACAGGGAAACGCTCAGCTGGCAGACACCGAGATGCGAAGCAGTTCCGCTGGAAGGCTGTTCGACGACGAGCGGCTTCACTCTGGAGAGAATCAGCGACGAGGTGAGTCGAAAGCTGAAGGAGATAAAATCTGTCAAATGGCGGATTCTCTGTATATTTATACTCTTCTGTCACGTGCGATTTCGCGCGCTTGACTCTGGCAGAGTGCCAAGCGCCCTGATTGGTCCGCGCTCCTCTGCTGATCCGCCATTGGTTCGTGCAGTTGCTTTGCACAAGCCAATCAGCACGCTCACGCGAGCTTCTAGCTCTCGCATGTGCTGCAGCAATGTGTTTTAAAATAAAGGCTTCAATATTCTCGAGAAAAGGAGTTTTCCCACAGCGTTTGCAACGCAGTACGAGAGAACGTTCTCGTAAGGGAACATGAAGCGTTTGTTTTCATTTCTGGAAAGTCACTGTCAGGGCTGAATAAATCACAGTACAAGTGCTCATTAAAGTCTTATCCATAAACACTCTCTCTCCCTTGCATTATCATCAACATACACAGTGAATTACACAAAACCACTCATTACAACTAACAGCAAAAAATATATATACAGACCTTAAGCGCGCGCTATCCCTTTCATTACTGCTGAGACCAGTATCGATCCGGGGACTATAAGTTGAATCATGAACAGTTAGTACTGATCCATCCTCGAGTAACAGCTTTTTATCAAAACCTGTGTTTTGTATTGTCCCTTTTTTACAAAGCAGTCTGGTGTAAAATGATTCACACAGACATAAACGCATTTAGGTATAAGGGGGCGCATTCCCTTCAAAAATAAAAATGAATCCACTGCGTCTTCAGCGTCTCTGATGACGGGAGTACATGAAGACTTATGTTCACTCTTACATCCAAAAACAAAACACAAATTTTCTTATGAGACATTCTTGTCACTACAGCTGCTCTGGCCTGCAGAAAATGGCGGACAGTGTACAAATCGCTCAGGGCGGAAACCATGCTAATACTGTCTGTCAACAGCCTGTGCAAACTGATGTCACTTTGTACAGAATCTGCAAATGGCTTGTTCTGAGACAGTGCTTATTTATGGGAATAAAAAAAGGAATGGGTGGATTTTTATCATTATAGGGTGGTTGTGTACACACAAAAAAATGCTTTTGTGGTTTGCTATTGGTGGATCTGATGTGAGTGACAGGCTGCTTCGGGAGGAGGAACATGAATTTAAAAAAATAATGATGTGATACCTGTGTGGCGCCGGATCCACCAAATTGGGACTGTTGTGAACGCAGCCAGCGCACTGCCTCTCCTGCTTTATCAAAGTCTTTGTCCTTCACAAGTGCCAGCACAGCATAGGCCGTCGCCTCCATTGAGTGATGATGCTGTCCAGCGACAGTCCAGGACCTACCGGCTGATTCAAACACAAAGCAGGAATAATGACAGGACTGTGTTCCTTTACTGTTATTGTAAACTGGTAGGCACAGCCTATCCAAGATTTTGAGGAAAATGGAAGAACCATTTAATGTTAATACAATTCCTAGTTATTCATTTCACAAACTGTGAGACCTTACCAGGCTTTTTTACAGTAAAATACTGGCAACACTGTTGCCAGTCATTTACTGTTAATTGTACAGTTCTTTACTGTAATCTACAGTATGTTACTGTGAAACTTAATTAATGCACCGAGTTAATTCATTTCACTTGCAGAAACTGACTGCCTTAAAAGGTACAATATGTAAGAATTTTGTATCAAAATATCCAAAAACAGTGTTTCCCAAACCTGCTCCTGAAGGATCCCCAACACTGCACGTTTTATATACGATTTAGTCATGTTTTGAATGAATTCACTATTACACATTAGGTGTTTGCAGTTTTATACTAAGAGAATTTTCAGTGGACTCAAATTAATTAAGTTCACAGTACTATCAGTGTGAATACTAGTTTTTAAACTCAAACTGTGTGAAGCAATCGGTTTCCCAAATGATACGAGTTACTTTCCATGGTATTTTTACGGTAATATACTGTAAAAAAGGAGAGCTGTAAATTAATGGTAAAGGGCTGTAAATTACAGGACATTGCTGGCAACCAGCTGCCAGTAGATTACCATTTTTTTACAGCGCTGACAACCCTGTTTTGAGTCACCATTGTGCTGAAGAGTAGAGCCTGTGCTTCAGTCCAAGGCAAGGCAAGGCAAGGCAAGTTTATTTATATAGCACATTTCATACACAATGGTAACTCAAAGTGCTTTACATACTATTAAAAATAATCAGAAGAAATAAGAATATACAAAACAGTTTAAAATAAAGAAACAAGAAAGAACTAAAAATAATTAAAACAGTTTAGAATAAAGAACAGTTTAAAATAAAGAAACGAGAAAGAACTAAAAATAATTAAAACAGTTTAGAATAAAGACTAAAATAAGACACAGTATAAACAGTCGGACCAACAGTGACACAGTGCTCATTCATTAAATGCAAAGTTAAACAGATGTGTTTTGAGTCTGGATTTGAATGTGACTAATGTAGGAGCACATCTGATCTCCTCTGGAAGCTGGTTCCAGCTGCGGCTGGCATAATAGCTAAAAGCGGACTCTCCTTGCTTAGAGTGAACTCTTGGAACTTCTAGCTGATGTGATCCTAATGATCTGAGTAATCTGTTGGGTTTGTATTCCGTGAGCATATCTGCAATGTATTGAGGTCCTAGGCCATTAAATGATTTATATACTAGTAATAATACTTTAAAATCAATCCTATAAGTAACTGGCAGCCAGTGTAATGACCTGAGTACTGGTGTGATATGATCATATTTTCTGGTTCTGCTAAGAATCCTGGCGGCAGCGTTCTGTATGAGCTGCAAATGTTTTATGGTCTTTTTGGGAAGGCCAGTGAGGAGTCCATTACAATAATCCACCCTGCTGGTGATGAAAGCATGCACTAGTTTTTCTAAGTCTTGACTGGAAACAAAGCATCTAATTCTTGCAATATTTTTCAGATGATAGTATGCTGATTTAGTTATTGCTTTGACATGACTATTGAAACTAAGGTCTGACTCTAAAGACACACCAAGATTCTTGACCTGATTTTTAGTTGTTTGACCTTTAGAGTGAAGGTATGCGTTCACCTTGAGAACTTCATCTTTGTTTCCAAACACAATGATTTCAGTTTTGTCTTTGTTTAACTGTAGAAAGTTTTGGCACATCCAGCTGTTGACTTCATCAATGCATTGAAGCAGAGAGTCAATGGGGCTGTAATCATTAGGCGATAGGGCTAAGTAGAGCTGTGTGTCGTCTGCATAGCTGTGGTAAGAGATTTGGTTCTTTCTCATTATTTGGCTCATTGGGAGCATGTACAGGTTGAACAGGAGTGGCGCAAGAATTGAGCCTTGAGGGACTCCGCATGTCATGGGCGTCCACTCAGACTTATGGTCACCTATACTCACATAATAACCTCTCCCATCTAAGTATGACCTGAACCATTTTAGAACTGTCCCAGAAAACCCCACCCAGTTTTCCAGCCTGTCAAGAAGTATTTTGTGATCGACAGTGTCAAATGCAGCACTGAGGTCGAGTAGAACCAGCACTGATAATTTGCCTGAATCCGTATTTAAGCGAATATCGTTTATTATCTTAATGAGCGCTGTCTCTGTGCTGTGGTGCGGTCGGAAGCCAGATTGAAAATTATCAAAGTATCCATTTGAGTTTAAGAATTTGTTCAGCTGGTTGAAGACAACTTTTTCAATGATTTTGCCTGTGAAAGGAAGATTTGAGATCGGTCTATAGTTGCTTAATATAGTCTTATCCAGATTGCTCTTTTTCAGGAGGGGTTTGACAACAGCAGTTTTAAGGGAGTTTGGAAAACTTCCATAGAAAAGTGAGGCATTTACCACTTCTAGGAGATCTGCTTCTAAACAGTCTAACACACTTTTAAAAAAAGATGTGGGCAGTGTGTCAAGGGCGCAGGTTGATGTTTTAAGGTGCTGAACGGTTTCTTTCAGAATTGTGCCATCAATTTCTTCAAAATCAGACATAGTAACTACTTTCTCAGGTTGTAGTCTGATCTGACTGACCCCAGCGCAACTCAAGGATGTGCTGATCACCTTTCTAATATTATTGATTTTCTCAGAGAAAAAGGTAGCAAACTCACTACACTTGCTGTCGGAGAGCATTTCACTGGGAATCTGGCTTGGGGGATTTGTTAGTCTGTCGACAGTAGCAAAGAGATTTCGAGTATTATTTAGGTTTCTGTTTATGATATTGGAGAAGAAAGTCTGTCTAGCTTTGCCTAGTTCCATATTGAAAGCACGAATGGTGTCTCTATAGATGTTATAGTGGATTACAAGTTTTGTCTTTCGCCACATGCGCTCTGATTTTCTGCATTGTCTTTTCATAATTTGCACTGCTGTTGAGTTTCTCCAAGGTGCTTTTTGTTTACCATTCTTCCTGACTTTCACAGGAGCAATATCATCAATTACATTTTTAACCTTCGAGTTAAAAGAATCAAGGAGAGAATCAACCGAGTCAGCAGATATGCTCGGTGTTAAGGATATAGCCTTCATAAATAGTACACTAGTGTTCTCATTTAGGCATCTCTTCTTGACAGACACAGATCTAACTTCAATGGCAGGAGAAATCAATAAATCAAAGAAAATACAGTAATGATCAGAGAGTGGACTCAAGGAGAAGTCCAGGAGAAGATCTAGAAACATTGATGATTTGCTGCATGTTGCTTTATTTAACAGGTGGTGACTGTGTAGTAGTTGATGACGCAGTGGAAATCTCTTTATTTACAATATTTTTTATAGTGGTCTCAAATGAAATAAGTTCACAGTAATACTTTGCTCACATTATTAGTGCATTATAAATATTATTTAAATGAAATTTGGTCAATTGAAGGCAGTCAGTTTCTGCGAAAGGAAACAAGTTAACATGAGTTTTAATTTAGAGCATGGTATTTTTACAATAACATACTGTAACATTACAGTAAAGAACTGTAAAATCAACAGTAAATTACTGGCAACAGTGTTGTACTGGCAACACGCAGTGTTGCAGTGAGATAATTATTGGAATATGTAAGTGATTGTTGAGCATTAGTGATGAACACCTGCTGTTAACAAGCAGAATTCATTCATTCATTCAAACCTTTATTTAATCAGGATAAAAAAAACTCCTTGAGATTAAAAATCTCTTTTACAAGAGTGTCCTGGCAAGTGGCAGCAGCTCGGTTTCAAATAGACATAGAGGCACTTACAGGTAAATACATAGACACACTTTCACGCATCATATTCAAACAACAATATCATCATTAAAAAATAAAATAAAATAAAAAAATAGGTCCTAAATCAATTTAAAAACAGTGACAGACAGACTGCCTTTGTGCAAGATGTTTAATTGAAAATGTTTGGTTTGTAGTCACTATTATGGGGATCAGTGTTTGCTTTAGTTGGGATGCTGACCCTTGACTTTTTAACATTAGTTTTTTTCTGGCCGCTTGAACTGTGTGTGTCTTAGACAAGCAGAAGTTCAAAATGTTTTAATGAACTATATGATTTCAATATCCTTCAGAATAACTGATTACAGAAACATTGGTGGAGCATGCTGTAGATTCACAGACATATGATTAATAAATATTAAATATCTATAAAATGTTAAACTGGTTTGTAAACTGTTTTCACACTCAGTGGCTGGAAGTCAGTTGTAGTTTTTGTGTTTCTCTTTTTTCTGTTCTTGTTTCTCTGTCCTTCAGTGATTCTGCTTATCAGGTGTTCATCAGTTTCTCACTTCACTCTTCACTTTGTCAAGGGGACTATCTTAGTGAACTAATGCAGGGAATAGTGAATGAGGGTATAGGGTGTGATTGGGAAAACAGCCTCTGAGTGTCGATTTTGAGCAATGTTAATTCACAGTATAGCTATTTTCTCGAAAACGACAAATATTACCCAGAATGCACTGTTTTCTACAGTATATTACTGTTTTAATGGAAAATAGTATGAAACTATCAGAATTTGTGCCTTTTTTACAGCAAGGCTTAACAGTGCATCTCAGAATGTGTGTTCCATGTTTGTAATTTCACCGCTGTTACATATAATATAAAATAAAATATTACTGAATATTACATAAAATAAAATATTACTGAAGTCCATCACTGCTCTTTCCCATGAACGTGACTAATCTGCCAATGTAATTACAATCGTTCAGAAAACCGTGCTAAAGTGAGTCTTGAGGGTGAGAAAGGGAGGGGGAAGCGAATCCATAGCCAGAAACTATTGCTTTGAGTATTTAAGGAGGCGAACCTCCCTTCATATATGAACCAATCATCGTAGAGATGTAATTTACTTGAAATTAGTTTTAACTGCTTCTGTTGGTAATCTAGCAAGTGAATTCATTATGGAGGGTAGAGATATTGAACATGTAATCGCCATTAAATTTACCAAGCTGCCATTCAAGCTGCAGCTCCAAATTTAAAACGAAGGAAGACACCAGCTGGACATCACAGGACAGTACATCAAACTGAGCATCAGTCATCTTCACTAAATATGACTGAACGTGCTCTTTTAATATAGACATTTAAATAGACAGCAGGATGGTTATTTTTCTTCAAATGATAGGTGAGTGAAATTATTAAATCAATTTAAATCGTCTTGCTATATGTGTGTCTAAAAGTAAAAAAAAAAAAAAAAAAAAAAAAAAAAAAATAAGTAATCAAATACAAACCTTCTCCTTTGGTGGAATGCCTCATCAAGATCTCTTTATTGAGTTTGTCAGCATTGGCCATGGCGTAGGACGTCATCGCAACAGCGTAAGGATTGGTCAGTTGTGGAAGTCGACCTTCTAAGAAAGCAACAGCCCTCCTGATACTTCCATCCAGACTCTATAAAAGAGTGTGTAAGAGGTTAGACTTAGATCAAATCTCAAGACCCTGCATTCTCTTTCATTCTGTTGCATATAGATGTTTCTGAAAACAAATGCATGAATATTAATTTGGTCGTGCAGATGTTGCTGACTGTACTTACACCAACTGATCCAGCACAGATCTGTCTGCCCTCTTGCATGGCAATCACAACAAAGGCCGTCAGAGAGGCATCAGCATCTTTACCTTGTACATCACCCTGGAATAAAGCACACATAAACAGACTTTATCACAAATCATTCTAATAGCTGAGTTTTGGTTTGGCTGGTCAGCATGGCCCCATTAGAAGATGCTCTGTCTGGCAAAGTTATAATATAATAGCACACTTTGTGCTTCAATGAACACTTTCAGCTCCATGAAGATCCTACGATAGAATTGGGCCTATACCTTGGCACATAATGTTTTTTCTTTGTACTGTAGTTTACTGTAATCATTTCATGCACAACTACTGGTACACCATCATTGCCTCCAACCAGGTGAACTCAAATACAGTCAGTCATGACATTCATAAGATAACATTCAACTTACCACCATCGTTCCATGAATTACAGGTGAATCCTCTTTAAAGGAGCCGTCTGCCAGTTGTTTGTGGAGAACCAGCCACTTGAGGGCGCTGCAGATCACATTGTCCTCCATAGCAATTAAGTTATTGGCCATGATGAAGACTTTAGCCACATATGCAGTCAGCCTTTAACAGCCAAGCAGAATAATAAGGATAATAATTAAGCTCATGAAAAGTCTTAAATATCTTAAATGGCATAAGAAAAGTCTAAGTTATTTATTTATTTAATTTTAGGACTGAAAAACAGTAATCGTGATACTGCTTAATGTGACTGTTAAAGTCACCAGAAAATCAAAATGGCCATTTAAAAAAAAAAAAAAAACATAGCAGTATTTAATATAAATGATTTATCTGTGCACATCATCGTCATAAAAAAAAAAAAGAACATTCAGTATATACAGTAGATTTTATGAGTATCTGCACAGTAATCTGTTTTTTTTGGTCTTTCTATAAACACATTATTATGGTATCGGCAAAATAGGTGGGGGGTGGGTTGGTGTTCAACAGAAGACACCAGTGGTGAGATCCGCTCAGGGAACCAGATACTTGACACTAGGGCTGAATCCGAAAATCGCTCCCTAAATCCACTAATGAAAAAGGAGTGAGCCACACAAGGGCCGTCATTCCACGCTGCATGTGGGCCAGATCCGTATTCCACAAGTGCCAGATGTGGGCCGTATCTGGGCCGAAACAATGTTGCTATCTGGGTAATGTCCACTATGGTTTCGGACACCACTGCAAATGAAGGTCCCCTCAAATAGTGATTTATTTAAGGGTATAGGGGGCAATTTCGGACACAGCTTTGGTGAAATAACCTGCAGGAGAATGGGAGGACACAGGCAGAAGCAGGACACAAGATGATCAGGTGAACACAATCAAGCAAACGAGGAATAATTCACCTACTTATACTATGCCCTGAAAGTATGTACTTTTTGTGAAGAAAGAGTACATACTTTTGAGTGTGTAGAAGAATAGTAGATAAGCTTTAGGACATACTATCATGTCATATGGTTGCTCTCTGATGCATCCTGTCACAGTAAACTGACCTGTCAATCATCTTGTCAAAGATAAATCCTCCACATTTCATTTCATTTCATTTCATTTCCTACCGTATTGGAGAGAAATGCAGAAGCACGATGATCTGCAGTCGTGGGTCTTTCTTGCGGAGACTCTTCTCATATTCATGCATAACAATGATTTAAAAGTTAATGGCCAAACGGATCTTTCTAAAAGTCAACCTTGTTATTGCAGATGAAATATAACATGGATAACATTAAATAATTTTTTTTTTTTCAGGTTAAACTTTGATTAGTCACTCAAACCTTTATCTAAACCTCTCATTGTCGTTCGCGCATATCTGCCATGTTTTGTAGTTTTTTAACACTTTTTACTCGTGTTTGTAGTTCCTGCTCCAAAGCGCAGTGGGTTATGGGTAATATGAGCTGTTTTGTGCTGCGTTCCAGTCCACTTTTAGACACGCACTTACGAACTTACCTAAGCACTTCCCCTCGGGGGAATCCAAAATACCAAAAACACAGAAATTAATTTACCAAGTGCTGCTCAGCCTGTTTGTCCAGGTAGCGTAGGATCCATCTGATTTACGGTAACTCAGCTGCCGTTGATAACCTTAATAATGAAAAAAAAAAAAAAAGAGTATTTGTCTTTGTTCATCATTTATATGTATTTATATTTATAAAATGTTGTGATGCTGAATTCAAGATTTTCTTAAGAGTTATCTTTCAGGGTTTTTTATTTATTCAAATCGTACACTGCGTCCGAAATCAAATACTTCCCTACTATATTGCATGCGAAAAACAGTACGCCAACAGAGTAGTATGTGCGGATGCATAGTATTGGAAAAACAGTAGGCAAAAAGTCCCTGGATGACCTACTACTACTTAGATTCTGGAGTTTGCATTCGATGGACACTATGGACGAATGGGATTCGATTTACTATCCCATGAGGCCACGGGAGAGGATTTATGAATGACAGTGAACTGTCGCCAGTAACAGCATGGTGAATGTAGTATGTCCGAATTTCATTCATACTATATAGAACATACTCTTTTAACGGTCATGAAGTTCAAATATTTAAGTGTAGTACCAACTCAGACAGTACGTGATTTCGGACGCAGCGATAGTCAGATTCTGTGTATCTGTTGTATCCTGCTGACCTGTGTTGATGTGTGTAATGGCTTCATTACGGCGGTCTATTCCAACAGTCTCCCACTGATTGGTGCTGTCCAGATAATGAGTGGCAATGACAGGTAGAGTCATGTAGATCATGTTCTCCTCTCCATTACCACTGGGCTGGACAATAAACCGTCCCATGAAGTCTCCACTGATGACGTGCTCGACTTTCTGAGAGATCTCTTCACCTGGAAGGAGGAAAGAGGAATTTTCATTTTCTGTATTATTCAAGACATGAAGGAATATGTTGTAATCAGATGATTGTAGATCTATTAACCTTACTAGGTTTTTTTTTTCTTACTAGTGACTGTGACGAGCCAGTAAGCAGGTGTGTCTTTAATCCGATCACGTGGGATTTCAGGTCTTATGACTACATGTTGCTCTCCACCTGGGGTGAAACACATGGGACATGGGAAGTGTGAGGAGTCATTAGAACTGATCATAGGAGAAACATTTTGGATTGCTTTGGTGAGTATCAAGCCAGAAAAAAAGCAGATGATTGTGATCTCTTGATTAGAATGATAATGGTTATCAATTCTGTGGTTCTCAATAAAACTCACCAGTTTGAGCAGGACTGAGCTCCAGATTAAATGTATTTAACTGAACTAGCACACCGTCAGACTAAAACAGAGAGAAAGAGAGAGTTAGCAGCCGATATAATGCAGGTTTCTCATGGTCTTCAACTTTTCCAGCATCTTGAAATGAGTTATCAGTTATCATCATTATCATTATCTTGTGACCAAAACAAGTGAAATCCTCCAATTTCTATTGACCTGATATTTCTCTCTCACACACACACACACACACACACACACACACACACACACACACACACACACACACACACACACACACACACACACACACACACACACACACACACACACACACACACACACAACACACACACACAACACACACACACACACACACACACACACAGGTTATTTACAATCAATCTTGTCCAATGAACATTAAATATACATTTGGTAACTATGCAAAGTGTACATTTGGTAAACTATTACTTCATGGGGAAACTGAACCAATCCAGGTAGAACAATTTGATGTAGTAAGAAATACTTAAATTCTTAAAAAGTTAGTTCAGAATTTTCATTTTTGGGTGAACTAACCCTTTAATAGAGCTTGTACATGCATATCAATAATTGGAGCACAAAACAACAGCAACAAAATTAGGTTTTAAATGAGCCCTAACTGAATCTTGAAACCCTAGATGCAAGTTTAATATTTTAAATAAAAATGTTTTAATTACTTTACTATTTTTCACATATCATATAGCAAGTATTACACTGTTAACCCCTGCTGTAATGTCAAATTCTGACAGTATCATACCATTTTCCTTTAAAACAGTAATATACTGTAGAAAACAATGCATTATGGGTTATATTTGTCGTTTTCGAGAAACTAGCAACAAAATTACTGCCACCACTGTTGAGAGACGTGTTGATTTTTGATATCTCTGTTTCTACAAGACAGTGTTGCTCTGTTCCTTTGGTTGTGCATGATTTGTAAAAAAAAATAAAAATAATTGTCATAGTAACTCATTACTGTAGTTTCACAGTAGTGGTAATGTAACACGTTTGATACTATGGAAGCTTATGTGTAGCAATATTCAATTTGAAATGTAATATGCAAAATGACAATGCAATATGTAAAATGGCAATGCATTTCTGTATTTAAATTTAAATTTTCCCATCATTTGTGCAACGTTTGGTGCAAAATGAAAATGAAAATTAAATTATAAAATTTACATTTGCCATTTCATACACTAGTTTTAATATGTAAATTGGATAAATAATTTAACGCTTTATAAGTTGCAAAATTTAAATTAAAATGTATTACAGAAATGATTAGATATGTTTAACATGTTCAAGCAAAAACTGTGGCAAAATTGTAATTTAAATGTTATTTTTTCTTAATTGCATTTACACTCACAGTTAAGACACTTGCGATTGCATTTCCATTAAGTGTCACGCAATGTATGGAATGCCAAAGCTGCCAATATTAAAAATAAATAAATACATAAATAAATATACAAATAAATGTAAAAAAGAAAAAATAAATAAATAAATATATAAATAAATAAATATACATAGAAAAGCAAAAAAACGAAAATAAAGAATTATTTATAGATTTATTTCCTTATTTATGTATATATTTATTTTTTTTCCATATTTATTTATTTATTCTTTTATTTATTTATACATTTATTCATTTCTACATTTATTTATTTCAACATTTATGTATTTGTACATTTATTTATTTCTTCATTTATTTATTCCTACATTTCTTCCTGCGCAGGGTAATGAGTAGGGCGTGGTTTACCTCAGACATAGCAATCGAGCTCAGAGTAAGCGAAGGCGAAGGGTTGAGGCCACAGTGATACCCTGTCGCGAAACACAATAAGTATAGCTCACTGACGTTGATGCGGTCTGTGACTGCGAGGTATATTGTCAAAATCCTAAATCTTACTGTCTGTGTGACATGGATAGGCTACTCTTTATTCCGGACATGGCCTAGAACATCGTTTGGTCTGGATTTGTAAAATGTCCTGGGCTAACAAACATGAAACAGGGACTCTGAAACGGAAGCGTTTGATATTTTCCATTTTTCGGTCAGAACTCACGGAAAGGAAGCAGGGCACATATAGGCTACAGTGAAGTCGACGCAAGCATACTGACCAATGCTTTTGAAACAAGACCATTGCATTTTAATGTAGCCTAATTTCCAAAAACAATACTGACAGCAACAGAATTTTTTTTTAATTCTATTAAGCGGTGGTAGTCTTTAGCATAAACTCATGTCCAGGGCCAACCTTATTAAATGTATGAACGTCATGTTAATCCACATCGATAAATTCAGTTAGAGGATAAGACTGTAGGGCAGTGTTAATTTCGTTGACGAATAATTTTCGTCATTATTTTCGTCAACGACATTTTTTCACAGACGAAAACGAGACGATAACTAAATAAAAACTAGTTTTGAATGACAAAAACTATTCATTTAACAGGTGGTGCCTGTATAGTTGCATTAATATATTATATTAATATAATTTGCAATATTTTATCGTGGTCTCAAATTAAAAAAAGTTCACAGTAATACTTTGCTCACATTATTTGTGCATTACAAATTTTAGTTAATACATTTAAATGACAGTTGGTCAATTTAAGGCAGTCGAATTCTGCAAGTGAAATTAGTTAACTTGAGTTATAATTTCATTTTTACAGTAACATCCTGTAGATTGCAGTACAATTAACAGTAAATTACCACCAGTGCAATATCAGTTTAATCAAAGTAATAATTAGCTGATTATCAAAACAGTTGTTAGTTGCAGCCATATTTTGTTACCAGTTTGTTTTTCAGAACCTGATACAGTGATTCAGATGCAATTGAAGTTCTGACAACGCTTTAAATTCTGAACACCTTCCTATTTACATAGAAACCCAACAAATCATCCTGTTCCCTATAAAACTGTTAGTGTGAACATATTATTGAAAAACAAGTGCCAGTCAGACGTACCACCACCTTCAGGGTCTTTCTCACTCCATCCTCATACTCAAATAATGAAGCTTTCACCTCAATATCATGATCTCCCAGAGTCATGGGAATAATCACATATGAAACCGCTATGCTGGAGTCTTTGTCAATGTTTACTGTTGTTCTGTATTTGCCTTTCTTACTGGCAGAGCTGCAAACATGTTCTGTCTCCATAAACTCCACACGCACCTGTGAAAACAGAAGAGTGAGACACATATTACTTCAATATCTAGGAAACTTCCAAAATTAATGGATTTGAAATTAATTTAAAATGTGTGATGGACATTTCTGTTTTGGTAAAGGACATTATCCTACACTTTTCTTTAGTTTGAGTCACAAGCATCTCAGAAGCCTGAAATGAGTCTCAGGATCCATGTACTACAATGATGCACATAGTTTTAATGTACACCATAAAACCTGAATGCATTTTTTATATTAAATCTGATGTACCCTCTTCAGATTTCTTGGTGTGTAGTTGTGAATAATGGCCTTGATTTCCAGTTGTTCACCGCGCACAGCTGAATAAGGGATCTTTAGGTCAATGAAAAAGCTCTTAAAAACGATCAGCTCCTCAGGTTCTGCCACACAGATGCCTTTGAGGAGGAACACAGACACACAGAAGGGTTTAAAGCAGCAGCTCCTGTATGATGATGATGTTTTTCAGACCATGTATCCTGTGTTTGCAGCTTCATCTTACCAAGTGTTGGTGACAGACTGACAGCCAAGATCTGCCAGGTAGTAATAGAGTCTTTCAGGTAGATCACTTTATCTCTGACTGGTGCTGGACTGAGATATGAGGAAAATACAAGAAGACTGATGAAGTACTCTTTTAATGGTTGTTTCTCGTCAGACTCACACACACAGTCACACACACACACACTATGTCACCAACAGCTCATGTTGAATGACATAATTTGCAAGTGGTGTAAACGGGGCTCAACTGACCGGCTCTCCTACTCACCAATTCTCACATAGATCAATCTCTTCCCAAAGCCAACTCTCAGGGAACTGAGTACGTGACACGATATCATCAGAGTCTGTATAATAGTCATCATCATCATCTGTTGTAACAGATAAAAATGTGACAGAACCTAATACAGCAAAAGGACAAACAATCAAGTTTGTAAACAAGTTTGAGTTTTACAAAGTCAAGTAAAAATGTATTAGGGTTCCAAGCCCTGATTGGTGCTAGAACCCTATGCACTGATTTACCAATCATTTATTTTCTGAAAGTGTATTGGGGGAATGATATACATTTGTGAGAGAATGCAAAAGTATTGTCATAATATTTTTCCTCCCATCTCATATTTTTCCCATCATGTCCCTTAACGGGCTCTGTAGACATCATGGCTGGATCATTACTAGCATATTCTGATAATCCTCAAGATTATATTAACTTTATTCCAATACAGGGTCCATTCAAGCCACAATGATAGAAAAACAACAGCAGAGATGAACTCTAAAACATGTTTAATCTTTAAAAGGGTCGAATCATAAGAGCAGATTCTCACCTGATCTCCGTCTTCTCTTTGAAAGGAAGAGACACTCCGGCGCTAGAGGGAATTTAATTAGAATGAAATTAGCATATGGCGCTCTAATGTGTGAGAGGGAATTCACTACAATTGAACTTGATGCAGTGATTTTCCAGCGCCGATCATACCAACTTAAATTAGTTAACATAATAGACACTGGAGACATTCAGGGGCAAATCTCTAAGAAATTATTTTAATTGTATGTTCATGGACACTGCCCCTATATATTGTTTGTAGTGAAATATAAAATAAAATATAATAGTATTTTTTATTAAAATTGAAGAAATTACAAATATACATATATACTTGTTCTGGTGTCGGTTCCTCCTGCGGTGTGTGACTCAAACATCAGACCTGCATCACTGAAAACCCCCATACTCTCCCTTCCTCCTCCTGCCGTACAGCCGGTGTCATGCTTCTCTATGACGTCCCAGATCTAAAGGTGCAAAAAGACACCAGTTACATGCGGTTAAATCAGAGCTGATTGTGCCATGACGTCTGAAGAATGTGCTTCACCTGAGTCTGAGTGAGTCTGTTCTTGTTAAGGACATGCACAGCCTTGTCAACCACCACCAGCCCAACTCTAGCTCCAGGATCTCCAGTTATCTGCAGCTTGACCAGATCTCCTGTTTCATAGGTTTTCCTCTTGTCCTTCACCTGAAGCTTGAGCTGTTAAAACGAAACACACTGAATCAGATCTAGTTGATGAGCATGTCAACTATTTCTTGTGATGGTTGACCCACCGTTCCCATGCACGTGTCCTTCACGTCGACCCAGACTGAATCAGACACCACCTCAGACGAGCCCACATGGTAATAAGCCACAAAGCGGAAGGACGGCACCATGTCTCTGGTTACAGGTAGAGACAGAGTCACTAGAGCTTGTCCTCTTCTCTTTAACCTGTCCGCTTGAACAATCTGACCTTTACTTAAGATCTGAAAATGAGGAAGATGAGTATTTATGTTTTTATGGTATTTATGATATTCATATGATTTCAAACACAAGCTTTGGTAGTTAATCAGATATTGACATAATAAATACATTTGTGGTGCAGCTGAATATGAAATAACTAATCTTTACCATGTATGTGTAATCTTGATCTTTGACTCCTGGACTTTGTCCAGTGTACAGATTGACTGTCATTTGATCACCGATCTGAAGCTCTGCAGCATCAATGCCGATGTGCAGGTAATTCTTGGAATCTCCTTTGGGAATGTAAGCGAGAGCCGTCATCGTCTTCACTGCCTGCTGTTCATCTCTTAATTGTGGATCTTTGGTTTTTGCCTGAAAAGAACAAATACACTGTTTTCTGATGTGCTGTGTAGTATATACTCCATTGCTTGTTCAACACATTAGTTGAGTTTGCAGGTCTTACAGTGATCTGCAGTGTAGAAGATCCTCCTGGAGTGTTGACGATAACCTTTGCAATGCCATTGGCTCTTGTTTGACCTCTGACCCCGCCAGGATTGACCTCTACTTCCACATTCTCAGCAGGAGTCTGGTCAGGGTTTGTTACGTAAACCTGTTATATATAAATAATATATTTATGAAATTGTTCCTTAGTTCCTGCAACCCTTCAGGTTTGCAACTGTTTTGTAGGGATAGGCGATATGGCAAAATATATCTTTATTTATACATCTATATAAATATATAAATGCCACAAAAGGAAAGAAAAGACTATCGCAACTTTCGTCTCATGCAGATTTTGTCATATCGCACACATCTACTTAGTCTATGTAATGTTTATCTATGTTTATACCGAGACACTGAAGGGCATCCCAGGTTTGAAGAATTGTGGTGTTTTTTTGAAGTGGATGGTGTACGGTGACGTCACAATCTGAATGCCTCTCCTTTCTGCTTCCACCATTTCACTGCCTGAAACACACACACACACACACACGATTAGCCTCTCATATACATTCACACACAGGCATGTAAACATACAGATGTACAGTATCTGTTGAGTCTTACCACTTTCTGTTAAAAGACTGGCTGAAACATAGATTGATCGTCCAACCAGCTGCTTAATGTCTGGAAAGGTCTTAGTGATCATCTCCCTGCTCAGTTCTGCTGTACCTTCTCCTTCCCTAATCTATTCATATGAGAAAGACATTGACATCAGTCTACAAGACAAGATAAAAATATATTTAATGTTTTAAGTCACTCTTTAGGTGAGGAGAAATGAGATTGATCCCAGCTTGTAAACTGTTTAATGTCTCCCACCTGAACTCTTTGAAGAGAGGCAGGAATACTTGTTTTCTTCTCACCGTCCATCACACCAAACATCACAAATGCATTTCCTTCCACCTTCTGTCCAAACAGGTACCTATAAAAGCACAGGCAATTTCTGCTGTAAAAACTGAACAGTGACGACAACTGCGCTTGATCCACGTCCACTTTCATTACATAGAAAAAAAAGCAGCTTAAACGTTTGTCTAACAACCTTCTTTTCTTTGTCCACAGTCATACATGTTTTGAACAACATGAGGGTGTGATTTTAAGTTTTGGACTATTTTGAACTATTCAATTAAGGAGCTCTTTTCCTGTTCTGACATACAGAATACATGTTTGCTGGTGTAAACCAGAGGGTTTTAAAGTCAAAGAGTGGCAAATAAAAAATGCTATAAAGTAATAGTCAAGAGCAATGAGTGATTCTTTTCCTCGACCTCAAAGAAGGCACTAGGAGATGCTCCTCCTCGCATCCAACGGTTAAAGGAGAACTCTGGTCACTTTTAACATTGAGCTCATTTTATTGTAAATTTGGAGTGCTGTCAATACAGAGAACAACGACAAAAATCGGTGTTGCCTACACCGTGTTATCCTCTTTTTAAAATTTGCACCCTGTTGACTTCAGTGGGGCAAGTTTTAAACCTGCTTTTAGCCTCTTAACATCCTGGATGTGTCATTACAAGTGCCCAGCCATGTGAGTGATTCCTTCAGAGTGGACACGGTGAATCTGACTGCAGTAGATGTGAAAGATATTAATAAAAATGATGTTATTTCAGCCAGCGCACATACCTGTATTTACATCCTGTTTTCGGTCGAAGTCCATAGTAATCGATTTTCGAGTTCACACACATAGGTTTAGTTACCTATGATCACGCACGTGAACTCGACATGTGCTATGTGATAAATAACTCAGCAAGTAACACGGAACATGATGTACAGGTTCATGTAGACTGCATACAAAAACACCTACCAGTGTCTGAGGATAAATGGAGACAGATTGCTGAAGCAACGGCAGACGACCGTGAGCTACAAGCTGTAATAGACAAAATCCACCTGCCAGGAGATCAGAGGTTGCCAAATCCATATCAGAGCTTTAAAGACGAGCTGTCAGTTGTGGATGGTGTGCTCCTGAGAGGTGAACCGATTGTCATACCTACCTCCATGCGCTCACAAATGGCAAAACTCACGCATGGGGGACACTTAGGGATTGAGAAATTCAAGAGACGTGCAAGAGTTTTGATGTATTGGCCGAACATGAATAGGGACATTGAAGCACTGGTGCAGCGCTGCGAGACATGTCAGCGGCACAGGTACCAGCAACCTAAGAAACCCCTTATGGCTCACAGTAAACCTGAGGAATCATGGAGAAAGGTCAGTATAGACTTATTTCACCTAGCAGGGAGGGACTACCTTGTCATCCTGAAATACAAGTCAAACTATCCAGAGCTAGCGATGCTGACTAATACAACAGCACAGCAGGTGATAAAACACACTTAATCCATCTTCGCAAGACATGGAATTCCGGTGGCTGTGGTGAGTGACAACGGACCACAGTTCAGCAGTCAGGACAACAGAGACTTTGCAGAGACTTATGGGTTTGAACATGTAACATCAAGTCCACTGTACCCGCAGTCAAACGGCTTGGCTGAAAAAGGAGTGCAGACTGTAAAGCGTCTGCTACAGAAAGCTGCTGAGACGGGAGAGGATCCTTATTTAGCACTGCTAAACTACAGAGCATCCCCACATCCCCTACAGAGCATTGAATGTGGACGGTCTCCAGGTGAACTTCTCATGAACAGGAAGCTGAGAACACGGCTATCCTCAGCAGAACACCTGCTTCAAAAGAGACACGGAGATTATCCAAAGATAAACAGCCAGAGCAGAGCCTATGACAGGAATGCCAAACAGTTATGTCCAGTGGAACAAAAGGACACAGTACGTGTCAGATGTGATAGAAAATGGGGACCTGTAGCGAATGTCATCAAAGAGACAACACCAAGATCCTACGAGGTACTTACTAGGGATGGGACGGTATGAAAATTTAATATCACGATACTAGTGACCAAAATACTACACTATACGATACTAGTGACTGTGTCAGGGACAGCAGATGTAAACTAGCTATTAGCTAATTCTGGTACAATTAGTTTTAATTGTGCATTGTCCCTGTAAAAATAAACAATAAAATGAAATGAAAATGAAATGAATGAATGAAATTATCGCGATTATCAATATTATCACGGTTTTGTTAAAACGAGATGAAAGTGTTCAAAAAGAGTTGATGCTCACACTGAAGACATTTCAACAAGTTTTATATTTGAAAATCAACAAACAACAAATAAAACAAGCAGCTATATGCACTTTTTAAAGCATTTCCTTCCTTATAATGACGGTCGTCAATAGCAACGCATTATAAGACCGCGCACATGCATTGTAACGGCCACCTAGTGTTAAGTAGTGTTCATGACATGAATGTGGATGTGATAACTTCTTCTATGGCGTACGTTATTGTATGCATGCTGTTTTTATGTGAGCGCGCACGCACAGTGAGAGTGAGATTGATCACGCAAAGAGGATGACCGTCCACTGCTGACCGTTGTTTTATTATAATGTGTTTACTTCCACTTTGATTTGTAGCGTGTTTTAGAGTTTTCTTTTCCCTTTTAACATTCGCTCTTCGACATGTATGAAGAGTGTGCTTAACTGAGAGAAAACATCTATAAAAGTCTCGTGGAACTACCAGTTCATTTGCAATGTCTTGTATTCTTCATCTGGGCAGACTTCAAACTCTCTGACAGACGTTACAACATGTATCACAACGGACGCGCTCTCTCGTTTCATTCAAATACAACTTGCCGTCTTGCGTCTCCGTTTGACATCTTAGACATCTTGTCTGAACGATTGTTTTGTACGCTGTACATGATTTAGGCTATAAAAAGGTAAGAAAACATTCATCTCAATTCAATATCCCCGTAATTATGTGGTAAAAAAAAAAAAAAAATTGGTGTAATAAGTGTATAGTGAATATAAATTGTTATCCCTTACATGTCACTCTTAATAGTCTTGAACTTGTTCGTTCGTTTTTGGCTAAGCCACTTGCTGCGAATATTTCTTTGCGGAAGCCTCACGTTTATTGATATAAAATAGTTCAGTTTAAAACAAAATTTCATTCCCAATTATTTCCCAGACGTAGTTTTGGTATTGAGGTCAAAGTTAACTTGCCTTGCGTTCGCTACAACAGTCGGTGATGGTCACACAAGACGACTAGGCAGATCTGAAGTTATTGCAGCGACTTTTTCTTGTTCCCTCAGGACTTTTGTTAAAGCCAAAATATGACCACACCTCAGAATTGGTTCTTTTAAAAGGCTGAAAAATCTCCCGAGCACGGTCACTGCCTTCCGCAATTCCTTCTTGAATAAAAAAATAACATCGCGCCTGCGGCTGCGTCAGACTGTTGCTGGCTGAACAGGATCTAAAATCGCGATAATCAAACACGGTTTTAATGATAATTAAATTTTAAACGATATTACTAACCGTCAGTGCATTTTATCGTGGTTTATCGTGAAACCGGTAATCGTCCCATCCCTAGCACTTACTGAGTATGGTAACACACTGCGAAGAAATCGCCGTCTCCTGCTGAAAGTGCCAAACACCTGTATTGAAAGTACAGACATAGTTATCTCTGATGGACTAACTGAGCAAACACGAGTAGAGAAAACTCACCTAGCTCTACATCTGTCACTGAAAACATCACAGAAAACTCACCTTCCACTGAGATAGGTCTGGGAAGACCACATCGTCATGCAATGAAACCTAAAAGACTGATAGAAGAGTGTTCAGTTAGGTTTGTTAAAAAAAATAAAAAATAAAAAATAAAAAAAAATTACATAGTATTTGTGACCCGTCACGGAAACCAGGGACACAAATCGGCAGCACAACTTTCAAGCAAAATGAGAAAGAAGCGTTTTTTTTTTTTTTTTTTTCAAAATTGGTGATTTTCGTTTTTTTTTGCAGAATCAGAATATAGATCACGAAGAAGCCTCTCCATGTTTGAGATAGCAGTATTTGTATATTTAAAAGCGTACATTTTGAGGTTGAAATCGGCTTGTTTTTCGGAGATTCTAGCACGCAGTAGGGGGGTGTCATTGTTGGTGTGTATTTCCATACTGAATAAGCCGGCTTTTGTTTCTTTTGTTATTGCCCCCGCCCTCCAAGGGAACAGCGTGGCTACTTATTATGCAGCGCTCTCAGCAATCTGATTTCAAAATTCAATGAAGATGGACGCCAATAACATTACGATGCCCAGCAATCGATATAAATAGTAGGTTACATGTGGTTTAATTTGTTGTTTAATAATTGTGTATCTTAATGGTCCAGTGGTAAAGCTTTCGCCAGCTGTGTCAGAGGTTCTGAGTTCGAATCCGCCCTCATATAGGTTTTTTTTTTTCTCGTATAGTTTTTTTCTCTCATCAAAACGATTATGTTCATCAGTGGTTGCATATCAAGCAGGGACACGCAAACGTTTGCATTATGTTTTGTGATTTCAACAGAACGAATAGAGAGTATCCGCAACGCAACGGATTGAAGCACACTTCGAGTGAAGGCAGTGCGGCATGTGCGCGAGCCATACGAGAAAACACTGTATCTGCGCCACTGATCGCAGCGGCAACGAGCACTTTGATCACTTGATAAAATAAAAAAAAAACATTTCAGCGCTAGTATCTTATTTAAAAAACGAACGAAATGAATGCTCCGCCAGTTAACTGGAGATGTTTTATTTATTTGTAGAATTGGTACATTCGTGTCGCGAGATGTTTTAAAAAGTGCTGGGAACATGTCCCATCCGTCCCACCCGCAAATTACGCCTATGCCTATTTCCATAGTTTATTGCTTATTATTTATCATTAGCAAAAGTTTGTTTCATGTTGCACGAGTAGGCTACACCGAAGAAAATTCCTAGTCTGTGAAACCTTTCATTGACAATGGCAATAAAATCTATTCTGACTCTGATTCATACTTGGATTCTTAGGCTCAATCCCAATTCACCCCTTGCCCCTACCCCTTGGCCCTACCCCTCCGTTTTGCGCGTTCCCGTGAAGGAGTAGGGTTGTCTCGATTCTCTTTTGGTTGGAGAGGTAGGGGTAGGGGGAAGGGCCAGATAGCCCTTGAAACGAAGATTTTTCGGGACCACACTTCAAACAAAGGGGTATGAGAAATATACCTGCATACACCGGCTACAGAGGCAACATGACTGCCAATAATCATTTTCTTTATGTCACATTCAATCTTGTGTTCATATTTACGGTCATGTTCTTCAAAGAAACGGTTGCAAAAAAATCGCTAAAGTTCGTTAACAATATGACGCGTGTAAAAAGCAAAAGTTTGAAGTGAAGTGGACGCGCGAATGAGGCGAATTCGCGTCCACCGTGCCGCGCTAAACGCCTCATTCGCGCCGCAAGACCTCCAGACGCGCGTAAACGCGTCTTAACATTGAAATCACTCGTGCCAGACGCTCTATTCGCGTTTGGTGTGAACGCAGAGGCGTCGAAGATATCGTCATCTCCGTTGTTTTCTGTGAACTTCAGAAGAAAAATGCACAAAAAAAAAAATAGCTGTAAAGGTCCTTTCACACTGGACGCGATTTTGACGCACGAATAATTCGCGCAATGGTTTTATTTTTTGATCAGCTGTTTGTGTAATGAGCGCTTCCACACCGAACGCGAATGTGCTGCGGCGAAAAAACAACTTTTATTTTTTCCGCTTCGATGTCGATTTTTTTTTTACTTTTGCGGCGACAGAAAAGGCTTCAGCCAATCGTATACTATACAAGGACAATGATTGTGTGACGTAGCATTGCCAACCAACTCGGTTATCACGACTGTGAGTATGTTGTGTGATAGTTTTCGTCATTGTATAGTCCTGTCCTGCGTTAGCTAGAAGGCTAAACTACATTTGGGATAGAAAGCTAATCGTCAAAGATAGAGATAGAGACCGTGTTTACGCGAACTCATGTGATGGGTTTTGACGCGAACTATTCGCACACAAACTATTAGCTTTTTCGTTACGCATCCGGTGTGAAAGGGCCTTAACTCACGCAAGACTACAGCTGACGACGGCATCTTGGAAGTTTGTGATAAACAGGCGCTAGCAACGGACGTATAATGACGTGTAACGGTGTAGTAGTGGTGTCCCATTTCTTAGGGGAATATTTTCACCCCTACGCCTTGCCACTCTGTTTCAAGGGGCAAGGGTAAGGGGTAGGCGAAGGGGTATAAAATAGAATTGGGATTGGGCCATAGCCTACTCATACTGTGTGTGTATATATATATATATATATATATTAGGGGTGTAATGATACGTGTATTCATATTGAACCGTTCGGTACGAGGCTTTCGGTTCGGTTTTCGGTACGCATTTTCAAACCAAACGGTACGTTTTACCATTTTTCCTGCCGACCAAAATTTCGTTATTTCAACATTTATATCACATAGCACATCCTGTTTTTGATTTGAACATTGTCTAGAGTTTATCCTATTTTTTATTCAGTGTACACAAGAGTTGCCTATACAGTTTTATCGGTAGATGCTAAGAGACATTTATTTATATATTACCTGTTTGCAAACTTTATTTATTTTTTCTTTGATGGCACATTTTCCTGACCTTTCTGCTCCTTTACAGGGGGTATGGCTTATCTAAATGAGATGTAAATGAGCCCTATTGTCACTCCCAGCAGGAGAGAGAGGTGAGAACTGCACAATCTTTAAAGGCCGTTTTCTTCCCTTTGAGCTTTTTTGAGTGCCTACCTTCAAATGGCCACAACTTCTCCAAATATTATCAGATTTCCATGTGTTACACATCACTGGAAAGCTTGGAGACTACACTTTCAGAATCTGTGAATAACTCAAAATGCCCCAGAACCGACTTGTGTTCCTACTTTCCGTGATCGGTCACATTTACTAAGTATTTACTTAGTTATATGCAACAAAGTTTTGTGCAGCTAATGTTAGAAATACACAGCAAGATTGTGTTGAACTAACTTGTTTGTTTGTTTGTTTGTTTGTTTGTTTGTTTTTTGCTGTTATTATGAGTAAGTGCTGTTAAAGTTGACAGACCTTGTTTAAGTTATAGTTAAAAAAAAGGGAGATGTACTGATATGGATTATTGTAACAGTTAACCAACAGAGTGTTGCTTTATGTTGCTTGTAAACGGATGTGGAGCAATAAAGCACTCTTGAGAATGGCAGTCTGTGTGAAGAGTCCAGTCAATACACCCCCCATGTCAAAATGCCCAACTTTACAGCAGAAAAAAATATGTCCACAGCCTGGTACAAAAAGTGGTTTTGGTCTATATAGATAATTTTGCCCTTCATGACAACTGTGAGGGGGGTGACTGTTTGTATAGCTCATTCGTTTAAATTATATTAAGCCTTAAAATTCGACATAATTAAGGGCGTGGCCACTTGAGTGACAGGTGGATTGCCGCTGCTGTCACTGCTAGCCGTTTGTCTGCTGTCTGTTAGCATCCCAACACCTCAGATAATTCCAGCTGCTGAACTTGCCATCTCTGCCGTGTTTGTGCTTTTTTCGGGATTATTTCATACAATTTAATACACGACAGACATCCTGTAGAATTCAATCAATCAGATCGCGACTTCGCAAATCCTGAAGTGTTTCCAGTAAATTGTGCCATCCATGGTCGTCACTGAAGATGAGACTACCATGTTCCTTACTACCCTTTAGCACACTCAAAAACTGTGTGCTTCCCCATTACCGACTCACACACTTCTTGTTTCTCTAGTTATAATATGTCACAGCACCACTCAGTGGACAACAAAAGCTTTACATTATTTTGTACTTTTCATACAAATATTGTTCACACATTAAAGATTAATTTTCAATACACAGAAGCAGAACATATTTTGTCTTACTTGGCTTCAATGTCGACTATCAGGCTCTCGTCACCCACATAGAAGAAAGACTTACTGGGTCTTAATTCAATTCCAAATGTTGGCGGCACTATAAACCAAACCAGAGAAAAGACACAAATAAATAAAAACATTATCTTAGATTTTATCGCATTTACACAACACACATTTTGTTGACACACATCTTACCATATTCTTTGACCTCAAAGTCTGCAGTAAACGTCTTCTGAGGAGTGTGTGTGTACCGAGTGACAACCTTCCAGATCCCAAGACTGAAACAAAAACATTTCAAAACACTTTAACAAAATATAAATAAACATTATACAACAGATCAAATGAATCTTATGACACATATCACATCTATGAGTATTGTGTAGATAAATTAAACACAAATCATTGAATCATTAAAGTTCACTCAGGTTTAATATCTTCAGTCCTGTCAGCGTTTCACACACCTGGCAACCTCAGGAATGGGGTAGCTTCCAGACTTCATCCCTTTCACTGGATTTAACTTCTCTGATGAAAATGTGATGCCTTGTGGATTCTTCAGAAACACAGAAATCAGCATTAACACTGAGTGTTTACTGAGATCAGCAGTGTACATGCTCATTACAGCTGAAATGACACGAGTGTGAGTGTGAGTGTGTGTGTGTGTGTGTGTGTGTGTGTGTGTGTAATAACAGTGTGCACTTATATAAGTGTGTACCATGATCTCCACCGTGACGTCAGTCTGACTGAGTGGTTTCATGTTGGGCGTCAGAGAGAAAATCCTGTATTGAACTGCAAAAAGAGTTCTGATGTTTTTTACTCAGATTCAAACCATGAATACATGCAGCAGTCAGTTTAATAATAAACAATTATGTCATGCTTATGTAACATGTTTAAAATTGACTTTGTTGTATTTTTCCCAATTCTTTGCACTGAATCGTACCTCTGCTAGCAGGCGTGTAGATGGGCTTGTCTGTCTGTACAAATATATATCCAGACTGGAATGAGACCATGACCACTTTCTCCAGAGAGTGGGATGGAAACTGAGCTTGTAGATACACATACTGCTTCTCCAGAGGATCATCAGAGAAATAGATCTGATCATCAGGGATCTAAAGAACAGATAATCATCAGCCTAAATTATATCTGATGATAAATTAATCAGAATTAAACATCACTGCACTGTTATGTAGCTCTCACCTTTATATCTGTAAGGATCTGGTAATTGTTTTCTGCAGTCAGTGTCACTGTTTTGTCTGTTATCTCCCTGTCTTTCTTTGGGAAGTTCTTCACTGAGATCCTCACGTTCAGGTTTCCTCCAGAGTAATCCTGAGCCTCCACAAACATGTTCTCTGAGGAACCCACTCTCAGCAAATTAGGAGCTGACAGAACAAACCTGAGGAGATCAAATCACAGCGTTTCAAATCTTAAACTGATTATTAGTAACTCTATGAGCAAACGGTGTGTTTAATACTCACAGCGGGGCACACAGTGTGAGGAGGGGTGAGGAGAGAAGAACAACAGTCAGACACAGCAGTTTCACGTCCATCGTGTCTGTGTGTGTGTGTGTGTCTCTTTCTGTGTGAAACTGAACCCCCCCCCCCCCCCCCCCCCCAAAAAAAAACATGAAATTTAAACAATCTCCACTCGCTTCCCTCCCTAAAAATGGTTTAGTCCTATTGTTATTAATCACTTCAGTTCAGTCAGCGGAGGACCCAATAATAGAACCAATCAGAGTTCAGGCTGACCCGAGAACAGCTGAAGTTAGAAGTACGCAGTGGAAATGAGACTGACTGAAAATGTCGGGGAAAAAATGTGGGTACGTCATAAAAAGAAGGAGAGGGGAAAAGAAAAAAGAAAAGAGGGAGAGGAAGGCCAGAGAACTGCTAAATCAGTCTATCAAAACAAGATATTTAACAAGACAGGTTAGTGCACTGTATGGATGTCAATGTGATGGGATATCGTCGTGCTCTGATCATTTCGCTGCCAGATTTACTTTCACGGGAATAGGACACCTAACAGTGGCGCGGGGGGTTAAGCAATACAACCGAAAACACTTTCACTTTCACTATTAAAGGGGCAGTACCTTCACAATGTCCTAATGACAGTCTACGAGATTGCCACCACAGTTAAATGTTACAAATGAATTACAAGTGGCTAAAATGATCAACCAGTAGTAAAGTTAAAGTTGTTAAAGTACGTCTCCATTCCCTGGGGTTACATAAGTAACCTAGATGATCTCCATCTTTTACTTTTCAATAAATCATCAACATCTAAACCTGTTATTTCTCAATAAGAACTTCTGTAGACGTCTGACAGTCAGTCTGGTTAGTAATAAGTGAAGCTGGTAATGCTGTTTGTGGAGTTGTTTAATCCTCCTCTGCTGAGATCTTCACAGATCTGTTAGTGTTTAATGTTCTGTTGGGATTTAAAGGGTTTCTGTTGAGTTTTGTGGGTCACCATTGTGTTGAAGAGTAGAGCCTGTGCTTCAGTCCAGGAGAAAACATTGATGAGATGCTGCATGTTGCGTCATTTAAAAATCAGTTACTGTATTTTAGTGGTCTATTAACTACTGTAAGTTAATGTTCTTTTTTTTAGTTTTAATTGTCTTTAGTTTATTCAGTTGAGTTTCAGACATGCACTAAGTATTTGCAGTTTAATAAACACAAATAAATGCAGAGTCTATTATTTTCTTAGCACTCTTTATGTCTTTGTATTAGCAACTTTGAGTAAAACATTCTTGAGAAATTTAAAGCAATCAGTTTCCTCAAGTTTTCTAAGTACACTCAACTAATTACATTTTACAGTGTAAATATATTCACATATTTTTCAATATATGAAAAGTGGCAATTTCTTAATTATTCAATATATTGTAATATATTAACGCAATATTTTTTCAGAACATATTTAAGCCATTTAATAAATATGGAAACATATGTTCTTTCAGTAAGGGTGGTTATTATTTGGCTATGATTGTGCCAGTGGCTCATGTCTGTAATCTAGATTTGGGTCATCATGCATTTCTGTATGTGCGCTGAGAGAAACTGGCCTGACAACAATTTCTATCTGCATAGACGATTGTGAAGCACTTTTGTCCAACTTAAATTTCTGAATGTATCTCTCTTTCCTTCCCTCTGTACAACCGAGGTCAATAAGAAAAACTCAATACGCCAGATGATTAAAATGCCCCTTCTGTGTGATGTGTTATTTTCCTTTTCTAAACCAGTTTCCAGACCTGAACATCTCCACACAGCAGTGCTTGTGAGGTTCTGCTTCTTGAGTGCTCTAGAAAGGAGTAATTTACTCATTGCTATACAGATGTGAGGCATCACTGCATCGAATACATCTTCAATATCTTTTATTGTCCACATCAACTCCTGTCAGAAAGCGAATGTCAAGAATAATCATTCTAGACCATTTAAATTTCAGTGATTCTGCTTGTTATCATCAGGTGTCTTCAGTAATCAGTAATCACTAAATTATCTCATTAACTTTAACACTGCTTCAGTGTTACTTATAACACTCTGAGAGTGTGGATTATATAAACACTGAGCAGATTTTGCTTTAAAGTATTTTAGGATTATTAAAATGAGATACACATTTAAAATATCACACAAAACAAATTATAATGTTGGATTTGTGATTCAGATTGGAAAAAGTGATTAAAATATTCTTGCAAGGCACTGTATATTACACCATGATATAGTCAGCAGTCTAAAATGAACATTTTCAAATTTCATTACCTTTCATTTATTTATTAGACATAATTACAAAGTATTTTAGCTTTATTGAGAGTATGTAAGAGATGATGTTTAATTTCCTGTATTCAACAAATGTATAATTATGGAGCACATCCATCTGTCAGGAGTTTATCCTGGAGCGCAGAGATGCCGATGTACTGATCCCTGTATTCTGGAGTTTGACTTTCCTCTCTTGTCGGCCAGTATTCAACCCAGGTGTGCTCTTCAAAGATGTAGTGCAGACTAAAACAACAGAATAAAATTACAGATTTAACTACACTGTATGCATTGACGAAGCACATGCATCCTTTCTATAAGGGTCAATGTACAATATGGATTTCCACAGTGATAAAGGAAGAATTCTTTTTATTCGTGTTGTTTTTATACATGTTTGACAATCATTTAATACACATTCTGTTTCACCTGAACAAAACATTTTAACAGGACAAAATACGGTATATAGAGATATTAGTGTCTAATGGAGTCTTCTCAGTTGTATGGTTTTTCTTGTCACAAATAGATTCCAGTATAATGATTACATCATGCTGTCTTTGTTTTGGCAGGCAAAAGTTTTTCATATATTCGTATTTTACAAACAAAATAGATTTTGTGTCTTGTATTAAAATTAACTTTTTCTAAGAATTATTGCCTTATAATCAGCATTTTTCCCCTTTAACGTTTTACCTGCCACCAGGTAAATCTGAACATGCAATATATCAAAATAACAGAGCCTGCTTTATTTATATAAAAAAAAATTGCTTCTTGCATTCTGTTTTTTAATCAACACTTGGATGTGGGTTAGTTTCATAAAAAAAGCAACATTTTGAACAAAAATCTGATAAAATCACATGTTTGAAGACTTCGTCCAGATCGGATTCAGAACGATGATCAAAACACAGATGGAGTTGATCGAGTCCATTAACACCGCCAAATCTTCACAGTCGTTTCCTCTTGGGTCGACATTTGATTCATTAATGTTAGGCAGTTTTGATTTATATGCTGTTTAATGATCACGTTATTTTCCGTGCATAAGCAATGCTTCTATCGCTTGATTTTTGATCTGGAGATTCTGTACTCTTTCAGAAAATGCGTAATAGCGCTCCCTACCGTATAACAGTGAAAACATGCATTACCAGACATTTTCACTGGTGTGGAAATTTTACACGACGGAAAAATCTGTCAATGGCGGGGAAAGAGTTAATCACTGGACAGTTACACCACCTACACATTTTAAACCCCCACATAAACTCAAGTTCATCACAGATGATTTGTATTCAAATCATATAGTATTTGTTTTTCCTTTTTTCCCCAAGTGTATTCAAGTCTATTTTAGGTTAGCTTAGGCAAATCCTGTTATTTACAGACACAGAGTGTACACTTACTTTCCTCCGAGCTTTGGCAGGTCTTCGGATTTGCCTATGATGAGGTACGACTTGCCTTCTACCAATCCTAAACTCTCTCTGCAACTGGGACGACCCAAAAATTGTCTGACTTTCCCCTCAACATCCTCATCAGTGCCTACAGGACAGAACAGTGTTTAGGACACATTTGCTGAATATGTATCTGAAAGGACAAACTGCATTTAACTGGAATCATACAGATTTCAAATGCATTTCATGATCAGTGGAGAAAAATGGAGAGAATAACTGTACCTTCTTTCAGCACTTGCTCCACCTTCAAGTGATAGATGTCAGAGTCCTGTGCCAGATCCATCCCCACCACTGAGACTTTATAAACTGTCAAACATAAGTGTAATATTGTTATTGGCATAATAACTGATTAGAATGGATTTCAGTGGCAGAAGTCTGGACTGGATGATTCTGTTCTTGAGTTAAAAGCACAGTGGAAGGGAAGATTTACAGTGATTTAAAAGTGAAATTTAGGTTTGTTCCTCTCACAAAGCTTTCATTTGGCTTCAGGAGATATGGAAAACATGCACAAGTCAAATATCTATTTTTCAGTGTGTTTGCCATTTTTGGAGCTTAACAGACATGCTCTGTGTCACTATGAAGAGTGAACATGTCACATCTGTGTTTTGCATTTTGTCTGATTTATATTTTACCGCTCCCGATTTTTGCTATCTTTTTTTCATTCAGTTGTTCACTATAAGAGCAGCGTGAAACTTTTTTTCCTTTTGTGTTCAACTGAAAAACAACAGATTCATAGAGGTTTAGAACAACATGAGGGTGTGTAAATAATGAATCTTGATTTATGAAAGTATGACAGTGAATTAACAGAATACATTTACCATAACTCATGCCAGATCCACAGGATTTTTTCATACGTTCACACTCTTGTTCTTTTGGTATTTTTTTCTTCTGGTAAGAGCAGTTTTCTGTGTTCAGAGAAGTTCATGTTTATACACACAAATACACTTGTAATCACAAACATGCTCACAAATTGTTTGTTTCCTCGTCTGTATACAAGAATAAAAAAATAAAAAAATCATAATTTAATATTTAAAATTACACTGCAGTGAAAAAAAAAAAAATACAACCACACTTCAGGATATGGTCACTTTATACTATTATATGTGTGTGTGATAATACCTTCTGCACACGTGCACATATCTCCCTTACACAGTCTGTAGATAGCGCCATCTGCCCTTTCAGGGTGGTAGAACTTTGAACAGCGTGCATCTGAAACAAACACACACAGGTTTAATAAGTAATAAGCGAGGCTGGTAATGCTATTTTTTGGAGTTGTTTAATCCTCTTCTGCTGAGATCTTCACAGATTTAATGTCTTCTGTGGCTGAAGTCAGTTGTAGTTCTTGTGTTTCACTTTTTCTGTTCTTGTTAATCCTCTGTCCTTCAGTGATTCTGCTTGTTAACATCATAATGCTCAATCATCACTTAATTAATCACTTAATTAAATGTGCATTTCCATGTCTACTCAAAAAAAGGGGGGGTGACAGTTAAAAGGTTAAGGGGTCATGACATGGTTTTTGTTTTTGTTTTGTTCCTTTAGGTGCAATTATAGTATTACTATAGTTTTTTGGACAAAAAACGTTTAAATTTGAGTGATTTATGACATTTTCCCACCATCCTCTGATTCAAACAGCCTGTTTTGGGGGTGTTTCCCCTTTAAGAGTTCAGTGTTAATGCCCACTGTTATGATTGGCTAACGTCATTAGCTAAAAGTAGTTTTAAGATAAAATACATTACTTACAGTTTGCAGCGTCGTTGTTGGGCCCAGAAGTTAGTCGGCACGGCCTGATCTTTAAGTAAAGGGGTGGATGATTATGATTTCACTTTTTAATTTTATTTAGTGTGTAATGTTGCTGTTTGAGCATAAACAACATCTGCAAAGTTACAACGCTCAAAGTTTAGAGCAAAGGAAGATATTTGCTTTTAAAGAAATCACTTTTTAAGGACTACAACAAACGGCTGGTAGAGACTACATGACATTCCTCCTGGGTTAGTGACATCACCAACCCTAGAATTTACATAAACCTGAACACGATTTATAGATTATCAAGACAGAATATGCTAATCAATGACTAGAAGATAACTACACATAAGAAGCTACATAAATTCATCAACTAACCATTCAGAAATGTCCTGTTGCTTCTACACTCTAAAAAGAGATGTGTTAAAAAACAACACACATCATGTGTTGATGGTATTTTGACACGTTGTGTTGTGTATATTTTAACACACAATGTGTGTTAAAATGTAACTCTGGATAGAATAGCACTGGGTGGAGGAGAGTTTGTGTTTATGAAAAAAATGATAGGTATATTTTATATAGTATCCCATAAAATGCTCTAAAATAAATAAAGCAATACATTCAAATAAATAAATTAAATCTTAATTCATGAAAACTAAAGAAAATAAAGATCAACGGGTGTTTTTTTGCAGCCAATCACATCATGCCTCTTTTTCAGTGTCTTTTTCAAATGCTGCTTTCACTTGTTTTTAATAACCAGTGTATTAATAACTTTATTTCTGTCAGATGCACTGGGTGGAGGGCAGTTTGTGTTTATGAAAAAAATGATAGGTATATTTTATATGGTATCCCATAAAATGCTCTAAAATATCTAAAACAATACATTCAAATAAATGAATTATAAATAAATCTTAATTCATGAAACCTTAAAGATTAACGGGTGTTTTTTGGCACCCAATCACATCATGCCTCTTTTTCAATGTCTTTTTCAAATGCTGCTTTCACTTGTTATTAATAACCAGATTGACTTTATTTCTGTCAGACTCTACAGAAGCTCTTATTGAGAATTAACAGGTTTTGGTGTTGAAGATTCATTGAATGTTTCATTTAAAGTCACCAGAATCGTGATTAGTGTCAGCTTTATTTGAGCTATTGACTCTTTAACATTAGTTTTCTCTGATTGCTGTAAATGTGTATTTAATTTGCACATTTGAAACAGCAGAAATAATCATGAGAAAAATATGCTCAGATGATAATATTATCATCATGGACATGTAAGCTTGTTAAGCTAAGCAAGAGTTTAATATTTTAAAGATGAGTGTAATATATAAAAGATGATATTTAAAAAGATTAACACATTGCAATTAACTTAAAATTTAATTTTTAATACACAGTTCATATAGGACTTTACAGACCTTGGTATCAAACAGACATCAAGAATCAGCGTATGAATCTCAACAATGGTGACAAATGAAAAGCTTCATGCCGCAATGCATGCTGGGTGCCACCATAGTACAAATCTCATCCATGACTCCCAGCATGCATTGCGGCATGAAGCTTTTTGTTTGTCACCATTGTTGAGATTCATACGCTGATTCTTGATGTCTGTGTTTGACTAATTTCTGCTGCAGATTAATATTTTCAGAAAACATTTTTTTTTTATTCTGCACTGCTGGACAGCATGATGTCGTGTCAAAAGATCATTATAACTAACAGCACATAAATAAATTAAATGCGCATCATCCATTTACTCATAAACTTGACCAGATCAGCACTTGTTGATTATGACATCATCAAGAAACATCTGATCATATTTTCACTCGCCATAACAAATGTATTTTATTAAAATACAGTTACAGCAAGAGAAAAACTAAAAGACGAGTAAAGGGTCAAGAGCTCAAATAAAGGAGCCATTAATCACGATTCTGGTGACTTCAAATAAAACATTCAGTGAAACATCAACATCTAAACCTCTGTTAATTCTCAATAAGAGCTTGTCTATGTAGATTCATGATGTCTAAAACATCCAAATGTTCAAACAAACTCTTTATTAAACGTCACTGGACTCCAGAAACACAAGTTAACAATACGTTTCAGTTTTCATCCAAACACTCAGTTGTAAAAACACAGGAAGTAACTCTGGCAAATACACACCGACTACAGTCACATGTGACACATATCTGACACAAGTTGTGTAACTATAACACATTAGTGTGTAAAAGGTTTCAACACACTTCTGTGTAAGAGGAATAACACATTAGTTGTGTTAAAGGTAATACAAAATGTGTAGTCCTTATAAACACAGAGATGTGTTAAGAATCGACACAGGTTGTGTGTTAAATTTGACACAACATGTGTTGTCCCTGAGCACACACACTACATGTGTTAAAATCTACACAACATGTGTTAAAATCTACACAACATGTGTTGTCCCTGAGCACACTCACTACATGTGTTAAAATCTACACAACATGTGTTGTCCCTGAGCACACACACTACATGTGTTAAAATCTACACAACATGTGTCATTTTTAACATCTCTTTCTACAGGGTGTGTTGTTTTCAACTCCTCATTTTGAGCGCCGACACTCACCATCACTGTGAATGGAATGCAGTGTTTGCTATGTTCTCAAACAAACAGGCCAGTGGAAATACAAGTTATTTATATACATATATTTTGTCAGTTGCTACATTTTAATTAAGTTCAAAGTGTATGGAAGTAAAATAATGTCAAATGTTTTTGAAACCAAAAGCCTGTTGAATTGCACTACTTGGAAAAAAAATAGGCATTGCATTAACCATGCTTGCATTTTAATGCATTGTATTTTTAGGGCTTGCATTTTTATGGGCTGAAATTCAACATGGTTGAATATTTAAGCTGTGAATATTTCAATTAAAAACATTTCAAACACATTTTCATTATTAAAAATTCAATAATCCATATTCACCTTTCATATTTCACTTCCAAAATATTCAAACTGTTTAAAAATACAACCTATAATATTCAACAGGCAATTTTCGGTCCATTTTATTTCGCTTTGCAAATTCGCTTCCACAAATTCAGTGGTTCAAATTCGACAGTAAATTCAACGGAACTGCAGGAAAAGCAGTAGATTACCGAGATACTCTCCATCTGCTGTTAGTCAACCTCACCAGCAGGAGGTGCAAAAGCTCGTGTTGTTGACGAAGACAGAGCAACAGTTAGAGCAAGCCATTCATTCATAAAACTCATTTACAGCAATGCAAGTGTATTTGTGATTATTATGACGGCGGTTTTATGTTAAATTCAGTGTCTTCACGGTTACTTTCCCTGTGTAGCCTACAAGCATCTTCTCTACCGTGAACAAGATTATAATGTTATTCCCCGATGCGGATCCAATATTACATTTTTGAGGTTGACATAATTCTTTTGGTTGTTTAGTTGCCTTCACTTTACATTGTGGCATGTGCTGCATGCAAGCTATTAGGGTTTCCCCTCAATACTTAAGGATTCCCCAGCTGGACATATAAAACGCTTAACGTATAGCTTAATGGACTAATTACAGTGATATAAAAGACCAAACTCGCAGGCAAGCAGATTGACTCAGAATAACGCGCAAAGTTTAATGCTGAGCGTTTCCCAGTGATAGACTGGCATAAAGTTGGCTTGACGTTGGACATTCGCACATTTAGGGACCGTCTCTAAAGTGTATACGACTTTGGTATACACGTTTCTAACTTCAATAGCATTTGAATAGAACGACTTACAGTCATAAAACCAACTGTAAAGTGTTCATGTAGTGTCAGGCATAATGCGCACCCTTTGGATTTTTGATATTTATTCAAATAAATTAAAGTTTGCTATTGAAGTTAGACACGTGTATGCCAATGTTTTATGCAACTTTTGAGACGGTCCCTAAATGTGCGAATGTCCAATGTCAAGCCAATTTTACATTTATTAGGCTACATTTAGTCATTTATTTAGCAGACGCTTTTATCCAAAGCGATTTACAGTTAAACTAACAATAGGAGGACAACAATATGCAAGTGCTATGACTCTTCCCAGTTTAAGCTAATGCAATACACGGCATAGCCTACTATACTATAGCCTACTATAAATATATATATATAGAGAGAGAGAGAGAGAGAGAGAGAGAGAGAGAGAGAGAGAGAGAGAGAGAGAGAGAGAGAGAGAGAGAGAGAGAGAGAGAGAGAGAGAGAGAGAGAGAGAGAGAGAGAGAGAGAGAGAGAGAAAGAGAAGAGAAAGTGTTATTGATCAAGTGTTGATTTTATGCCAGTATATCACGAAACGCTCTGCATGAAACTTTGCGCGTTACGTTCATATTCTTAGTCCATCTAGCCTACAGCCTACATCCCCAATAAGGTGCGAGTTTGGTCTTTTATATCACTGTATTAGTCCATAAACATGATAAACTACGTTAAGCATTTTGTCCAGACAGAAGGGGAATCCTTGAGTATGAGGTATTGAGGGAAACCGATTATAATCCTGTTCATGTAGAAGAGAAAGCTGATGACATGTAGGCTACACAGGGAAAGTAACAATGAAGTTATTGAATGAAACATAGCCTAAACACAGCTTTTGTGTCTTTATCATCTTTTCCGCATATATACTGACACAGATAATCATTTTCATTTTATGAATGAATGGCTTGCTCTAACTGTTGCTCTGTCTTCGTCAACAACACGAGCTTTTGCACCTCCTGCTGGTGAGGTTGACTAACAGCAGATGGAGAGTATCTCGGTAATCTACTGCTTTTCCTGCAGTTCCGTTGAATTTACTGTCGAATTTGAACCACTGAATTTGTGGAAGCGAATTTGCAAAGCGAAATAAAATGGACCGAAAATTGCCTGTTGAATATTATAGGTTGTATTTTTAAACAGTTTGAATAATTTGGAAGTGAAATATGAAAGGTGAATATGGATTATTGAATTTTTAATAATGAAAATGTGTTTGAAATGTTTTTAATTGAAATATTCACAGCTTAAATATTCAACCATGTTGAATTTCAGCCCATAAAAATGCAAGCCCTAAAAATACAATGCATTAAAATGCAAGCATGGTTAATGCAATGCCTATTTTTTTTCAAGTAGTGCAATTCAACAGGCTTTTTGTTTCAAAAACATTTGACATTATTTTACTTCCATAAAAGTGCAAACTCAGTTAACTGTTATCTCTTCATGAACTTTTGTCAAAAGCAGCATTATCAGTCAGGGGTTGAAGCGTGAATAACTGAATAATGTCCAGTACAGTGAGTCTGTCCAGTCATTGAGCTTGAAACATTGTGTTGTACTTTGTGTGCACATGCATTCTGTACTCGACTATTGATTAAACGGTTAATATTGTCGCATCTGGCCGCTTTCGCTTTATTTTTTAAAAGACACAATTTGTGTGTTAAAATGACTTACACATTTATTGTGTTAAATTTGACACAACATGTGTTGTCCCTGAGCACACTCACTACATGTGTTAAAACTGACACAACATGTGTCATTTTTAACACATCTCTTTTTAGAGTGTACATGTTGTCACTTCTTCTTGAGTCTCCCCATCATCATCTGACTCCGGTTTGAACATAAAAGGCTAAAAGTTGAAATTTTCAGTGCATGTGTGTGTGAGGTAAAAGGACATGAGCTCTTGAAGCTCCGCCCACTGTGTCGGGAGCAGCAGCTCATTTGCATTTAAAGGAACAGACACAAAACGGTGCGTTTTTGCTCACCCTCAAAAAGTGACAATTTTAACATGCTATACAAAATATCTGTGGGGTATTTTGAGCTAAAACTTCACACACACACTCTGGGGACATCAAAGACTAATTTTATATCTTTTGAAAAGGGCATTGTACCACCCCTTTAAGTAAAAGTTTTCTGGCAAAGCCAGCATCATACTGCGATTTGTTCTCAAAACAGTCATCCTTGAAATGTAGAGAACACACTTAAATTAACACTGCCGTGACTGGGACGTCCGCAAAAATAAACTGCATCCAGTTTTCCCCTGACGTCTGGATCGTTCGGCAGCGTATTCAAACATTTTGTTTGTCCACAGCCAGGAACAGCACATCTGCGTGGCATCGCGATCTTCTTGTAAACAGACCCACTCGCTGCACGTCGACTGAACACCTGTGGGCGTGACAACGATGAGACGTAGTTGTCTTGCGCTGGAGGCGGTCATATGCAAACGACTGGTGCGTCACTTCGTACCGTGCCGTCACTTCTTACCATGGGTCCCCAACGAGCTGTAATTAGAGCTTGATTAAATAAATGCTTCGTTTATAATGGGGAAAGGACGTCTTAAGCTATGAAACTTGCAGGATTTTTTAAAGGGGTGGTATAATGCCCTTTTCAAAAGATGTAAAATAAGTCTCTGATGTCCCCAGAGTGTGCATGTGAAGGTTTAGCTCAAAATACCCCACAGATATTTTTATATAGCATGTTAAAGTTGTCACTTTTTGAGGGTGAACACAAACGCACCATTTTTGTGCCTGTTGCTTTAAAGGAGAACTCCGGTCAATTTTAACATTGAGCTCATTTTTTTGTACATTTGGAGTGCTGTCAATACAGAGAACAACGACAAAAATCGGTGTTGCCTACACCGTGTTATCCTCTTTTTAAAATTTGCACCCTGTTGACTTCAATGGGGCAAGTTTTAAACCTGCTTTTAGCCTCTTAACCTCCTTGATGTGTCATTACAAGTGCCCAGGTCATGTGAGTGATTCCTTCAGAGTGAACACGAGTGTATCTGACTGCAGTAGATGTGAAAGATATGAATAGGAAGGAATCACTCACATGACCTGGGCACTTGTAATGACACATCAAGGAGGTTAAGAGGCTAAAAGCAGGTTTAAAACTTGCCCCATTGAAGTCAACAGGGTGCAAATTTTAAAAAGAGGATAACACGGTGTAGGCAACACTGATTTTTGTCGTTGTTCTCTGTATTGACAGCACTCCAAATGTACAAAAAAATGAGCTCAATGTTAAAATTGACCGGAGTTCTCCTTTAAATGCAAATGAGCTGCTGCTCCCGTCACAGGGGGCAGAGCTTTAAGAGCTTGTGTCCTTTTACCTCACACACACATGCACTGTAAATTTCAAAAACGTTTAGCCTTTTATGTTCAAACCGAAGTCAGAGAGATGGAGAGACTCGAGACATGTATACAACATTTCTGAATGGTTAGTAGATGAATTTATGTAGCTTATGCGTAGTATCTTCTAGTCATTGATTAGCAAATTCATTCTTGATAATCTATAAATCGTGTTTCAGGGGCGGGGTTTATGTAAATTATAGGGTTAGTGATGTCACTAACCCGGGAGGAATGTTGTTTAGTCCCTACCAGCCGTTTGTTGTAGACCTTAAAAAGTCATTTCTTTAAAGGGGCAGTAAGTAAGAATTACTCCCATCTAGTGGTGAATTTGTATTTTGCAATCAAACTAATTTTGCTCTCCAGCGCCTCGCGTTTTCAAATGCGCGTTGCATCTACGGTAAGCGATATGTACCAAAAAGCTTTGACAGGATGTCTTCTAATAGCACCTCGTCGAGTTTTCCTTCTGGTGAACTGGTTTGTTATTTCAAACAAACTACAACTTGACACAACGAACAAACGAATGTTACAGTTTTGAACAAACAAAACTTACAACCTTGTTTATAGGACCATCTCTACTTTACTCAATAGCTGCTATTCATCAAAGAGCCTGTTTAACTTTTAACTATGTTCTACTGTCTATATCAGTGTTTCCCAACCTTTTTTCAGTCAAGGCACCCTTTGAAATTTAAAAAAAATGTGTGGCACCCTACACTAGTGTTGTCACGATACTACTTTGATACTATACTTTGAAATGTGCTGGGTTTTTTTTTTTTTTTTTTTTTTTTTGATGTGCACAAATAAATGACAGGTAGGCTACCATAAGATTTTCTTCTTCCTGTTCCTTTTTTTTTTTCGTTCATGCATGTTACAAATGAATGAATGAATTAAACATTTTTAATTTTATATAATATATAATTTTGTTATAATTGCACAAGATAGCTTGTTTTTACTATATTTTATGTAGCCTAATAATTTCACAGTAAATCTCCAAATTAATGTAGAAACATCATAAAGACAGTATATTTCAAATAATTGTTTAATGGCATCTTTTTATGAATGAAGTGTTATTTGATTCTGATGTCACTGCTGCACTGTCACATGTGGATCCCACAAGCGTCCCATTTTCTCACAACTCTTAACGTTCATTTAAGACTTTATTTAACTAATTTAAGACTGCTCTCATGAGGATACTCAAAGCGAAAGCTCGAAAGAGAAGTCGAGTCTGGCGCGCGTCGTGTCAGCATCACATACAGCGCATTCTCTTTTGTATTTTCTCGCTTGCATGGTTAGAAGCATTTGCATGAAGAAGAACGTGATTATATAATGTAACGCTAGCCAAAGGATGACAGAAAAAAAATGCTGCTTTAATTGCGTTAAATATTTTTAACGTGTTAAATTGAAAAATATTAATCGCACGCGTTGCGTTGACAGCAGCACAACCGATGTGAATACGCGGCAAGACGGACGTTGTGACAATTCGTGTGTATTTGACTGTAAGCGCATCAATGAAAAATAGGCAGCTTTATGTGGACGCACTGGGAATGAGGCACGGGAATAAAATCACATGCAAGCGCAACCTCCGCAATTCAACGCCAAAAACTTATGATTTGCATTTGTATTATAAATTTGTGCGCATTATTTGTTGTTATTAGAGACTTCCGACGATCCGAGATTGATGGTAAAGATTTTTTTTTTTTTTTTTTTACACAGTTTCCCGCTGGGAAACGCTGGTCTATATAGGCTAATAAAAAATAAAAAGCCTTTAATTAAGACCTTAACATTGACTTACCTGTCGAGAAGAAAGCAGGCAACTTCAGCGTCTCTTTTGAAAGCTTTCTCCTGCATTAGCTATCCCGACATTATAGCTAATAACCCGTGTTTTTGTAATCTCCGATCACGTTTCCTTTTACGGTCTTATTGTGGAGTTTTTCGACTAAGAGGACTCGTTATCCTTTGACTTAACCGTGCAGTGCAGCCTTTTAAACTTGCCGGGGCAGTGACAAAAGCGCCTCTCACTGCTCTGCTCCGTTTCTGCTGGTTTCAGTCACTTGACGCGGGCTCTGAACGAAAACGCGTTGTGGAAACGCGTTGGCCTAGTACTTTTTGTCCCTCTCTGCTATTATAGTTTTTCAAGATGGCGGAACTACATGGAAGCCTCCGTGGACCTACCCGTCCCATGTATATAAAGATAATAAATTCTTCATTTACGAGGATAAGTCAGATCATTGGCAGAGGTATTTGGACACCATTGAGGACATATTTATGAATAAAAATATTGATTTTAGATAATAAAATAACTAAAAAGTTACTTATTGTCCCTTTAAAATTAAATATCTCCCTTTGCTTTGAACTTTGAGCATTGTAATTTTGCAGATGTTGTTCATGTTCAAACAGCAACATTACACACTAACTTAAGTTAGAAAAGTGAAATCATATTCAACCAACCCTTTAATGGTACAAGACCCCTTATATACCAAAAGATCAAGGCAAATTTGGTTTATCATGTCATGACCCCTTTGAGAGATATTATTTTCAGTGGACTCAAATGTAGAAAGATCAGGAAATACATTACAGCAATTCCACTGTGGTAGAGCGTTGCCATATGGAAACATTGATATTCTCTCAATTTACTGTAAAACTATGTTAGACTAAGTTGATTTGTGAATAAAAATATCTAATTAACTTTAGATGGTGCAAAAAAAAAAAAAAATGATAAGAGATGTTTGGAAATGAAGTTAATAGAGCAATTTCTGCAGTTCAACATGTGTCTTTAGTGTGAGTGACAGTGGGGAGAAGAGTTTGAGGAACATTCAAATGTTAATACTTTATGGCACTGAATTAACGTGTTAATTTGAGAGCTTCAGTTTAATTGTTTTATAGATAAAAGAAATACACTGTAAAAAATACAATCGTAAAAAAACGGTCAATGACTGTCAGCTGCGGCTGCCAAACAAAAACCGTAAAAATAAAGTAAAATATCCTAATTTAAATGAAGTGCAAAAAACGTTTATAGAAATTTTCCTTAAATGTTTTATAGAAAAACACTGTTATTTTACAACTATTTCCTGAATTATTACGATCAAACACCTTCATTGTAAAAGAATCCCATAAAAAAACAGTCAAATGACTGTCAGCAATGGCTGCCATACAAAAACCGTAAAATTAATGTAAAATATCCTAATTTAAATAAGTGCAAAATACTTTTACAGAAATCTTCATTAATCTTTTTTAACAGAAACACACAGTTAAAACACAGTTATTTCACATTTATTTTCTGATTTTTTTTACTGAAAAACATGCAGTTAACTACATGCATGATTTGCTGTGACTATAGGTCACTGCATCAGCAACTACACAGTTACTGTCAGTTAAATAAAGCAACATGCACCATATCATCAGTGTTTCTCTGCTCATCCTGGACTGAAGCTCAGGCTCTACTCTTCAACACAATGGTGACACACGAAACACACCATACAGAAACACTTTAAACCCCAACAGAACATTAAACACTACCAGATCTCTCAGGATCTCAGCATCTTCACTTATTACAATCCAGACTTTATTTCTTTCATACTAACATTCGTATTGAGAAATAACAGAGGTTTAGAAGTTGAAGCTTTATTGAAAAGAATAAAGTTTGATGTCACCATGATGGTGATCGGTGTTTGCTTTAGTTGGACTCTTGACCTTTTTACTTTAACATAAGTTTTTCTCTGGCTGCTTTAACTGTGTGTCTCTGATGCATATTTGTCATGGTGGGAACCTAAGAGAAACTCAGATGATGTTGGTCACTTTCTAGTGATAATAGTCATCATGTAATGTCCTGCTTCATTGATACCATCTGAAGAGTAATATCTGCTTTAACTTGTTAAATTTTAGTGGTTAATTTTGCATGATAAAACTGCTATAGAAGATCCTGCAGTGCTGTGATACTCAGATTTTATGAAGTCATTATACAGAAAATGTTTTGATAGGATCATATCGACTCACTCAGACATCAAGAATCAGCGTATGAATCACAACAATGGTGACAATGAAAAAAAAATCTGACCTACTATAAAGTCACTTAAAGGCTTTGTTGGTTGTCACCATTGTTGAGATTCATATGTTGATTCTTGATGTCTCTATATTACAAAAAAAAAAAAAAATAACCAGCTCAAAACTTTCTGTATATTTATTTTTTCAATTACAGATTGTTATAATACTGATGCCACAATATTTCAAGGGTCATGTGATAAATTTTAACATTATCTAAAGACTTTGTATAAAGCTAAAATCCATCTACATATTATGTAATCTAAGCTATTATATTCAGAGATTTGACTGACATATCAGTGAATCAGATCATCATATGATGATTATAACATCATCAATAAATGATCAAGATCATCTGACATTTTCTCCAGCATTTAATGCTAAAACAATTGTGCATTAAATATACAGTTAAAGCAGCCAGAGAAAACTAAAGTTATAAATTCAAGGGTCATGAGCCCAACTAAAGCAGACACTGATCTCAATCATGGTGACATCAAATTTATTTTAAAGTTTTTTACACTTAAATTTATTTAAATTAGCATATTTTACTTTAATTTTATGGTTTTTGTTTGGCAGCCGCAGCTGCCAGTCATTTGACCCTTTTTTTACGATTTTTTTTACAATGAAGATATATGATCGTGATTATTCAGGAAATGCCTGTAAAATAACAGTGTTTTTCAGTTTATTTAATTTAGGATGTTTTACAGTTTTTTGAGGGGCTGACAGTCATTTGACCATTTTATCATTCAACGGTTTTGTTTCTGTTAAATTACAGATTATATTTGTAATTTTACATACATTTTTATGTAATTTAAGAAAACAGGAAAAATACTGGATGAAAAATACAATCAATTTTCTGTATAAAAAATGTGAATTACTGTAATTTTTCATTAATGTCACAATACCTAAAATAACAGCTGAATTTTTATTTTACAGATATTATTTGTAATTTTACAGTGTTTTGAGTAAAATTTAAAATGAAAAAAATGATCGTCAAAAAATCACAGTTATTTTCTGTAAAATTAGGATTTTTTTTTACAGTGTAGTGTGTGTACATGCAGCAATAGCTCACCTGGTGAGTAATATTCATATATTGTGACGGCAGCAGGTTGAAGCAGACCCACATTAAACATCTTGTTCATTCTGAAGGAAAGTCTTTCTGTATCTTTACGAGAAACCTAATGAGACAAAAAAATAAATAAAAGCAAATTTACATGATATTAAATATCAAATTGTACAATGGAAACTGCCCACATTAATATTTGCACAAGCGACAACTAATAACTAAAAACTAATAATGTGGGTCAAAAAAAATAAATAATAATAATTGTAGTCAAAATTATTAATTATAATAATATGCATTTGAATTGTGATTGATGTTTCTTTCTTGCATTCATTTAACAATGTACAGCTGCAATTACACTGCAAAAACAGTATTCTATTTTGCATAGCTGATAGAAACATATACATGTAAACATTATAATTTAGATCTATATTCAATTTGCACTTTCTCTTCTGCTTAAAGTATCATGTGAGATATGATTCTGATAAGCAGTCTGTAATGTACCAAAGTTACGTGGAACCACATGGCGTTACAGTTAATGAGCATCTTGGAACATCTGTCAGCCAATCCGAATCAAGAATTCAACAATACTGTGATATTAACCAAAACACTTGATTTCCATATTAAAAAAAAAAAAATCTGTGTTTGACATCATCAGGCAACACAGTCTGCTGAAATACCTTATCTAAGTAGAGGATGAGGGATCCTCGCTCTGACAGCACTTTATTCTTTTCATATTTCTGAATGTATCTCTCCTTCCCCGTGGACAACTGAGGGCAAGAAAATGAGAAAAATAACTCAGTGCATCATATGATGACCAACATGTTTTATGGCCTATCTGCAGATGCGAGGCAATTCTGCATCAGTTTATCATCATAATACCTCTTTAAGATCATTTTCTTCAACATCAAATCCTGTCGGTATGCCAATGTCCAGAATAGTCATAGTGGCATCAGTTTTATCACTTTTGTAGCTGTAAAGATGGAGATAAAGTGCAGGTTTTATTAACAGGTTTCGTAAGTCTTCAGTTTTCCTCCATCAACTGATTCTGCGTTTAAGGCTGCTTTCACACTAGAGCTTTTCATGCAAACCTGAGTCTGTTTGATGTCAGATTTCTTATATTGTAGTGTAACGTACAGCTGCTTGTCTCTGAATAAACTCTTTTATCCGTGTCAGAACGCAGTGAAACTGGAGTCTCCCCTGAAATCATTATCTAACTGTCCCTGGTACTCGCGTTCATGAAGCAAACATACAGCGAATGTGGGACAGTAAACAAATCATGTGTGAAAACAGCCTAAATGAGCACATGCTGATTAATTACAAATTAAATGGTTTCTTGACATAAAAATGAATGAGGTATTTGTTCACATACATGAAATCCACAATGAAGTTGTAACTTTCAGTGGCTCCTTCTTTTGCTAAAGGGAAACAAAAGTATTTGGTGGTTTTAGTTCAAGTCAAGTCTTCCCTTTCTATAATATCTATTTCTATTATATAGGGAATATAAAAATAAAATTAATTAAAATGAAGATTTAATACATAAAGGTATTTGGGGAAATACAAGTTAACTAGTGAACCCTGGGTCAGTCTAGCCTGTTGGTAAACATAATCCTGTGTTATCATGTCTAATGTTTCATGATCCATGTAGAAAGCAGTGCTAACCCACTTCTAATGTCATTGTAGTTGTAGTTTAAAGTGTCAAATGTTCCTAAACAGGGTTAGTGTGACGATAACCCAGGGTTAAGCACAGTGTGAAAAGCCTTAATGCACTGAAAAAAATGTGGAGTGACATTTACTTAAAAAAAGCTAGGCAACTTTTTCCACACAGAAAGAGCTTGTAATCTTTACTCGGGCTATTTCAATTAGTAATTAATTGTAAAAGTAATTAAATTGAACAAATTATAATTGAGTAATAATTAATCAAATTAATTCCTTAAAAGTTAACCATTTAAAATGAGTAACATTTACAAAATATCTTTTATTGCCAACATTGAAGACACCTGGTGTTAACAAGCAGAATCACTGAAGGAGAAAACCATAATTAAAGTCACCATTGTGGAGATCAGTGTGTGTTTTAGTTGGGCTCTTGACCTTAAATTATTAACTTTAAGTTTTGTTTGGCTGCTGTACTTCAATTATAACAGCCAGATGAACAAAGAGAAAAGGTGATCTGATGGTGTTGGTTGTGTTTTAACATAATCATTGTTTCACAATCATTTGACCTGAATCACTGAACTCATATAGAGTCCAATTTATGAGTTAGGTTAACTTTATTAATTATAGCAGCATAATATTTTTAGCCTGCTCAATGCAATCCAAATGATCAAATCAATAATAAAAAAAAATATAATATAATATATATATATATATATATATACACACACACACTTTTTTTAGGCACACACACACACATCAAGATTTTGCGTATGAATCTCAGCAATGGTGACAAACAGATCACCTCTGATCATAAGCTCATTATTTATTCATGCAGCAATGCATGATGGGAGCCATGAATGAGGTTTGATTGGTGGCACCCAGAATGCACTGCAACATGCTTTATAAATGTCACCATTGTTGAGATTCACAGGCTGATTATTGATGTCTGTTTGTCTCTTTTTTGTATAAGAGAAACTTTTCTATAAGATAAATTATTTTTGTTTACATTGTAAAAGTTACAAATATTCTGCCGTGCAAGGACAGTGCTGCTATAATTAATATAGTTAATCTAACTAAATTGGACTCTATATGAGTTCAGTGATTCAGGTCTAATGATTGTGAAATAATGATTATGTTAAAACACAACCAACACCATCAGATCACCTTTTCTATTTGTTCATCTGGCTGTTATACCTCATGTACAGCAGCCGAACGAAACTTAAAGTAAATGATTTAAGGGTCAAGAGCCCAACTAAAACACACACTGATCTCCACAATGGTGACTTTAATTATGGTTTTCTCCTTCAGTGATTCTGCTTGTTAACACCAGGTGTCTTCAATGTTGGCAATAAAAGATATTTTGTAAATTTTACTCATTTTAAATGGTTAACTTTTAAGGAATTAATTTGATTAATTATTACTCAATTATAATTTGTTCAATTTAATTACTTTTACAATTAATTACTAATTGAAATAGCCCAAGTAAAGATTATAAGCACTTTCTGTGTGGAAAAAGTTGCCTAGCTTTTTTTAAGTAAATGTCACTCCACATTTTTTTCAGTGTCTTTATAAAGTGCTAAAGAAAGGCCTCTTTGTCAATCTTACTTTCAGAGTCTTTTTCCATTTTAACAGTCAGATCAAAGAGTGTACAGTCAGACTTCTTCTCAACAGGTCTGGCGTAGTACAGCGTCAGAACCTGAAAAGAGCAGCACGTCTCAGATTAGATGTTCAAACGCTTTAATCTTGCTGTTGACCGTATAAACGCTCATGAACACTCACTGAGAGAATGGCTGTTCCAGTTCCTCTAGCCGTCACATTGAAGTCCTTGTTGATCTCCACCTGTTGAGTGAACACATGTACTCGAGTCAGCAGGATCATCAAATCCATGATGTAGCAGAGATACCTGAAGACTTTATTGACCAAACTCAACACATTTGATGTAGACAATTAAATATGATGGATGACAAATAACAAAACACCCAACATCCCTCACTTAGTATGATACAAAATCATTCAATTGATATGAGCAGCACACGTTTTGAAGCAGGTCGATTGGTTTAATCCTCACCTTGTATGACCGTGTAAGATGCACATTGGCTCTTTTAATGGTAAATCTGACAGGTCTTTTTCCTGCCACTGACAGCTCCACGTCCAGATTGAAGTTTTGTTGGTCCTTCACCTGCGTGCGATACGCTGCCACGGCCTGGAACACCATGATGGTCGCCTGGAAAGTGCAGAACAGCATTCAAAGACAAGTTCTGCATCAGTTTATCACAGTCAGATGATGAGATGTTAGTGTACCTGTGTGGTGCCAGATCCACCATAATGAGACTGTTGTGAACGCAGCCAGTAAACTGCCTCTCCTGCTTTATCAAAGTCTTTGTCCTTCACAAGTGCCAGCACAGCATAGGCCGTCGCCTCCAGTGAGTGATGATGCTGTCCAGCGACAGCCCAGGACCTACCGGCTGATTCAAACACAAAGCAGGAATAATAACAGGACTGTGTTCCTTTACTGTTATTGACACCAACAAGCAGCAATCATTACACTGCAATATTTGATCATTTTTCCATTATTTACACTGGGTTTGGATTAGAATTATTCCATGCTGTATAAAGCAAAACACTTTTTGATGACTTGTTACTGACCTTCTCCTTTGGTGGAGTGCCTCATCAAGATCTCTTTATTGAGTTTTTCAGCATTGGCCATGGCGTAGGACGTCATCGCAACAGCGTAAGGATTGGTCAGTTGTGGAAGTCGACCTTCTAAGAAAGCAACAGCCCTCCTGACACTTTCATGCAGACTCTATAAAGTGTGTGTAAGAGGTTAAAAGTTCTTAGATCTGCATCCTACAACATACTGTATAATTCACCAACTCTTCAAGGTTAATTTATGTTGTTACCTGTATGATTTCACCCATCACAATTCTTTAGATTAACTTTGTCATAAGGGTCCATAAATAATACAGTCGAATGGCAGAAAAAAGGTTTTAGACAGTAATGAAGTCATATATAAACTTTTTTGCTTGCCTTGAATCATTTAACCCCTTTGGTATCTACTATTTTTGACGAAAGTAAAATTAGCAACCAAAAATTTGTTCTGTCCAGCACTTTTTTATTAAACCACCTTTGAAAGAGGCCCTGTGTTTGGTTTATGCTTGGAAAGATGCTTCAAAGTGTTGCCTTGTCCACTAATAATTATAAAAGTCACTTTATTATGGAGTCACTTTATGGACTTAAAGTTGATTAATTCTATAAAATCAGTCCAGTTATGAGTCAAGCTGTTGCAGGTTGCGATATTTTGGTCTTATTTCCAAAATATAGCATTTGCTTAATTATGTTTATGATAGCATTGTTTTTATTTCCACTACTGAATTTTTGGTGCCTGTAAATCAATAAACTGTGTGTGCATAGAACAGGATTAAGCACTAAAAGATGAAATGACATCCAGGTTTAGCTGCGTTTACATTGCCATTGATTCAGGAGGAAATGGAGTCTGAAGCACTAAACCTGCACATGGTGAACAGAATGATTTAATGTTAATAAAATTATTTCATATCTCAGAATGTAAATGTCTTGTTTGTAAATTCACCATAGTAACACCATAAAATATCACTGAAGTCTGAACCACCACACTGCTGCTCTTCCCTGAATGTCCAAATCAGAAAACGGTGCAATTATGCAAGTCTGAGGGGATAGAGATGCGGAGGCATATCCATATCTGGAGACTTTTCCTTCCGTTACTAAAAGAAAATAGCCAATCACAATCAAGTATTTCACTTTCAGCAGTAAGTGCTGAGAAAAAGAACATTGCAGAGACATAAATTATGTGATAATATTTTAAACTGCTCCCGCTGCTAATCTAACTTAGCATTTAACTACCTTAATTATGGAGAGATGAAATATTGAATATTTGATCGCCAACAAATTTAACAAGATTGCATTCTAGCAGAAGCTGCAAATAGAGCATCACAGTCCCGCCCACAGCCGGTGCCGGAAGTAAGAATTCAATACAATTTCTCCATTGACAGTTGGGGTATAAGCCATAAAAACGTAACCATACATGGTAGACTTAAAACCAGCTACGGCTGTACTAAGCGATTGTATATGCTCATATAAACGCCAAAAGTTCATGGGGCACTAGCCTTGTTTTGAGATAAATTCCTTTTATTCGCGATGTCTTAGATAAGTACTTCATAACCCACAATCCTGAACAATCCCACAATCCAACAGTGATGCATCTGATTGGTGGAACTCGTGTAACTGTCTGTTAAACCCCGCGAAGGTCCGTGAAGACTGAAGATCATTAATAAAAAAAAATATATAAAAAAAGCCAGTGTTGCGTTTTTGCACGGTAGACTTATCAGTGCAATCATGATCTCTTGGCTGCCATGATGGCTTTTTTCAAGGAGGAAAACAAAAGTGTTCAAATTGTGAAAACCACTTCAAATCGGGTCATGTAGTTGAGTGTAACCTTAGCGTGTCCGAGGGTCAGCTTGTGGGTTTTGTAAGGGCCAGCATGAGGGACAAGACCTACAAAGTTGTGATGAGGTTTGCAGGGAGGTTGGTAACGTTAGTTAGCATTATCGTTCACGTTAGCTAGGCTACTGTAGCCTTCATATGTATGAGTCATATCAAGCATTTTATGATGCCACTGTCAAAACAGTAGGCATACATGCATTTACTGAACATTTGTGTAATAATTCATGGCAAGTTAATAAACTGAATATGATGGTGTTGGAATTTTCACTTGTTGTGGATATTAAGACAATACATTAAATGTTATTAAAATTAAGGATGAACTATAACTTCATGAATAAAATGAGCATGGACCACAAGTTGGAAATTGTTGGAGTATTTGTCAGCAACCTGCCCGTGGGCCGCTGAAACTGATGAGCAGAACGCCGCGGACCGCCAGATCTGCACCCGTGAGCCGTGGTCCACCAGCCTTGCTATCCGACTCCCAGCCAGTCTTTTCATTTTCCTCCCACCCTCACAGGCGGTTGGTCTAAGAGCGTGACCCGGCTACCAGCAGTTTCATAAACACGTCCACACACAACACAACATGCTAGACATTACAAATAATTGTATAGTTATCGTTAACCGCTTTCACACACGCACACAATATAAAATACACGATGATAAATATAAAATTCAATACACAATAACTATATAAAACACTTTTATTTACACGATTACTACTGAAAGAACTGCTATTAACTGCACATTCACTACGATAAATGACCGCACTGGAGGAAAAAGTTTGCGTGGCTGTCGTCAGATTTGGAAGTCGCTCAAAAGGCAGGCTCTTTCGCGGTTGTGGCTTCAGTCGATTTCAGTGAGGCGCGGTGGTTTATGGGATGAGTAGTTCCTTCGCTCGGAAATGAATTATGTACACAGTCTTGTACCTTTGACTCTTTTTGGATTCTCTTCGTTTTTTCACTCGAAATGATATGTTGTATGCTTATGAGTTCAGCCGTAGCTGGTTATCCTCAGACATGCTCTAAAACTCTTTAGATACGGATTTTCTAAAACGTCAATGGGAGAAATGAATGGGAAATTTACTTCCGGCACCTAAGCGCTCTCGGGCTGTAGGCGGGACTGTGATACTCTATTATAAATGAAGGAAGACCCCACGCCTAAGTTAACTACAGGCAGTCAGCTTTAATAAAAGGCCTAACATTAAAAAAAGAACAGAAGGATGGATTTTTTTCTTCAGGTGATAGGCAAGGTGAGTGAAATTATATTTATATTTCCTTGCTGCAAGTTTCATTTTTGTTTTTTACATTTTATGTCTAAAAGTGATTCAAAAAGACATTTTAAAGCAGTTAATAATATTTCAAAAATGTTTTGGGAGAGGATCCCAAGACCGCTATTATTACTGTTTCCTCTATTTTAGAGATCCCTGAGCTTCCACTGGAGGTGAAACAAATTCACTTACACCAACTGATCCAGCACAGATCTCTCTGCCCTCTTGCATGGCAATCACAACAAAGGCCGTCAGAGAGGCATCAGCATCTCTGCCTCGTACATCTCCCTGGAATAAAGCACACATAAACAGACTATATCACAAAACAATCATATTATGTGTGTGTTTTAATCATTCAATAACAATTTGAGTGACAATTGAGCATTATTGATTTTTATTTTATTTTATTTTTTTATGTGAACAAGCAGAATCACTGAAGGAGAAAATCACTATTTTTAAATCACCATTATGATAATCAGTGTTTGCTTTAGTTGGGCTCTTGACCCTTAAATGTGCTGTATGTAACTTTTTCACTCTACTAAAGCATAAAAATACCATAATATGTTTGCATATATTGAGGAAACATGCTAAGTTCACATACTTGTTTCTCTGAAAAACACTTCTACAGCCAGTTATTTTACTTTGAAATGTGCGTTTCCAGGCTGGAATGTTTGTTTTTGTTATGGTCTGTGATACTGCACGTTGCCAATTTGCCAATTTTCATTGTCCTTTGCGCTCGTTCCTGTTGCGTGTGCTCAGACTGGCAACCCATGTGAGCGCCGTCTAGTCTGAGGAGCAGGGTGCGGGAGAAACGACGATTAGAAATTAGAAATGTTTTCTTTTATCAACAAACTGGATTCATTTCGGGGGGGGGGGGGGGGGTTTCCCTGCAACCTTCAACCGACGCGATCATTCTCCATTCATTAACCGACAAGATTATGTTAAATTAAAATTAAATTAAATTAGAATAAACAAGTGTCTGTGACTGTGACCCATTAAAAATACCCAAACATTTTTTTCCAGGGGTTTAATTTTAGCCTGCATGTACAAATAGCAGCAACAGAATAGGGGGATTCATCATCGTATTCACCTGTAGCGCTTCTGTGAATGGAGAAAAAACAGGATAAAATCCATAACTCTATACCCATAACTCTTATGGATTAACAATATTTTTAATCCATAAAATTAATAACTCCTTATGAGCATAAGAGTTGGATTACCACAAATGATCCGTGCTGAATTGGTCTGGTCTGACTCAGTTCATCATTGATTGGGAGAGAACAGTTCAAACTTACTGGCAGTGGAAATTAGTGGGCGTGTCTCATTATACTATAAGCAAAACGCCGTAAAATAACACAAGCTCTGTGCAACCAAAACGGCGTTTTTTACGGCGTCTTATGGCGAGATGAACGGCGTAAAACGTGGCGCTTTCCATGCACACTAAAACGCCGTTGAATACGACGTCATTGACGTATTTCGCACGGTTTTTATGGTTTTTGTAATTACAACGGCGTATTTTGTGCCGTCAAATACGGTTTAAAACGCCGTATTTGACGCCGTTTGGCTGTAAACGCGATTAATCTATAGCGTAATTCTGAACCACTTGGCTTGCCATTCACAATGTGAGTCACCCCAGCTAGAAATGTTATTGGACATCGCTCAGACGTCACATTTTGGTAAACATTTGATGTCAGGCTCCAACATCATTAAACAACTCCAAAAACAGCATTACCAGCTTCACTTATTACTAACCAGATTTACTTCTGTCATGTGTGTACAAAAGTCCTTATTGAGATTAATAGAGGTTTAGATGTTGATGATTTATTGAAATTAATAGTTTGGCTTGGTGTCACCATTATGGTGATCAGTATTTGCTTTAGTTGGGCAGTTTGACTCTTGATGTTTTAATGTTAATGGCTTTCTCTGGCTGCTTTAACTGTTTGTTATGGCCAGAACAGTAAGAGAAAATGTGATCAGATGATGTCAGCTACTTGATAATGAAGATAAAATCATCATGTAATGCTCTGATCAGTTACTGTATTCTAGGCCGTCATGTGTGTTAATAATTACATATAGTTGATTAGAGTACTGTTTCAACAGCATAACTTCCAACAATGTTTAAATAAGAAAAGCTGTAAAATAAAATAAAAATCCTAAACATTTTGAACTATTGTTTCAAGTAGACGCACTCAAACCTCAAGAATCAGCGCGTGATTCTCAATAACGGTGACATGCTTCATGCCGCAATGCATTCTGGGAGCCACTGATGAGATTTGCATGATGCACCCAGAATGCATTGCACCATAAAGCATGTCACCATTATGGAGATGCATGCGCTGAATCTTGAAATTTGTGTTTGTCTCAATGAAGGGGTTTAAAGAATGTTTATATAAAATATATATATATTAAATATATATATATTAAATATTTCAGTCTTTCTAATTAAAATACTGCAGAATCTCATGCTATAGAAATCCTGGATTGTTGAAGAGTTAGTTCACCCAAAAAGTTTTTCAGTAATTATTCACCCTAATGTTGATCCAACCCCCTAAGACTTTCGTTTATCTTTGGAACACAAATTCAGATATTTTTGATGACATGTGAGAGCTGTCTCACTCCTTCATTGGCTGCAATGTAATTGATATCTGCCATCCCAGAAAAGTTAGTAAAGACATTGTTAAAATAGTCCAAGTGACAACAGTGGCTCAACCTTAAGTTTATCAAGTGACGAGAATACTTTTTGTGTGCGAATGAATGAATGAATGAATGAATGAATGAATGAATGAATGAATGAATGAATGAATATATATATAAACTTTATTCAACTATTGATTTTCTTTTGTGTGGGCCTCTGACGTGAGTTCACGTTTAAAATGGTTCTAAAGTGTGCATTTCCTGGATGTGTGTCGATATGATCTTGTCAAAAAATGTTCTGCATGATGGCTTCATAAAATCGTTCAGAGTATCACAGCAGTATTGGCATGCAAAGTTAACAACTAATATTTAATGACTTAAACATATATTAGAGTTCAGGTGGTATGAATAAATCAGGCCACTACATGATGACATCACTAAAAAAATACCTAACATCATCTGATCTGATTTACTCTTGCATTCTTTGCCATGTTTCAGAGACACACAGTAAAAGCAGCCAGAATAAAACTAATGTTAAAAATTCAAGGGTCAAGAGCACAACTAAAGCCAACTTTATTATTTTCAACAAAACAGCAACTTAAACCTCTGTTAATTCTCAACAAGATTCAAGATTTTATTTGTCACATACACAATTATACAGAGTACAACCAGCAGTGAAATGTAAGTCAAGTCCACTCCAAAGACAATTATATAGAATACAAAAAACTGAATATACATAAATATTAAGAAAAAGAAAAGTAGAAAAAATAAAAGAATAAAATAAAATAAAGGATAAATATAAATGTGCAGATCAGTCTGTTTGTTGACTTAAATAGTATTATAATTGAGTACTATAGTACTCAATAGTACTATAATACTAAAAAAGATTTAGAGTTTAGGAGCCTGATGGCCTGGGGGTAGAAGCTCCTCCTAAGTCTCTCAGTTTTTGCCATCAGGCTACGGAAGCGCTTACCAGATGGAAGCAAAGTGAATAGTCGGTTACCAGGGTGATTTGAATCCTCGATGATTTTGACAGCTCTACTTTTGCAACGTTTGAGGTAGATGTCCTGCAGAGAGGGGAAAGCAGACCCTGAGATGCGCTCAGCTAAGCGCACAACTCGCTGTAATGCTTTGCAGTCCTGATTGGCGCTGTTTCCATACCACACTGAGATGCACTGAGTCAATACACTTTCTATGGTCCCTGAATAGAACGTTTTCAGGATTGCTGGTGAAACCCTGAATTTCCTCAGCTGTCGCAGATGGTACAGTCTTTGCCTGGCTTTCTTAACCTGTGTTTGGATGTGTGTAGTCCAAGTCAAGTTCTCGGAGATGTTTACACCGAGGTACTTGAAAATACTCACCCTCTCCACAGGGGTCCCACTGATCATAAGAGGAGTGTAGGGCTGCTGCTGTCTCTTCCTAAAGTCCATGATCATCTCTTTAGTTTTACACACATTCAGAGAGAGACAGTTGTCCTGGCAACATGATGTGAGTCTCTCTACCTCATCCAAGTATGCGGTCTCATCATTGTTGGAAATGAGGTCCAGAACCACAGTATCATCAGCGAATTTGATTATAGATGTGGAGTTGTGAGAGGACACGCAGTCATGCGAGTAGAGAGAGTAGAGCAAGGGAATCAGGACACAGCCCTGTGGGGCTCCTACGTTCAGAGTGATGGAGTTTGAGGTGAACTGGCCAACATTCACCACTTGAGGTCTGCAAGTGAGAAAGTCTTGAATCCAGTCGCAGAGTGAGGAGTTTAGGCCAAGGTCTGTGAGTTTAGAAGCTAGCTTGATGGGGACTATAGTATTAAAAGCTGAGCTGTAGTCAATGAATAACATCCCTACATAATTCCCATTTTTGCTGTCCATGTGTGTGAGGGAAGAGTGGAGGACGAGAGAGATGGCATCGTCAGTAGATCTATTTGGACGATAGGCAAACTGAAGAGGGTCCAAAGTAACAGGGATGGATAAGCAGATGTGGCTCTTTACAAGTCTCTCAAAAACCTTCATAACTATTGATGTGAGGGCAACTGGGTGATAGTCATTCAGGCAAGAGGGTTTTTTGTTCTAACAGATTTTTTTAAATGAGGTGGGAACCACGGAGGTAGCAAGGGACTCATTAAAGATAGAAGTGAACAAACCAGCGAGCTGATCAGCGCAGGACCTCAGAACACGGCCGGTTATCCCATCAGGTCCGGCTGCTTTCCTGACGTTCACTTTCTTTAACGCCCTCCAAACCTCATCCTCTGACACGGTGATTACAGGATTATCGCTGCTCTGCATACTGCTTCCTGACGCGCGGGTCGGCAGAGTCGTGCTGCCGCCGTTGCAATCGAAGCGGCCGTAGAAGGTGTTTAACTCGGATCTGCTCTCACCACTGCGGAGGATTTGTTACCGAAGGCACAGATGGTCCTCAGTCCCTGCCACATCCGTCGAGAGTCCTTGAGCTGGAAATGAGACTCAATTCTCTCTCTATATCGATGTTTTGCGGCTCTTACTGCGCGTCGGAGAGCATAGCACGATGCTTTGTATTCGCTCATGTTCCCCGTCAGAAGAGCCTCGTTGTAAGCTGAAGTGTGTTTGTTAACCACAGCACGGATTGTTCTGTCCACCCACGGTTTCTGATTAGAAAAAAGTTCCTTATAGTTATTGTTTCTGTAGCTTGTTCGGTAAGCGTGTTTACAAAGCTTAATGCTGCATCCGTGAACTCGCTGACATCAGATGAACTCGCCCGGAACATGTCCCAGTTGACGTGATCAAGAGCCGCCTGTAGCATAGCTTCTGAGTGGGAGGACCAGCGCGTCACTGCTCTCTGCACCGGGGGATCCTGAACGAGCCTTTGTTTATATTCCGGTGTGATGAAAATGGCGGCATGGTCCGATTTGCCAAAAGCAGGTAGTGAGCGGGCTTTGTAGGCATTCTTAAACTGAGTTTAAGAATGCCTTCATAAATAATGCATGCCAATAAATAATGCATGTAGTTCACTGCAAGAGATTCACTTTTTACAGTTAATGTGTTTGTAAGTAAAAATTCTGGAAATATTTGTAAAATAACTGTTTCTGTTAAAAAGTTTAATGAAAATGTCTGTAAAAGACTTTTGCACTTTATTTAAATTAGGATATTTTACATTAATTTCACGGTTTTTTTTTGAATGGCAACAATTGCTGACAGTCATTTGACCGTTTTTACGTTCTTTTTTAAAGTGTTTGATCGTAATAATTCAGGAAATAACTGTAAAATAAGCGTTTTTCTATAAAACATTCAAGGAAAATTTCCGTTTCAGTTTTTAGCACTTTATTTCAATTAGGATATTTTATGGATTTTGTTTGGCAGCCATAGCTGACAGTCATTGACCGTTTTTTTAAGACTTTATTTTTTACAGTATTAGTTCACTATAGTGAGTATTTCATGTGCTAAGACAACCACAGAGAAATAAACACCTGGTTCTGGATTATTTCATCAATCTTTTCTGAACACAGGTGAACACAAACAGGCCACATTCAACTTACCACCATCTCTCCATGAATTACAGGTGAATCCTCTTTAAAGGAGCCGTCTGCCAGTTGTTTGTGGAGAACCATCCACTTGAGGGCGCTGCAGATCACGTCTTCTTTTATCGTAACAAAGTTACTGGCCATGGTGAAGACTTTAGCAACATATGCAGTCAGCCTTAAAAACAGACAAACAGAAAGATATAAAATAAATCAAATAAAAAACAAGTAATAATGATTTTTTTACTATTAAAACAATGTTAAAGGAATTATATAATGCCATTTTTGTACAAGCTAATATGATTCTTTAGGGTCTAAATTAAAATTTTGTAATATACTTTAATTAAAAATTCTCATTTTACCTGGTCAAAAACAGCTCTGTTTTCAGCATGCCATTTAAGTGCATGTGTCTTTAAATGATAATGAGCTTTGCTCACCCCGCCCCTCTGTTCTGTGTACAATAACCATAACGCGTTGTTCATTATAAACGTGGGATTATGAATTATATTGAGAACGTCGTGCATAGAAAACATGCCGTAATGTATCCTGAGTGTAAGCAGCCGCATTCATCGTGAAGCGTGCAGCAAGCGATTTGCAAAGATTAATATAAATATTAATATAAAGGTTCATAAAACGTTACACTCACTTCAGTTCTTCTGGAGGTGCAGCAGGAACACGAATAGTTGGTACCGATCCTTTTTTCAGGAGCAGCTTCTTAGCAAATCCAGCTTTATACTGACCTCGTTTGTAAAGCAGTCTGGTGTGTGAAATGATTCGCGCAAACATGAAAGCACTGACGTTGATCGTGGGGAATATTCCCTTCGAAAACAAACTCAGCCACTGCGTCTTCAGCGGTTCGGATTTAGGAACATCAAAATGATGCTGTGTTCCTTATTACACCCAAGAACAGAACACCACAATCGCTTAGACGCCATTCTACTCAGTGCTCCAGCGTATCAACAATGACGCGCGGACTATGATGACAGCTCCCTCACGAGCGAGGGCGGGTCTGTGTTGAAACGCTGCTGTCAATCAACAATCGTGGGAGGGGCGTCGATTTTGTGACGTCACAAAATCAAACGGCTTGATTTGAGATGGGGGAAAACATATAAGAAGATTAAAAAGAAACCACTGGATGGATTTTTATCATTTTATGATGGTTGTGTACAGGCACTGCCAACACACATTTCAGTACAATCAACTTGTAAAAGTGCATGTACCATTATATGACCCCTTTAAATAATAAAATATGTAAGACAAGCAAAATCAGGCATGAAACGAAACAAAACCGACTTTACCATGTGCTGCTCGGCCAGTGTACCCAGGCAGCGTAAGATCCATCTGATTTACGGCAACCCAGCTGCCGTTGATAACCTTCATACAAACAAGATAAAGAAAGAAAATGTATTTATTGCATATATTTTCCACATTTTTCATGAGAGCATCTTTGAGTTTTCTTTAAATTTAATTTAATTTTCTTTAGGGGTGAATTCAGGTTGATTGAGTCACATTTTCCTAGTCATCTTAATGGCAAAATGTGTCCCAATCAACCTGAATTGACCTTATATTTGTCCTGCTGACCTGTGTTGATCTGTTTAATGGCTTCACTACGGCGGTCTATTCCAACAGTCTCCCACTGATTGGTGCTGTCCAGATAATGAGCGGCAATAACAGGTAGAGTCATACTGATCATGTTTGCCTCTCCATCACCACTGGGCTGGACAATAAACCGTCCCATGAAGTCTCCACTGATGGTCTGCTCAACTGTCTGAGAGATCTCTTCACCTGGAGGAAGAAGGAAAGAGCAGGCTGAGAATTCAGTTTTTTATTATCTTTGTCAGGATAGAATATTTATGCAACATTTTGACACTGTTTGTTTTTTTGTTTTAATTTTTTATTGACATTCTGTAACAATTGTTGCATGTACATCCGTCTTAAATATTAATCACAAAGTGTCAACATGAATGTCCGTTCTCCAAAAATAAGGAACATCAAAAATAATAATAATAATAATAATAATAATAATAATTAAATAGATTAAAAAAAAAAAAAAAAAAAAAAAAAAAAAAACATGAACACTTAGGGAGTGAAGTATGGTTGCTCCTACATATACAGTATATAATCATCCCAGGTTAAGCAAATCAAAGTCCGGCCTGTGTGATGTTATATAATCCAACGTAAAACAAACAAGTCCTTCTTGTACACTGTTAGCCCTTGCTGTAAAAAAAGGCCAAATTCTGACAATATCGTACCATTTTCCATTAAAACAGTAATATACCGTAGAAAACAAAACTAGCCTACAGGAATATACTGTGAATTAACATTGCTCAAAGTCGACACTCAGAGGCTGTTTTCCCAATCACACCCTATACCCTCATTCACTATTCCCTACATTAGTTCACTAATATAGTCCACTTGACAGAGTGAATAAAAAGAAGTGAGTGAATTGAGACATTGATGAACACCTGATAAGCAGAATCACTGAAGGACAGAGAAACAAGAACAGAAAAAAGAGAAACACAAGAACTACAACTGACTTCCAGCAACACTGAGTGTGAAACCAGTTTATGATTATTTATTTCATACATGTACAAAAGTTCTTGTTGAGAATTAACAGAGATTTAGTTAATAATAAAGTTTGTTGTCACCATAATGGAGATCAGTATTTGCTTTAGTTGGTCTCTTGTCCCTTGACTTCTTACCATTCATCTCTCTCTGACTGCTGTAACAGTGAGTTTATAAAACACATTTGGTATGGCAAGAAAGTGTCATGAGGAAGATGATCAGATGTTTTTTTGGCTTTTGTGATGATGTCACAATCATCCTGGACATGTCTGATTCTCTGATCTTTTCTGTATTTATTCTTTGAATTTATGGGTATTTCATATTTAGCATATATCTGTAAATCTACAACATGAAATCAATATTTCTGTAATCAGGTCTTCTGAAAAATATTGTAATCATATAGTGCATTAAAAAACTCCTGCTTGACTCAGACACACACAGACATCATCAATCAGCACATGAATCTCAACAATGGTGACAATCAAAAGTTTCATGTCGCAATGCATGCTGGGTTCCAGGATAATATAAAACTCCCAGCATGCACTGCTGCATGAATAAAAAAAATATATTGCCACCATTGTTGAGATTCATGTGCTAAATTGTGATATCTCTGTGTTTCTAAAAGACAGTGTAGCTCTGTTTCTCTGGTTATGCATGATGTGTTAAAAAAAATGAATTATTGTAATTTATTGTTGTGGTTTCACAGTGGTGGTAATGTAACACTTTTATTTGAGAATGAATTCCTTAGTGAATGAACAGTCAATATGATGATTTTGTCATCATAATCATTATAACCTCAATCATTCATAAACTGTGTGTGCGCACAAGTGTGACTTGCAACAACACAGCTCAAGCAGCAAAAGAAAAACTAATGTTTTAGCATCAGCATCCCAACTAAAGCAAGCACTGATCTCTATAATGGTAACTTCAAACCAAACATTTTCAATTAAACATCTTAATAACAACTTCTGTAGATGTATGAAATAAAGTCATTCTGGTTAATAATAAGTGTAATAATGTGTAATGGCTGGAAGTCTGTTGTAGGTCTTGTGTTTCTCTATTTTCTGTTCTAACAGCAGGTGTTCATCACTAATGCTCAACAATCACTTACATATTCCCTTAATTATCTCACTGCAACACTGTCTCAATGTTACTTTTACTCTTTGTAGTGTGGATTTCCCTGTGGGGTTGAAAGGGTTAACAGTGTAAGATAAAAAGTCACACCCACAAAATGTATTTTAGCAGTAATAAACTGTAAGTTATAAAACAGGTTTATACTGGCAACACTGTTGCCAGTAGTTTACTGTAAAATGTATTTTTTGGGTCACCGTTGTGCAGAAGAGTAGAGCCTGTGCTTCAGTCCAGGAGAAGATCTACAAACATTGATGATTTGCTGCATGTTGCTTTATTTAACAGGCGGTGACTGTGTAGTTGCTGGTCCAGTGGAAATCTCTTCATTTACAAAAGTTTTGTTGTGGTTTCAAATGAAGAAGTTCTCAGTAATACTTTGCTCATGTTATTAATGCATTATACATTTTAGTTAATACATTTAAATGACAGTTGGACAATTTAAGGCAGTCGGTTTCTGCAAGTGAAATTAGTTAACTCGAGTTTTAGTGCATTTTTACAGTAAAGAACTGCACAATTAACAGTAAATTACTGGCAACAGTGTTGCCAGTATTTTACTGTAAAAAAAAACCCGGTAAGGTCTAACAGTGTAGTTCAAGTCTGCAGTTAATTTCTCCATCCTGCATATATCCATTGTGATGTCCATCCACATGTTCAATGTAGGACTCTCCTGTGAAAGCCATTTTTTTGTGAGTGCCTTTTTGCCTGCAACTAACAAAATACTAAACAAATGTTTGTCTCTCTTTGTCCATCCATCTGGCATGAGTCCAAAAAAAAAAGACTTTGCTTTGCAAGGGCAGGTGGCTCCCTAAAATTTCTTGTATTGCTTTATGTATTTCCTTCCAATAAGTTTTAATAACCTGACAGCCCCAAAAAACATGATAATGATTTGCATTCATATTTCCACAATTTCGCCAACAGGCTGGGGAGTTACCTCTATAGTGTGATTTTTGATAAGGTGTAATAAAATATCTTATCAGGCTCTTCCAGCCAAACTCATTCCAACTCTGTGAGCTACTACATTTCCATTGATATTCCCAGATCATTTCCCATCCATCCTCTGACAGATCTATTCCTCCTTCCCTTTCCCACTTTGTTTTGATGTATAGGGTTGAATGTGCTTTCTTGTTTATAAGCCCTTTATATAGACCTGAAATAATACCCCTATCTTTGTTTGCACCATAAGCCCTTTTGAACATATCTAACAGCCGAGTACTTGATTCAGATACATACTTTAACTTGTCGCTGATAAAGTGTCTCAGCTGCAAGTATCGATAGAAGTCCTGTGCCTCTAGAGCATATTTCTCTTTAATTTGTTCAAAACTAAGGAGTGTGTTATCCTTTATTATCTTACATAAAGCTGTTACTCCTTTATTTGTCCATTCCTTAAATCTCGTATCTAATTTATTTGGGACAAACTGCGTGTCATATGCACACCATTTAAGGACCACAATATCCTCTTCTAATTTGTATTCTGTTATTACTGTTTTCCAGATTTTAAGTGTCGACACTGTTTGGTTTTGTATCTGCACAGTTTCAAATTTAACGCAAATTTAAGTTTAACGCAGGATAAACAGCATTTTTGCTCATTTTCCCCAATATAAAAAAACGTTTTAATTCTAGCTTCATGCATTCTTTTTTATCAACATTTGAATGTGGGTAAGTTTTTTAAAAAAGCCATAATTTGATCAAAAAGCTAAGAAAAACTTTTTTTAGGCAGTTTTGATTTATATGTTGTTTCATGTTGATGATCATATTTTAAATATGCACATGATATGAGATAGCATGTTTCTGCATCTGTGTTTTGATCTGGAGATTCTGTACTTTTTCAGAAGATGTGTAGTAGCGCTCCCTACTGTATAACAGTGAAAACACGGAAAGCTGGAAAATTCACCCTTCACAGGGAGTTTGATTGACAGGCGATCTGCTTGAAAACCAGTTTACCATTAGCTGCTCGGCCAGTCTACCCAGATAGCGTACACTCTAAAAAGAGATGTGTTAAAAAACAACACACAAGATGTGTTGATGGTATTTTGACACATGTTGTGTAGATTTTTAACACACAATGTGTGTTAAAATGTAACTCTAGAATAGCACTGGGTGGAGGAGAGTTTGTTTTTATGAAAAAAAGTATAGGTATATTTTATATGGTATCCCATAAAATGCTCTAAAATAAATAAAGCAATATATTCAAATAAATAAATTAAATCTTAATTAATGAAAACTTAACGGGTGGGTTTTTTTCAGCCAATCACATCATGCTTCTTTTTCAATGTCTTTTTCAAATGCTGCTTTCACTTGTTATTAATAACCAGATTAACTTTATTTCTGTCAAACTCTACAGAAGCTCTTATTGAGAATTAACAGGTTTTGGTGTTGATGATTCATTGAATGTTTCATTTAAAGTCACCAGAATCGTGATTAGTGTCAGCTTTATTTGAGCTATTGACTCTTTAACATTAGTTTTCTCTGATTGCTGTAAATGTGTATTTAATCTGCGCATTTGAAAAAGCAGATATAATCATGAGAAAAATATGCTCAGATGATAATATTATCATCATGGACATGTAAGATTATTCAAATGGAGCTCAGAAAGAGTTTAATATTTGAAAGATGAGTGTAACACATAAAAGATTAGCATAATGCACTTAGCTTAAAATTAATTTTTAAATACACAGTTCGTACAGAATCTTTCAGTCTAAGGTATCAAACAGACATCAAGAATCAGCGTATGAATCTCATGCAATGGTGCCGCAATGCATGCTGGGAGTCATGGATGAGATTTGCACTATGGTGGCACCCAGCATGCATTGCGGCATGAAGCTTTTTGTTTGTCACCATTGTTGAGATTCATACGCTGATTCTTGATGTCTGTGTTTGACTAATTTCTGCTGCAGATTAATATTTTCAGAAAACATTTATTTTATTATTCTGCACTGCTGGACAGCATGATGTAGTGTCACAAGATCATTATAACTAACAGCACATAAATAAATTAAATGCACACCATCCATTTACTCATAAACTTGACCAGATCAGCACTTGTTGATTATGACATCATCAAGAAACATCTGATCATATAATCTCTCGCCATAAAAAAAAATATTTTATTAAATACAGTTAAAGCAGCCAGAGAAAAACTAAAAGATGAGTAAAGGGTCAAGCGCTCAAATAAAGGAGCCATTAATCACGATTCTGGTGACTTCAAATAAAACATTCAGTGAAACATCAACATCTAAACCTCAGTTAATTCTCAATAAGAGCTTGTCTATGTAGATTCATGATGTCTAAACCATCCAAATGTTCAAACAAACTCTTTATTAAACGTCACTGGACTCCATAAACACAAGTTAACAATACGTTTCAGTGTTCATCCAAACACTCAGTTGTAAAAACACAGGAAGTAACTCTGGCAAATACACACCGACTACAGTCACATGTGACACATATCTGACACAAGTTGTGTAACTATAACACATTAGTGTGTAAAAGGTTTCAACACACTTCTGTGTAAGAGGAATAACACATTAGTTGTGTTAAAGGTAACACAAAATGTGTAGTCCTTATAAACACAGAGATGTGTTAAGAATCGACACAGGTTGTGTGTTAAATTTGACACAACATGTGTTGTCCCTGAGCACACACACTACATGTGTTAAAATCGACACAACATGTGTTAAAATCTACACAACATGTGTCATTTTTAACACATCTCTTTTTAGAGGTTGTGTTGTTTTCAACTCATCATTTTGAGCGCCGACACTCACCATCACTGTGAATGGTGTGCAGTGTTTGCTATGTTCTCAAACAAACAGGCCAGTGGAAATACAAGTTATTAATATACAATATTTTGTCAGTTGTTACATTTTAATTAAATTCAAAGTGCAAACTCAGTTAACTGTTGTCTCTTCATGAACTTATGTCAAAAGCAGCATTATCAGTCAGGGGTTGAAGTGTGAATAACTGAATAATGTCCAGTACAGTGAGTCTGTCCAGTCATTGAGCTTGAAACATTGTGTTGTACTTTGTGTGCACATGCATTCTGTCCTCGACTATTGATTAAATGGTTAATATTTTTGCATCTGGCCGCTTTCGCTTTATTTTTTAAAATGACACAATTTGTGTGTTAAAATGACTTACACATTTATTGTGTTAAATTTGACACAACATGTGTTGTCCCTGAGCACACTCACTACATGTGTTAAAACTGACACAACATGTGTCATTTTTAACACATCTCTTTTTAGAGTGTAGGATTCATCTGATTTACGGTAACGCAACTGCCGTTGATAACCTTCATACAAACAAGATAAAGTGCTCGGTGCAGATACGGCCCATTTGACCTTTCCCACTGCTAGTACTGAGCCATATGTGCCTCATAGTTGGCCCAGATGAGGCCCGGATATGTATGCTATCTGGGATTCTGCTGCTGCATTTCTCTCACACACACACACACTCACACACACTCACACACACTCACACACACTCACACACACTCACACACACTCACACACACTCACACACCACGTGAACATCGCGCATACAGAATCTTTCTGTAGTGCAGTAATGTATTGTAAACTCTGTTCTGTGATTTATCAACAAAATAGCTTAGAAACTAAAAACTGTCCTGCCAAATATTTCTTAGTAACTAAAACCCACATCTTCAGTATTAGTAGAGAGATACCAGGTAAAATTAATGCATACGCAATGACATTCTCTCACACTAATGCATTCATTTATATGTAATCTTTATCTATATCTGATTTAGAATGAGCAGAAATCTGTGATAAACATAATAATCCAAAAAGACAAAAGAACTGATAAAAATAAGCTGTTATGTACACTGTTAGAGCTTACCGGGTTTTTTTACAGTAAAATATTGGCAACACTGTTGCCAGTAATTTACTGTTAATTGTGCAGTTCTTTACTGTAAAAATGCACTAAAACTCGAGTTAACTAATTTCACTTGCAGAAACCGACTGCCTTAAATTGACCAACTGTCATTTAAATGTATTAACTAAAATTTATAATGCATTAATAACATGAGCAAAGTATTACTGTGAACTTATTTCATTTGAAAACACAACAAAACTTTTGTAAATAAAGAGATTTCCACTGGACCAGCAACTACACAGTCACCGCCTGTTAAATAAAGCAACATGCAGAATATCATCAATGATTGTAGATCTTCTCCTGGACTGAAGCACAGGCTCTACTCTTCTGCACAATGGTGACCCAAAAAATACATTTTACAGTAAACTACTGGCAACAGTGTTGCCAGTATATACCTGTTTTATAACTTACAGTTTATTACTGTAAAATACATTTTGTGGGTGTGACTTTTTTTTATCTTACACTGTTAACCCTTTCAACCCCACAGGGAAATCCACACTACAAAGAGTAAAAAGTAACATTGAGACAGTGTTGCAGTGAGATAATTAAGTGAATATGTAAGTGATTGTCGAGCATTAGTGATGAACACCTGCTGTTAGAACAGAAAATAGAGAAACACAAGAAATACAACTGACTTCCAGCCATTACACATTATTACACTTATTATTAACCAGTATGACTTTATTTCTGTCATACATCTACAGAAGTTGTTATTAAGATGTTTAATTGAAAATGTTTGGTTTGAAGTTACCATTATAGAGATCAGTGTTTGCTTTAGTTGGGATGCTGATGCTAAAACATTAGTTTATATTTTGCTGCTTGAGCTGTGTTGTTGCAAGTCACACTTGTGCACACACACAGTTTATGAACGATTGCGGTTATAATGATTATGATGACAAAATCATCATATTGCCTTTTCAATCACTAAGGTAATTCATTCTCACTTGTTCAGAATTTAATCCTCAATCAAAAGTGTTACATTAGCACCACTGTGAAACCACAGCAATAAATTACAATGATTCATTTTTTTAACACATCATGCATAACCAGAAAAACAGAGCTACACTGTCTTTTAGAAACACAGAGATATCACAATTTAGCACATGAATCTCAACAATGGTGGCAATATTTTTTTTAGTTTTTTATTCATGCAGCAGTGCATGCTGGGAGTCTATATCATCCTGGAACCCAGCATGCATTGCGACATGAAACTTTTGATTGTCACCATTGTTGAGATTCATGTGCTGATTGTTGATGTCTGTGTGTGTCTGAGTCAAGCAGGAGTTAAAAAAGTTTTAAAGCACTATATGATTTTAATATTCTTCAGAAATCCAGATTACAGAAATATTGATTTCATGTTGTAGATTTACAGATATATGATTGTGGCGAGGGGGGCGTGGTTTTGCTGAGTCTGTAGCGGGAGAGAGAGGACGGAGCGGAGCGGAGCGTAAGTAGGTCAAGTGCAGATGATGAACACCTGTGTCTGATTTCAGTAATTGGCGTGGAGAGACCGGATATAAGCCGGAGAGTGACAGAGAGAGAGAGAGAGAGACGAGCTGGGACCTCGTGAGACGCTGATCCTGCAAGAGACGACTAAAAGAGAATTCTGAGTTATTGTTTTGTATTGCTGTGCATGTGCATGGTGAACGCGCTCTGTGCGCATATTTCTGTTAAGTACGAAAAGAGTAAATAAAACGTGCGTCCCAGCTCCAGCCGACCCCTGTCTTCTTCCTTCCTTACTATTGACGAACTGAACCTTATCACAGTGGTGCCGAAACCCGGGAAGGAAGAAGATCGCCGCCGCCATGCAGTCCCCGTCAGGTACACCATTTGCGGACATCATCCAGTCGCTCGCCGGTCTTCATCAGGAGCAACACCAACATCTGCTGGCGATCAAGGAGGAGCAGGACAAACGCTTCGAAGCGCTCCTCCGATCCCAGCATGAAGACCGCGAGCTGTTCCGGAGCTGGGTAGACCGGGAGGCTCGGGCCATCCCCAAGGACAGTACATCTCCTCTGCCGCTCAACAAGATGGGGCCTCATGATGATCCAGAGGCCTTCTTGGATCTGTTTGAGAAGTCGGCAGAGGCCCGGGGATGGCCCACCGGAGACTGGCCAATGCGGCTGATCCCCCTGCTGTCAGGAGAAGCGCAGGTAGCCGCACACCAACTGCCAGTCCAAAACCTCCTGGTCTACCAGGACCTCAAGCGTGCCATCCTGCAGCGGGTCGGTCGGACGCCGGAGCAGCATCGCCAGCGGTTCAGGACCCTGACACTGGAAGAGTCCGGCCGACCCTTCGTGATGGCACAGCAGCTCCGGGACTCCTGCCGCAAATGGTTGATGGCCGACAGTAGCGACGTCGAGGATGTGATCGATCGTGTGGTACTGGAGCAGTTCGTGGCCAGGCTGCCGAGGAAAACTGCGCAGTGGGTCCAGTGCCACCGCCCGACGTCGCTGAACCAGGCCATCCAGCTGGCGGAGGACCAAATGGTGGCGTGCCCAGGGGTCGGCGACCCTCTACCATCTGCCTCTCTCTCTCTCTCTCTCTCTCTCCCTCTCCTCTCTCTCCCTCCAAACCCGTTCCCCTTCCCAGGACCCGTGGAGGACTCCCGCCGAAACCAGCGCCCCGGTGGAGAGCTGGTTATCCGACGGAGCCATCAGCGATCCCCAGAGTTCCTCCCAGGGGAGGGAGTTCGTCCACGGGACTCTTCACCCCGGCCCCTCCATCACCGCTCTCTCCACGCCAATCGCTTGACCCGCTTCCTGCCGCCAGGGCGGCGGTAAAGTCTGGGCCGGCCTGTTGGCGCTGCGGGGACCCAGGACATTTTATTGATCGATGTCCAGTGATGGAGGTGGGGACATTGATCCGGGTCCCCGACGCGCCACAGGCTGCCCTCGATCAAGCTGGCCTATACCAAATACCAGTGAGTATCAAGGGGGGTACATATCAGGCTCTGGTGGATTCAGGATGTAACCAATCCTCCATACATCAAAGCCTGATGCAACCTAGGGCATTGGATAATAGCCGCGTGGTTAAGGTTCGGTGTGTGCACGGGGAAGTGGTGAGTTATCCTATTTTGCCTGTGGATATTCAATTCAGGGGAGAAAAGCATAGAGTAGAGGTGGCAGTTAATCCGCACCTCCGGCATCCGATAATTTTGGGTACTAATTGGCCCTCGTTTAATAAATTATTGGGATATTTATGTTCGGATGCCGCTTGGGAGAAAAGAGAGAAGGGTAGTATAGCGGTTGCACAGTTGGGGGAGGCTGAACCGGAACCTCCGGAGCCTGTTTCAGGGGAACAGAGTGCTCTGGAGCGAAACATCCTCCCTGAGCGTGATGATTTTCCCCTGGAGCAGTCACGGGATGAAACGCTGAAAAATGCCTTTGATCAGGTTCGCTCTATCGACGGTCAGCTTCTTCATCCTGAACAACCGCTCTCCTATCCTTATTTTTCAATTTTAAAAGATAAGTTGTATCGGGTGACCCAAGACGCCCAGACAAAGCAAGATACAACCCAGTTATTAATACCGAGAAGCCGTCGGGAAATGCTTTTCCAGGCGGCTCATTGTAATCCAATGGCCGGGCATTTAGGACAAACGGCTACACTAAACCGTCTCATGGCCCGGTTCTTTTGGCCGGGCATTCACGAGAACGTGCGCAGGTGGTGCGCGTCTTGTCGTGAATGTCAGTTGGTGAATCCACCGGCCACCCCAAAAGCACCATTGTGCCCCTTACCATTAATGCAGGTCCCCTTCGAACGAATTGGTATGGACCTCATCGGGCCATTAGAACGGTCAGCACGGGGACACCGCTTTGCATTAGTTCTGGTGGATTATGCAACGCGGTATCCTGAGGCAGTGCCTCTCCGCACTATTTCTGCCAAGAGTGTGGCGAGTGCACTGTTTCAATTAATCTCCCGGGTGGGGATTCCGAAAGAAATCCTCACCGATCAGGGCACGGCGTTTATGTCACGTACTATTCGCGAGCTGTACGAATTATTGGGCATTAAATCAATTCGAACAAGTGTCTATCACCCACAGACAGACGGGCTGGTCGAACGGTTTAATCGCACGTTGAAATCCATGATTCGTAAGTTCGTACAGGAGGACGCCAAAAATTGGGATAAGTGGTTAGAACCCCTCTTGTTCGCTGTACGGGAGGTCCCGCAAGCCTCCACGGGGTTTTCCCCCTTCGAGCTTCTCTATGGACGTCAGCCCCGTGGGGTGTTAGATGTCCTTAGAGAAACTTGGGAGGACGGACCTTCTAATAGCAAAAATGAAATTCAATATGTCATGGACCTGAGAACAAAACTCCACACTTTGGGGCGGCTTTCAATGGAGAATTTGTTACAGGCACAAGACAAGCAGAGTCGGTTGTACAACAGGGGGGCTAGACTACGTCAATTCGCACCGGGGGATAAAGTACTTGTATTACTCCCTACTTCTAGTTCAAAGTTACTCGCAAAGTGGCAAGGACCCTTTGAGGTTACACGGCGAGTTGGTGATCTCAACTATGAGGTAGTTCGAACGGATAGGGGTGGTGCACATCAAATATATCACCTCAACCTGCTTAAAAAATGGTCGGAGGCGGAGTCAGTGATGCTGGCGACGGTAGTGAGTGGGGAGGAGGATCTCGGTCCAGAAGTGAGTTCAAAATCTCAATCCCTCGCTCTGGCCCCTGGAGGAGACCACCTCTCACCTTCGCAGCTCACTGATATAAAATCTATACAAGCAGATTTTGCTGATGTGTTTTCACCCCTGCCTGGCCGAACGAATCTCATTCAGCACCACGTTGAGACTGAGCCGGGCGTGGTTGTTCGCAGCCGGCCGTATAGATTACCAGAACACAAGAAAAAAGTAGTTCAGAGTGAATTAGAAGCGATGTTAGAAATGGGAGTAATAGAAGAATCCAACAGTGACTGGGCGAGCCCGATAGTTTTAGTGCCTAAAACGGACGGCTCAGTACGGTTCTGTGTGGATTACAGAAAGGTGAATGCTGTGTCGAAATTCGACGCATATCCAATGCCTAGGGTTGACGAATTGCTTGATCGACTCGGCACTGCTCGTTTTTATTCGACACTGGACCTAACTAAGGGTTATTGGCAGATCCCCTTGTCCCCCATGACCAAAGAAAAGACAGCTTTCACGACGCCGTTCGGATTACACCAATTTGTTACCCTTCCGTTCGGGTTGTTCGGGGCTCCGGCCACCTTTCAGCGTCTGATGGACAGAATTCTCCGGCCGCATGCTGCATATGCCGCTGCATACCTAGATGATATCATCATCTATAGTGGTGATTGGCAGCGACATATGCAGCATTTGCGAGCTGTCCTGAAGACGCTGAGAAGGGCTGGGCTCACGGCCAATCCGAAGAAGTGTGCAATTGGGCGGGTGGAAGTAAAATATCTGGGTTTCCACTTGGGTCATGGTCAGGTGCGTCCACAAATTGACAAGACGGCAGCAGTTGCGACCTGTCCGAGACCCAAGACCAAAAAGGAGGTTAGACAGTTCCTGGGGCTGGCAGGTTATTATAGGAGGTTTGTACCTAATTTTTCGGACACTGCCAGCCCGCTGACTGATTTAACTAAAAAGGAAGCACCAGATAGGGTCCAGTGGACGGAGCAGTGTCAGCAGGCTTTCACCCGGATAAAGGCTGCTCTGTGTGGCGGTCCGCTCTTAAATGCTCCTGACTTTTCTCTCCCCTTTATCCTACAGACAGACGCGTCGGACAGGGGGTTGGGCGCTGTCCTGTCCCAGGAGGTGGAGGGTGAAGAGCGGCCGGTGCTGTACATCAGTCGAAAGCTCTCTAAGAGAGAGACGATGTACAGCACCATAGAGAAGGAGTGTTTGGCCATCAGATGGGCCGTTCTCACCCTTCGCTATTACCTCCTGGGGCGGGAGTTCACCCTCTGTTCGGACCACGCTCCCCTGCAGTGGCTCCACCGCATGAAGGATACCAACGCGCGGATCACTCGTTGGTATCTAGCTTTACAGCCTTTTAAGTTCCAGGTGATCCACAGGCCGGGTGTACAGATGGCTGTGGCTGACTTTCTCTCCAGGAGGAGGGGGGGGGAGGCTGCAGACCGGATGGCTCCCCGGCCTGAGTCGGGCGGTGGGGGTATGTGGCGAGGGGGGCGTGGTTTTGCTGAGTCTGTAGCGGGAGAGAGAGGACGGAGCGGAGCGGAGCGTAAGTAGGTCAAGTGCAGATGATGAACACCTGTGTCTGATTTCAGTAATTGGCGTGGAGAGACCGGATATAAGCCGGAGAGTGACAGAGAGAGAGAGAGAGAGACGAGCTGGGACCTCGTGAGACGCTGATCCTGCAAGAGACGACTAAAAGAGAATTCTGAGTTATTGTTTTGTATTGCTGTGCATGTGCATGGTGAACGCGCTCTGTGCGCATATTTCTGTTAAGTACGAAAAGAGTAAATAAAACGTGCGTCCCAGCTCCAGCCGACCCCTGTCTTCTTCCTTCCTTACTATTGACGAACTGAACCTTATCACAATGATAAATATGAAATACCCATAAATTCAAATAATATCTGCAGGAAAGATCAGAGAATCAGACATGTCCAGGATGATTGTGACATCATCACAAAATCCAAAAACACCTGATCATCTTCTTCTTGGCTTTTTCTTGCTATAACAAATGTGTTTTATGAACTCACTGTTACAGCAGTCAGAGAGAGATGAATGGTAAGAAGTCAAGGGACAAGAGACCAACTAAAGCAAATACTGATCTCCATCATGGTGACAACAAACTTTATTATTAACTAAATCTCTGTTAATTCTCAAATAGAACTTTTGTACATGTATGAAAGAAATAATGTTAAACTGGTTTGTAAACTGGTTTCACACTCAGTGTTGCTGGAAGTCAGTTGTAGTTTTTGTGTTTCTCTTTTTTCTGTTCTTGTTTCTCTGTCCTTCAGTGATTCTGCTTATCAGGTGTTCATCAGTTTCTCACTTCACTCACTTCTTTACATTCAAGTGGACTATATTAGTAAACTAATGTAGGGAATAGTGAATGAGGGTAGGGTGTGATTGGGAAAACAGCCTCTAAGTGTCGACTTTGAGCAATGTTAATTCACAGTATATTCCTGTAGGCTATTTTTGTTTTCTACGGTATATTACTGTTTTAATGGAAAATGGTATAATATTGTCAGAATTTGGCCTTTTTTACAGCAAGGGTTAACAGTGTAGGAGCGTCATATGCCATAACTGATTTGTTCATCAATGACGTCATCAGCGACTAGTCGACTCGACTTTCATCACATAAATGTCGACGTTAAAAAATCATAAAAAGTCGTTCAACCCCAATTACAAACCAGTCCCAGCATTAAGTACTGAGGAACAATCTTCATTCAAGTGCTAAAACTCCCGGAGGAGTAGATGGATGTGGCACATTCATGAAAACATATTTTTCCTCACCAGTAATCGAGATGTAGGTGATAGCAGGTGTGTCTGGAACCCGATCCGTTAGTGTTTCAGCTTTAATAACTACAGGTCTTTCCCCTGTTCCATTTGGGATGAGAAACAGAGACAAAGAGGAAGATGGAGGAAGAGTAATGAGTTGGTGAAATTTTGTACACTTTTGGTGAGTAAGAGTAGGAATAACTACAAAAGTGTAGGAGTTCATTCTGGTCTCTTGATTAACTCGAATTATAATGAAATTTAGAAAAGTGTTTTTTTATTTTTTTACAATTGGCTGAAAGTATAATGTGTGTAATGTTGTACAATGCAAGTATAACACAGTAATGTAATTGTAGGGTTCACAGTAAATCTCACCATTCTTAACAGGATTGAGCTCCACGTTTGGTCTTTGTAATGGAATCCGCACACCCTCAGACTGAGAGAGAGAGAGAGAGAGAGAGAGAGAGAGAGAGAGAGAGAGAGAGAGAGAGAGAGAGAGAGAGAGAGAGAGAGAGAGAGAGAGAGAGAGAGAGAGAGAGAGAGAGAGAGAGAGAGAGAGAGAGAGAGAGAGAGAGAGAGAGAGAGAGAGAGAGAGAGATTTTTTCAAAAAACATTTATTACAAAAATATTTAACAATTTTAAAAACTTTCAAATGTAAATCACATCATGTTTATAGAAAATATGAAAAATCAATTTCACTGTCCATAACGGAACACAATGCCCCTCTATGACACCATATCTTTTCAAACGCTTCTAGACAGTTAGTAGCTTTATAAAAATAAAAATCAATTAGCAGTCTAGCTTTGATCATGGCTCTAAACATCATCACAACATCATAATCACCTTTTTGTTCAATTTTCCTCTTTCTGCTAACATATACTGCCATTTTTGCCTTGCCTACAATAAAATTAATCAATTGGCATTCATCTTGTCTTCTTCTGGTATATTTAAAACCAAAAATAAAAACTGTTACAGTAAAATTCTCATCAAAACGAATGAAAATATCCTTCAACAAGTCAAATAAAGGCTTAAGTCTTGAGCAGTGCATAAACATGTGAAAAACTGTTTCTCTTTGAGAACAAAAAGGGCACTCTTGATTAACATTTGGATTTAAAATAGAAATAAAAGAATTAACAGCAATTATACCATGTATAATTCTCCATTGTAATTCTCCAATTCTTTTTGTTAATGGTGGCTTATAAAGTGCCCTCCACTCTGGTTTTACATTTTCATCAACTTCAAGAATAGTGCGCCAAGGTGAATCAACTCTTTCATGCAACCCTTTTTTGTTGAAAACTTTTACACAAGCATTGTAAAAAACTTTTCCCCCAACTTTATATAAATCCATATCGGATACATTTTCCAAAAAAACTCCAGAATTTTCCCCTATATTTGGGGACAAAAAACACTTTGGAAAAGCATCTTTATCGCTAGGCAGAAGTTTCTTAGCAAAACAGTTTTCAAGCATGTTCAACTCTTTCACTGTAAATACAGACTGCAAATTCTGAAGAAATCTTTCAACAATTCGAACTGATTTAATACCTAATAAGGCAGCCACATTTTCCACATTTTTAAAACAGGGACCAGTCACATTAATTAAACGCCCCAGTGTTACAATTTTGGATTTAATAAGAGCACCATTTGATAGTCCACATGCATGTGAGATATCCAGACGAGCACCATAAATCATGGGTTCTTCGAGTAACCAAAAAAGAGAATCTGTCTCAGTTCTTTTCACTTTAAAAAGGTCCCAAACTTTAAACAGATTTCTATAAAAAACAGGAAGCTCCGTTGTACTGATTCTCTTTGGATCCATCAAAAATAAATTTTCGCTTAAACAGAGTTCATCAACGGACTGAAGTATAACACAGGCCACTGACTTCCAGGCCATGTTCTCTGAGCCGGTAAGCAAGCGTTGTATGAATTGTAGCCGAAAGGCCGCAGTCCTGCTTTGTACATGTATGAGTCCTTGACCCCCTTCTTCTTTTTTTAAATACAAGATATTGTGCGGTATCCAGTGTAACTTGTCCCAAAAAAAGTCCAATAAAACAGACTGGATCTTTGCAAGTAAATAAGCTGGTGGGTCAATGCAGGCCATCCGGTGCCACAAAGAGGAAGCCACCAAATTATTAATCACCAAAGTACGTCCTCTGTATGATAAATTTGGTACAAGCCATTTCCATTTTTCAAGTCGGCTCTTAAGCTTTTCAACAGTTCCGATCCAGTTTTTTTGAGATACTGTTTCATTTCCTAAAAAAACTCCCAAGTATCTCAAACCATCTCTTGTCCAGCATAGACCTCCTGGAAGATTTGGTAGTGCTCTACATTTCCACTCTCCCATCAAAACTGCCTCACTTTTATTCCAATTAATTCTTGCAGATGAAATTGATCCAAAATCTTTTAGTGTCTCAAGTAATACATCAACATCACTTTGTTTATTAATCATCACCACTACATCATCTGCATATGCAGACAGACACAGAGGAATCTTACAATTCTGTAGAGACACTCCTTCTAGAACTCTCCTTAAAACACTTAAAAGTGGTTCTATTGCAAGTGTGTATAATAACCCTGAGAGTGAACAGCCTTGTCGTACTCCTCGACCCACTTTGAAAGGAGCACATAAGCCACCATTAATCTTCAGAATACTCTCAATATCACAATATAGGATTTTAACATAAGATAAAAAATCTGAGTTAAAACCAAAAGCCTGAAGCGTCTTCCACAAATAGTTGTGTTCGACGCGATCAAATGCTTTTTCTTGATCTAAGGAAATCAAGCCTATGTCAAGACCAAACATTTTAGTTACATCAAACAAATCTCTGATTAAATGAATGTTGTCAAAAATTGACCTACCAGGCACACAATATGACTGGTCAGGATGAATGACTTCATCTAAAAACTCACCCAAACGGGTAGCTAGTACTTTAGATAACAGTTTATAATCACAACACAATAAGGACACGGGTCTCCAATTTTTTATATCACTTAAATTACCTTTCTTTGGCAAAAGGGTCAAGACCGCTCTTCTACAACTTATTGGCAATCGTCCTTTTGTTAAACTGTCATTAAGAACTAATAACAAATCTTCTCCTATAACAGACCAAAAACTTTTGTAAAACTCAATCGGGATTCCATCTAATCCAGGAACTTTACCATTGTCCATACTTTGAAGAGCTTTAAACAATTCTTCCAGGCCAATAGGCTTTGAAAGTGCTATATTTGCTTTTTTTGACATTTTTGGTAATTGTCCAAAAAAAGCCTTCTCTAAATCTTTATCTTCTTTATATTCAGACTTGTAAAGTTTTTCATAAAAACGAACTGCTCTTTCTCTTATTTCCTTAGAGTCTGACAACAAAGATCCAGACTCAGAAAGTAATGAATGAATAAAACGTTTCTGGCCATTCTTTTTTTCTAAACCAAAGAAATATTTCGATGGTACATCCATCTGTTCTATGGTTTTAAAACGCGATCTGACCAGCGCCCCCTGTGCCTTCATCTCTTGTAGGTCAGATAAAGCAGTTTTCTTTAAAAAAAGAGAATCGACATACGCTTGATTTTCACTTAATTGTGCCATATCTTGAAGATTAAGAATTTCAGCTTCTAAAACTCTTATTGACTTAGCGGTCTCCTTTGTGATATTTTGATTATACTGTTGACAAAAAACCTTGATTTGAGTCTTGCCAAAATCCCACCAACTCTGCAGAGAAGAAAAAGAAACTTTTTCATTTTTAAAATTTTTCCAAAAAAAATCAAAAGTCTCTTTAAAAAAGGCATCATTTATCAAAGCAGTGTTAAAATGCCAATACGCACTCCTTGGTGAGACAAAATTGAAGAAAACACTGCAAATAACTAAACTGTGGTCTGAAAAACCAACCGGATTTATTATACAGCTCTTAAAAACACTGTGATGGTGTTTAAAACTGTAAAATCTATCTAGTCTTGCTAAAGACAATAGATTTTCGTGTGCATGAGCCCATGTATATTGCCGTAAATCTCCGTTTATGCTTCTCCAGACATCACATAGATCGTTTCTTTCTATTATTTCACAAAGCCGCTTACGAGAAGGCATATGTGGCTCTATATGATTGCGATCAATATTTTGTTCAACACAATTAAAATCACCACCAAGAAATAAATACTCTTCGCTATTACATTTATCTAAAGTTGAGCATAGAATATCTAAAAAAGCAACTCTCTCTATTGGAAAAGTGGGAGCATACACACAAATAAAAACCAAAACATATTTTTCAAAAAAAGCTTGAATTTTTAAAAGTCTCCCCTTCACTATTTCTTCTATCTTAAAAGAGCATGGATTAAACTTCTTTGCAAACATGATGGCAACTCCTCCACTACGTGAAGTTTTATGACTTAGAAATATATGACCATTCCATTCTTTTATCCAGTCTGTAGCATTTCTATCATCACTGTGTGTTTCTTGTAAAAAAAGAACATCAAGTTGTTTCTGCCTTATTGTTTCATGCACTTGCATTCTCTTTACATCATCTCTGGCTCCGTTCACGTTTAAAGATGCTATACGGATATCTGCCATGTGTAAAGAAAAAAAGAAACTTACAAAAAATAATCTATACAGAAACACACAGCCACTCAAGGCAAAGGATCTATGCCACTTTATCATCATTATTCAGCTGGTTTTGGATTTTTGTAACAAATTTTTTCAGTCGATATACTTCTTTATCCAGAAAGGAACCTTCACTCATCAGATTCTTAGTACTTTCTGCAAACCGTTTCAGGTCTGGGAAAAAATCAGCAACCTGTACTCCTCTCTGATTTTTTGTTACTTTTAAAAACTTCTTAATTTCTTCAGCACTGTAATCATTACATATCCACTCGCTTTGTGAACAACTTGAAGCACTAGAATCAGACAATTCACTTTCACTTTCAATATTATCTGTATCATTTTTCTGATCTTTTCTTGCTTGTTTTGAAACTCTTTCTTTATCGTTGTTTCTCCTTTTTAGAGGAGTTTTAAAGACAGCTTGATCTATGTCTACTTCACACATATTTACACTGTCTGATACAGACTCTATATCAGATAAACAATTCGTTGAACTGCTTTGTGTGTCCATCAATTCTTCAAAAATCACATTAGCTTCTTGAAGCAAGCTTACATTTGACTTTGCCTGACCCTTATCAGTCAAATCCGAATCTTTCACTACCATCATAGTTTTAACAACAGTTTCAACTGTTTGTTCACAGGCAACTTTGTTAATTGTGTCTTTGACACTCTGTGCTGAATTCCCAGTTGATGAGTTTACAGGTAGGCTTACTGAAATCACAGGTACTGACACAGATGCTCCAGCAACACTTTCCACATCTTGCACCACACTCTCATCTATCATGTCCTGCCTTGTACGTGTATTTTCGGGACAAGCACGAGCCAAATGCCCCGTTTTTCCACATCCAAAACACTTCATTGTAGTGTCAGTGGATACATAGACAGTATAGTCAAAATCATCAAATCTGAATTTCAGATTTAAATTCAGTTCAGTTCTGTTCTCACTCAAAATCATATAAGTGAATCTCCTAAAAGACACTAACGTTACATGTTTGATTAAGTCCGATTTACTCCCGATCGCGATCTTTTTCACAGGAGCAACTAGCTTCCCGAAACGTGACAATTCTTTAACCAAAGCTTCATCTTTGATAAAAGGTGGAATATTAGACAAAATAACTTTCCTCGCAGGTGTTGAAAGAGAAAGCACAGGTGTAAAAAGACCACGAATTACAACTCCTCTTTCTACAACATTATTGGCATTTTCAACAGTGTTCAAAAAACAAACAACCGCATTGCTCATTCTTGACGCTGCTAAAATACTCTTATGTCCAACAATCTCACCGATAGCTAAGACACAATCTTCCACACTTGCTGCGGCCGTCACTTTAACCCCGTGACGCCGTGTTAATGAATCAAGTGAGTCAACACCTTGGGACGCCATGCCCTCGGTGATACACTGATAATCAACGGCCAGAAAAAACACTATATTGTTTTATCTACTCAATACAGATTAAACGTCAAAAAATAGCGATATTCAACTAAGAAAAAAAGGCCACAGCGGGCAGAAAACTCATTCAAACTCACCACACGCTCTCCACGCTCGCTCACTCAACAGACGCTCACTCAACAGACGCTCACGCATACGCATGCGCACGAGAGAGAGAGAGAGAGAGAGAGAGAGAGAGAGAGAGTGAGAGAGAATATGACAATATATTCAAAATATGACAAACATCTATTGATTACATTAATGAATGACCAAATCAAAATTGACAGAAATCCCGTCAGACGTACCACCACCTTCAGGGCCTTTCTCACTCCAGTGTGGACAGAATCATATGCTGAAGCTTTCACCTCAATCATGTGTTTTCCCAGAGTCATGGGAATAATCACATATGAAACCGCTACGCTGGAGTCTTTGTCAACGTTTACTGTTGTTCTGTATTTGCCTTTCTTACTGGCAAAGCTGCAAACATGTTCTGTCTCCATAAACTCCACACGCACCTGTGAAAACAGGAGAGTAATACACAAATCTCTTCAATATCTAGAGGAAACTTCCTCCAAAATAAATGCATTTCAACTGAACATGAAATGTGTGATGACAGGATATTTCTGAGATGTCTATGATTTGACTCCAGCAGAAATAGTTATTATGATGAACATGGTTTTAATGTATAACATAAATCTTAAAGTATTATTTTAATATCTACCCTCTTCAGATTTCTTGGTGTGTAGTTGTGAATAATGGCCTTGATTTCCAGTTGTTCACCGCGCACAGCTGAATAAGGGATCTTGAGGTCAATGAAAAATGGTTTAAAAACTATAATCTCCTCAGGTTCTGCCACACAGATGCCTTTGAGGAGGAACACAGACACACAGAAGGGTTTAAAGCAGCAGCTCCTGGATGATGATGATGATTTTCAGACCATGTATCCTGTGTTTGCAGCTTCATCTTACCAAGTGTTGGTGACAGACTGACAGCCAAGATCTGCCAGGTAGTAATAGAGTCTTTCAGGAGGATCACTTTTTCTGTGACAGGTGCTGGACTGAGATATGAGGAAAATACAAGACTGTTGAAGTACTCTTTTAATGGTTGTTTACTATCATACTCTCACACACACACACACACACACACACACACACAATGTCGCCAACAGCTCATGTTGAATGACATCATTTGCTAAGGGTGTAAACGGGGCTCAACTGACCGGCTCGCCTACTCACCAATTCTCACATAGATCAATCTCTTCCCAAAGCCAACTCTCAGGGAACTGACTACGTGACACGATATCATCAGAGTCTGTATAATCATCATCATTATCTGTTGTAACAGATACAAATGTGACAGAATTTACATTTTAGAGCAAAAGGACAAACAATCAAGTCAAGTAAAAATGTATCAGGGTTCGAAAGCCCTGATTGGTGCTAGAGCCCTTTCGTATTTGCACTGTTTAATCAATTATTTATTTTCTGAAAGTTTCTCGGGGGAATGCCATACATTTGTGAGAGAAAGCAAAAGCATTATCATATTATTTTTCTTCCCATCTCATATTTTTTCCGTTAGGGGCTCTGTAGACATCATAGCTGGATCAATACTAGCATGTTCTGATAATCCTCAAGATTATGTTAACTTTTCCAATACAGTGATCATTCAAGCCACAATGACAGATAAACAACATATTTAACAGCAGAGATGAACTTTAAAACATGTTTAATCTTTAAAGGGTTGAATCATAAGAGCAGATTCTCACCCAGTGATCTCCGTCTTCTCTTTGAAAGGAAGGGACACTCCGGCGCTAGAGGAAATTTAATTAGAATGAAATTAGTATATGGCACTGTGGGAATATGTTTAATTTATGTTCATGTGAGGCATAGATGATGACAGTTTAATTTATGTTCATGTGAGTTGACAGTTCAAAGAAGATTAAGTCAAGCAACCCAGTCATCGGACATTAACCTTTGTATCTGTATACACCTCCTGAACAGTGACATGACTCCAAGTTAAACTATTATCATGTGAAGGTATGGGTGATGTTATCAGGCTGATTGGATCATTTGAATGATAGTGTTATGCTTATTCTTGATTGAATCAAGAATCATCCCTCTGCTTTGTTTGACTTGTCTCCACCTCCAAAAGTCCCACCTCCTTGTAAATGTATAAAAACTATACTGTATAGAACTCAGATAGACTTTGGTGACTACAGCTACCGACAGCTCGCGTTCTCAATAAAGAATCCTGCTGAAGAAACAAACAAGTCTCCTGGTCTTCGATTCTGAGTTTACAACAGCACTCTAATGTGTGAGAGGGAATTCACTACAATTGAACTTGAGGCACTGCTTTTCCAGCGCCGATCATACCAACTTAAATTAGTTAAAATAATAGATACTGGAGACATTCATAAATATGTAGAAAATTATTTCAATTGTATGTTCATGGAAACTGCCCCTATGGATTCATTTTAGTGAAATATTAAAGGTGCTATAAGCGATCTCAGTTGGCGTAACCTCTTGTTGATGTTTGAATTATTATCAAACAAAACGGAGGCTAGCTAGACCCTCCTTCCTCCTCATCCGCGCACTAACCCCCCGAACCCCACCCCCACATCATTCTTGTCGGTTATTGGCTGGAACAGTTTGTTATGTTTCGTGCTGCGGGTCGCTCTGTTTGTTGCTCAGTTTGTTTTTGCTGCAGTTTGTGGAGCGTGGGCTGTCTGCAGAGACCGTGTTTTACAGTGTGTTCAGGGGACATGCAGCTAGCGGATAGTGAGGAGATGTTTGCGGTATGTGAAAAAAAAATGTTTTGGCCTAAAAAACGCGTGAGATCGCTTATAGCACCTTTAAATAAAATATACAAGTCTTTTTATTAAAATTGAATAAATTACAAATATACATATATACTTGTTCTGGTGTCGGTTCCTCCTGCAGTGCTGGACTCAAACATCAGACCTGCATCACTGAAAACCCCCATACTCTCCCTTCCACCTCCTGCCGTACAGCCGGTGTCATGCTTCTCTATGACGTCCCAGATCTAAAGCAACAAAGATATCATTTATTAGCTAAATTACAAGCTGTTGAGGAGCTGATGAAGGTCCTTCACCTGAGTCTGAGTGAGTCTGTTCTTGTTAAGGACATGCACAGCCTTGTCAACCACCACCAGCCCAACTCTAGCTCCAGGATCTCCAGTTATCTGCAGCTTGACCAGATCTCCTGTGCCATAGGTATTCATCTTGTCCTTCACCTGAAGCTTGAGCTGTTAAAACGAGAGACACTGAATCAGATCTAGTTGATGAGCATGTCAACCATTTCTTGTGATGGTTGACCCACCGTTCCCATGCACGTGTCCTTCACGTCGACCCAGACTGAATCAGACACCACCTCAGACGAGCCCACATGATAATAAGCCACAAAGCGGAAGGACGGCACCATGTCTCTGGTTACAGTTAGAGCCAGAGTCACTAGAGGTTGTCCTCTCCTCTTGAACCTGTCTGCCTTAACAATCTGACCTTTACTTAAGATCTGAAAATGAGGCAGATGAGTTAACAGTATTTATGATATTCATATGATTTCAAACACAAGCTGTGGTAGTTAATCAAATATTGATATAATAAATACATTTGTGGTGCAGCTGAATATGAAATAACTATAATCTTTACCATGTATGTGTAATCTTGATCTTTGACTCCTGGACTTTGTCCAGTGTTGAGATTGACTGTCATTTGATCACCGATCTGAAGCTCTGCAGCATCAATGCTGATGTGAAAGTAGTTCTTGGAGTCTCCTCTGGGAATGTAAGCGTGAGCCGTCATCATCTTCACTGCCTGCTGTCCGTCTGTTAATTGTGGATCTTTGGTTTTTGCCTGAAAAGAACAAATACACTGTTTTCTGATGTGCTGTGTAGTATATACTCCATTGCTTGTTCAACATATGTTAACTGATCTATTTTCCACCAGTTCTTCAGTGAATCTGACTGAACATTAGTTGAGTTTGCAGGTCTTACAGTGATCTGCAGTGTAGAAGATCCTCCTAGAGTGTTGACGGTAACCTTAGCAATGCCATTGGCTCTTGTTTGACCTCTGACCCCTCCAGGATTGACCTCCACTTCCACATTTTCAGCAGGAGTCTGGTCAGGATTTGTTACGTAAACCTTTTATAGAAGCCAAAGCAAAAAAAAAGAAAGAAATATATATATATACAGTACCAGTCAAAAGTTTGGAAACACTACTATTTTTTAATGTTTTTGAAAGAAGTCTCTTATGCTCATCAAGCCTGCAGTTAAAAACAAAAAAACAAAAAACACTAATATTATGAAATATTATTACAATTTAAAATAATGGTTCTCTTTTTAAATATACTTTAAAATGTAATTTATTTTTGTGATGCAAAGCTGAATTTTCATCAGCAAGTACTCCAGTCTTTGGTGTCTTATGATCCTTCAGAAATCATTCTAATATGATGATTTGATACTCAGTTATTATCAATGATGGAAACAGTTGTGCTGTTTAATATATTTTTTTGGAATACTTTTTTCAGGATTCATTGATGAGTAAAACGTTAACAGCATTTATTCATAAAAACAGCATTTATTCAAAATAAAAACATTTCTAACAATATAAATCGTTACCATCACCTTTTATCAATTTAACGCATCCTTGTTGAATTAAAGTACTAATTTCTTAAAAAAAAATAGTTATTGTTCCCAAACTTTTGAACGGTAGTGTATATTGTTACAAAAGATTTCTATTCTAAATAAATACAGTTCTTTTTAACTTTTTATTCATCAAATAATCCTGAAAAAAGTATCTCAGGTTATAAAAAAATATTAAGCAGCACAACTGTTTCCAACATTGATCATAAATCAGCATATTAGAATGATTTCTGAAGGATCATAAGACACCAAAGACTGGAGTACTTGCTGATGAAAATTCAGCTTTGCAGCACAAAAATAAATTACATTTTAAAGTATATTAAAAAAGAGAACCATTATTTTAAATTGTAATAATATTTCAAAATATTACTGTTTTTTTTTTTTTTTTTTTTTTTTTTTAACTGCAGGCTTGATGAGCATAAGAGACTTCTTTCAAAAGCATTAAAAATAGTAGTGTTTACAAACTTTTGACTGGTACTGTATATATATATATATATATATATATATATATATATATATATATATATATACTGTGTGTATATATATATATATATTAAAATGCTATGTTGGCTTTAATTAACGTTTTTATGTCAACAGGTTCCACGAAACTAGGTTACATTGGGTTTATGTAACATTATTTATTTCAATTAACTTAAGTTAATTACATAAGGTTAATCCAATGCCGTTTAGTTGAATAAGGTTAACAGTCTTAATTTTGTCCAAAACAATTAAGTTAATTAAGTTCAATTATCCTAAAATATCCTAAAATAAATATTTTTACATTAAACCAAAACAAATAAACTAGATTATTTTTGCACATCACAATAGGGAAGAAAAAACTGCAACTTCCATTTCATGCAAACTTAAATAGTTTATGATGTTTACTTATTTGTCAATGTTTTATACCGAGACACTGAAGGGCATCCCAGGTTTGAAGAATTGTGGTGTTTTTTTTAAGTGGATGGTGTATGGTGACGTCACAATCTGAATGCCTCTCCTTTCTGCTTCCACCATTTCACTGCCTGAAACACACACACACACACACACACACACACACACACACACACACATACACACACACACACACACACACACACACACACACACACACACACACACACACACACGCACGCACAGGATTAGCCTCTCATATACATTCACACACAGGCATGTAAACATACAGATGTACAGTATCTGTTGAGTCTTACCACTTTCTGTTAAAAGACTGACTGAAACATAGATTGATCGTCCAACCAGCTGGATAATGTCTGGAAAGGTCTTAGTGATCATCTCCCTGCTCAGTTCTGCTGTACCTTCTCCTTCCCTAATCTATTCATATCAGAAAGACAACAGCAGTCAACAAGACGCAGTAAAAATCATTTTATTGTTTTATTCAAGTCATCCATTAGGTGAGGAGAAATGAGATTGATGCCAGCTTGTAAACTGTTTAATGTCTCTCACCTGAACTCTTTGAAGAGAAGAAGGAATACTTGTTTTCTTCTCACCGTCCATCACACCAAACATCACAAACGCATTTCCTTCCATCTTCTGTCCAAACAGGTACCTATAAAAGCACAGACAATTTCTGCTGTAAAAACTGAACAGTGACGACAACTGCGCTTGATCCACGTCCACTTTCATTACATAGAAAAAAAGCAGCTTGAACGTTTGTCTAACTACCTTCTTTTCTTTGTCCACAGTCATACATGTTTTGAACAACATGAGGGTTTTAAGGTTTTTTTTAGTTTTTTTTTTTTTATATGAGCATGTACACTACTCATTTTGTATATATATATATATATATATGTATATATATATATATAGTTGTGTTCTAAATAATAGCAGTGTGTTTAAAAAAGTGAGTAAAGCTCAAAATCCTAATAATAACTTTTATTTCAATACACAAAAATGCATTGGGAACACTGCACATTCTATTCAAGATCAAAACATGAAGAAAAATGTATCAAATTTGTTATTACTTTATAGAAAGTGAAGAAAATGGAATATTAGGCTGTTCAAAAAAATAGCAGTGTCTGCATTTTTCTTTACAAAGTCAAACATTTACTGTATAAACTGAAAAATGCTTGAAGATTTAGCTTTCTTGTGAATCACTGAACTAATATTTAGTTGTATAACCACGGTTTCTGAGAACTGCTTCACATCTGTGTTGCATGGAGTCGACCAACTTCTGGCACCTGTGAACTGGTATTCCAGCCCAGGACGATCGCACTACAGACCACAGATCCTCTGCATTTCTTGGTTTTGCCTCAAAAACAGTCTTTTTGATGTCACCCCACAGGTTTTCTATTGGATTAAGGTCCGGGGATTGGGCTGGCCAACAATGGGACTTTGCGGGGGCTTCTTGCCGATAGCTTGGCTTCACATAGGCGTCTTCTAATTGCTACAGTACTCACGGGTAACTTTAGATCTTCTTTGACCCTGGAGCTGATCATTGGCTGAGTCTTTGCCATTTTGGCTATTCTTCGATCCATTCGAACGGTAGTTTTCCATTTTCTTCCACGTCTTTCTGGTTTTGGTTGCCATTTTAAAGCATTTGATATCATTTTAGCTGAGCGGCCTATCATTTTCTGCACTTCTTTATAAGTTAGTTGGCGGTAATACTCCCAAGGAGTGAGCAGCCAGTAACAAGTAGTAGTAGTAGAAGAAGAACGCTGTAATCTCAGTTCTCGCGCATGCGTCCTGGCGCTCCCGTGAACTCTCGTCAGAGGCCCACATTGAAGAACACTAATAGTTGGATAAAGTCGTTATTTTTGTTGTTTTTCCGCACAAAAAGTATTGTCATCGCATGATAAACTTAATGTAGAGCCACTGTAGTCACTTGGACTATTTTAACAATGTTTTTAATAACTATTCTGGGCCGGCGAGTTTGGGTCCCTCTGAAAGCCTATGGAGGAGTGAGCCAGCTGTCAGATTTCATCAAAAATATCTTAATTTGTGATCCGAAGATGAACGAAAGACTTACATGGTTGGAACAACATGAGGGTGAGTAATTACTGACAGAATTTTCATTTTTGGGTGAACTAACCCTTTAAGCTTTGTTCAATTTATATTGTTAATCATTTGACTCAACAAAACAAATTGATAAAGTATAATTTTAACTTTTAAAAAAACTATTAACATTTGTTAATAGTAGTATATTGTATTTTGTTAATAGGACAAATCATAATTCTTATATTTTATCATATTTGAGATATTACATTAAATGTCAATTAAATCGTTTAAATGCCTTGCTGTGCCCACTTCCGCCATCAGACTGTCAGGCTGGCGCTGTCGTCCTCACACTGCTATGACGTATGGTTCTGCGGTTCTGCAGTCAGACCTATCTCAGACTTGCAGAGCAAATCTAAATTTGCCGGAAGTTTGTCTGGGTTTTCCCAGGCTAAATATACTCTGGAGCTGCTCTCTGTGCCACACACTTTGAAAACCCCTGGTGTAACCAACTGATGGCAGGTTGATTCAGTCATATTAAATGATATATAAAACCTGTTACGGCTTTCCCTTAAGCTGTTGTTGTTGACAACGTTTAACAAATGCAAACAGAGTCCATGCATTCAGATTTATGCAAACAAATGTTGCAAACCAAATATTGCCTCAAATCCACTTCCTGGGGCTTCTCAGTCCTTCATGTTTATAAACATAAACACACAGAGTTTCTTTCAGACACGGCATACATCAATATATTGTCCATAATCCATCATGTTCACACTAGCATCCCCAAAATCTGTGGGTGCTTCTCAATGCTCAAACTGATGCTTTCTTGTTTCCTCGCTCCTCCGTCCTCCAGCCCATGGCCCGGAAACGATGGATCTCAGTCATCTAGAAGAGCATCTCAGTCCTCTAACTGCACTGCGAGGAGGCGAGGAACGATGAGCGAGGAAACTTCAGTCATGAGAGCGGATACACAAACAATATTCATACTACCAGTAAAATACAGAATAACCACAACTCAAAAAAATAAGCCTTTTGAGACTAAGATAAATGTCTTTGTTACTTTGGAAGTTATACTATCTCAAACACTCATGAAAAGTTTTGGATGCTAATAGCACATATTATTTTGTAGTTTACATAGAGATCTATTTTAAATCAGTGTGTGCACACATTAAAGATTAATTTTGAATAAACTGAAGCAGAACATATGTTGTCTTACATGGCTTCAATGTCGACTGTCAGGCTTTCGTCACTCACATAGAAGAATGAATTTCTGGGTCTTAATCTGACTCCAAATGTTGGCGGCACTATAAACCAATCCAGAGAAAAGACACAAATAAATAAATACATTCTTTTAGTTTTATCGCATTTACACAACACACATTTTGTTGACACACATCTTACCATATTCTTTGACCTCAAAGTCTGCAGTAAACGTCTTCTGAGGAGTGTTTGTGTACCGAGTGACAACCTTCCAGATCCCAAGACTGAAACAAAAACATTTCCAAACATTTTTAAATAAGCATTATACAACAGATGAAACAAACCTCATAACACAGATCACATCTATGAGTATTAGCTGCGTTGTAAGATAATGGATCACTAAACTAAATTTACTCGGGTTGAGCAAGTTCAGTCTTCACAGTGTTTCACACACAAACACACCTGGCAACCTCAGGAATGTCATAGTTTCCAGATTTCATCCCTTTCACTGGATACATCTTCTCTGATGAAAATGTGATGCCTTGTGGATTCTTCAGAAACACAGAAATCAGCATTAACACTGAGTGTTTACTGAGATCAGCAGTGTACATGCTCATTAAAGCTGAAATGTCTCGAGTGTGTGTGTGTGTGTGTGTGTGTGTGTGTGTGTGTGTGTGTGTGTGTGTGTGTGTGTGTGTGTGTGTGTGTGTGTGTGTGTGTGTGTGTGTGTGTGTGTGTGTGTGTGTGTGTGTGTGTTAACAGTGTGCACTTATATAAGTGTGTACCATGATCTCCACCGTGACTCTAGTCTGACTGAATGGTTTCATGTTGGGCGTCAGAGAGAAAATCCTGTATCGAACTGCAAAAGAGGAAAAATATATATATATTTTTTACTCAGATTCAAACCCTGAATACATGCAGCGGTCAGTTTAATAATAAACAATTATGTCATGCTTATGTATAAAGTTCACATCGTGCGTTATATTTTCCAAGTATTTCATGAGTTCCTTTGCCCATATAATCTTTAAGCTAAAAAGGTTAAGTGTATTTGGCTTGCTGTCCAGAATGGAGGGCTCAATGAAGCAGCTTCAGCTCGAGCTTAGATATATGCTATAAGTGGGACTACTAATGCTTACATGATGAGGTAGCAAGATGTTATAATTATGTTATTTAAATGATGTTGGTGGAGTTGGGGAGGTGGAGGGACGCCAAAACAGCTGATGCCAGAGCAAGGTGAGCGGCTGCTTATGCTCCAGCAGTTAATTGAAAGATTAGATATTCCTCCCGAAATTATGTTGTGAACTTTACTTAGCACATACTCGTACCTGTGCTAGCAGGCGTGTAGATGGGCTTGTCTGTCTGTACAAATATATATCCAGACTGGAATGAGACCATGACCACTTTCTCCAGTGTGTGAGATGGAAACTGAGCTTGTAGATACACATACTGCTTCCCCAGAGGATCATCAGAGAAGAAGTTCTGATCATCAGGGATCTAAAGAACAGATAATCAGTCAGCCTGAATTTTATGTGATAATAAAATAATGAGAATGTGTTATGATCCCAGCCTGTGTTCCCCTGTCTTGTGTGTTCCTGGTCTCTTATGTTATCTCCTGTCTTACACCATGTTTTGTAGTTCTTTGTAAGTTTTCAAGTTGATTAGTCTCCAGGTGTTTCTTATTATCTACGGCCCCTTATTATCATGTTAAGCTTGTGTGCCTGTGTATATATAGCCCTTGTTCTCTGTCAGTCGCTGAAATCACATTCTCTGGTTTATCGTGTTTTTATTTGTTTATGCTAGTTATCTTGTGGATTATGACCTTGTGGATTATTTGAATAAACCTGGACGTGGATCTGCTTCCCAGCCTGCTCCTGACTCTCACCATGTTACAGAATGAAACATCACTGTATTTATGGAGCTCTCACCTTTATATCTGTAAGGATCTGGTAATTGTTTTCTGCAGTCAGTGTCACTGTTTTGGACAGTATCTCCCTGTCTTTCTTTGGGAAGGTCTTCACTGAGATCCTCACGTTCAGGTTTCCTCCAGAGTAATCCTGAGCCTCCACAAACACGTTCTCTGAGGAATCCACTCTCAGCAAATTAGGAGCTGACAGAACAAACCTGAGGAGATCAAATCACAGCGTTTGAAATCTTAAAAACTGATTATTAGTAACTCTATGAGCAAACGGTGTGTTTAATACTCACAGCGGGTCACACAGTGTGAGGAGGGGTGAGGAGAGAAGAACAACAGTCAGACACAGCAGCTTCACGTCCATCGTGTCTGTGTGTGTGTGTGTGTGTGTGTGAACCTGCAACAGCTCAGATTTATACCCGCCTCCGTCACCCTCACAGTCCAAACTTCTCTCTCTCTGTTTTTTTTGCATTTGTTTTGTAAGTAAACTGACACTTCAGTTCAGCGATCTACAATCTAACAGTATAGCAAGTAATATTTATGTTTGACTGCCATTCACTTTTCAAATCCTTATGAGATCTTTATGAATCTCCTGTGTGATACACAATTAACTTTTCATACATTTTATAAATAAAATATATATTTTAAGTTCATTTAACATATAGACTCTGAATAAATCTGAATAAAGTCTTTTGAATCAGTGCCTAATGAAAAACACAAATGCAAATTCAGTGCGGGAGATTAATAAAGATCTCATAAATATGAAGAGTAACAGCAGTCAAATTCAGATTTCCCGTAAATGACCTGCAAAAACCTGTTGTGTAAATTCAACCTTTGGTAAACTGGCAGCCGCTCTGTTGATCTTTATGGGACGAATATCAAAATGATTAACGTTTGCAAGCACAATCCCAGCCAGCACAGCCATGTGGGGCCCAAATGGGTTTGACCTGGGCTATCTAACTGGGACCCAGCCAGTTTTGTCCTCGGTTTCCATGTAGGCCCCACATGGGTTTGCCCAGATGAAATGAACACTGCTTAGTGTGCACAGTACAGGCTGTTAAATGTAACACTGAATCAGTGTTGGAGGTAATGAGATAATTAAGTGATTGAATAATGATTGTGCATTATTGACGAACACCTGCTGTTAACAAGCAGAATCACTGAAGGAAAGAGAAACACAAGAACTACTTCCAGCCACAACCTTGGATGAAATCAACTGAAGATAAAATACATTAAATCTCTCAAGATCTGATTAAACAACTCCACAAACAGCATTACCGCTTCACTTATTACTAACCAGACTGACTTTATTTCTGTCAGACATCTAGAGAAGTTCTTATTGAGAATTAACAGAGGTTTAGATGTTGATTATTTATTTGAAAGTAAGTAGTTTGATTTGATGTTACCATTGTGGCGATCAGTGTGTGCTTTAGTCAGGCTCTTGACTTTTTAACATTTGTTTTTCCCAGGCAGCTGTATCTGTTTGTTATGGTGAGAACAGCAAGAGAAAAGATAATCAGGTGCTCCATTTACACATGTTAATTTAACCCCAAACCCCATTTACACATGTTGGACTACTGAAAGTTCTACTTGCACACAGACATCAATAATCAGCATATGAATCTCAACAATGGTGACATGCTTCATGCTGCAATGCATTCTGAGTGCATCATACGAAACTTATCCATGGCTCCCAGAATGCATTGCACCATGAAGCATGTCACCATTGTTGAGATTTATATGCTGATTCTTGATGTCTGTGTGCGAGTAAATCTCACAGGAGCCCAAAATATGTAAATGCCGTGTTAAAAATCATTTGACGTTCTGATTAAATTCTATTATTTTTTTTTACTGTAGAATCACAACAATAAAACAAAATGAATAACATACTACCCGTATAAACCTCACACATAATCAATGAGCTAAGCCACTACATGATGATTATACTCTTATCATCAATCAGCTTACAGCATCTGATTATATTTTCTCTTGCTGTTCTCGCCATAACAAACAGATACAGCTGCCAGAGAAAAACTAATGTTAAAAAGTCAAGAGCCTGACTAAAGCACACACTGATCGCCACAGTGGTAACATCAAATCAAACTATTACTTTCAAATAAGTAATCAACATCTAAACCTCTTCTTAATTCTTTTCTGTAGATGTCTGACATAAATAAAGTCAGTCTGGTTAGTAATAAGTGAAGCTGGTAATGCTGTTTGTGGAGTTGTTTAATCAGATCTTGAGAGATATACCCCTGGTTTCACAGACAGGGCTTAAGACTAGTCCTAGACTAAAATGTAAGTCTGAGCTGTTTCCACTGAAATAAACTTGCACTGACTGATCTTAAAAATATATCAGTGCCTTTTTAGTTTTAAGATGCACATCGGTAATGTTTTTTTCTAAGCATGTTTATAAAAATTACTTAAATGTCCTAATTGATCTATGGTCTAATCCTGGCTTAGTCTAAGCCCTGTCTGTGAAACCGGGCCGTAATGTATTTTATCTTCAGTTAATTTCATCCAAGGCTGTGGCTGGAAGTAGTTCTTGTGTTTCTCTTTGCTTCAGTGATTCTGCTTGTTAACAGCAGGTGTTCATCAATAATGCACAATCATTATTCAATCACTTAATTATCTCATTACCTCCAACACTGATTCAGTGTTACATTTAACAGCCTGTACTGTGCACACTAAGCAGTGTTCATTTCATCTGGGCAAACCCATGTGGGGCCTACATGGAAACCGAGGACAAAACTGGCTGGGCCCCAGTTAGATAGCCCAGGTCAAACCCATTTGGGCCCCACATGGCTGTGCTGGCTGGGATTATCCATGAACTTGATAAATGTTGCAGATATGTTTTACTATCCACAACCAAATGCCTTTCAACTTGCGTGTGCAAAATTCAAAATTGAATGAATGTGTAGATTTGTACAAATAGAGACATTTTTGTGAATACAAATGTTTTCTTTGTATTAGTGTGTCATAATTTGCGCATGCAACAAAGAAGACATGCGTTTGTGGATCAGGTGACACGCATGCATTCATTGACGTCTTTTCTGAGTCGATCTCATTTAATTCATTTGGATTTTGAGACTTTCATTTTGCTGTGTTTTTAAGCATTTCACAACCCACACACAAACAACTACAAATGAATAGACCTGGTGCTAATTATTAATGTGTGCACAGCTACCCATCTATACATCAATATAATTTCACGTGACCGCTTACGTCATCCGCTCTTTTTCCAGTTGACTGCCGCCATCTTGAGTACCTATCGAGTACTTTCTATGGTACAGACAAGCATTAGCTAGCTTGCTACTATTTACAGCTTCGTACAGATACAGTAAATGGCTACGAAAGACAACATTTCGCACCTCGACTGCCATGAAAAGAAACGCTACTTTAAAAAAATAATATCGTTAGGGTGTGATCCTTACGCGATATTGCGTACTTCCAACCTCTGTCCGCTGCTACCGAACTACCAATCCTGGCATTCAATGATATTATATGTTGATCCGACTATTTTAAGTGTGTATTTAAATGGTTCAGGGGCAGAACTTTTGCCAACCGTGTCAGAGGTTCTGGGTTCTAATCCGTACTCATAGTTTTTTTTTCTCATCAAAACCGATCATGTTTATCAGTGGTTGTATATCAGGCAGGGACACGTTTGTGTGCAGTTTGTTTTGTAATTTCACCGGAACGAATAGAGAGTCTCTCCACATTGAAGCGCACGTCCGAGTGAAGACTGTGCGCGAGCCACAAACAAACACAGTATCCGCGCCACTGATCGCAGCGGCAACGAGCACTTTCATCAGATTGATTTTCTTTTTATTACGCATTGCGTTCAGGCTATTGTCTGTAGTTTTTCTCCCATAGAGCCGATTATAAAGAAAAAGCTTAACATGAATGCAGTAAGACGGTGATGTTAAAAGTCAGTAAAACGGTGATGTTAAAAGTCAGTAGCCATACACCTTATTGAACATGCAACGCGCTATTGCACGTAAAGCGTTTTATAATGGTTTTCTATGGGTATTGTTCATAATCTGATTTCATCTGTTTGCTTCTACATATGCTTTATTAATAAGGTAGGCCTATGTTGTGTACTAAATTTGGTGCTTCAATATCACTTTCTTAATCCACATTAAGTGTAGTATTATATGGGGAAGAACGCTTGATTACAGTGCCGTTGTCTGTTTTAGCAGAATACTGCCATCTAGGTTTTCTCAGACTGTGTGAGTGGATCGTGCAAGTCTAAACCGGCGAAATGAAAGTCTCAAAAATCCAAATGAATCAAATAGGATTGACTCAGAAATGAGTCAATTAATGCAAGCGTGTCACCTAATCCACAAATGCACATCTGACTTGTTGCATGCACAAATTCTGGCCTACATTAATACAAAATTGTGGTTTTGTATTAACAACTATGTCTCTATTTGTACAAAATGCTGCACATTCATGCGTTTCTGGATTTTTCACACACAAGTTGTATTGTATTAGTTTAAATGTAGTGATGCACATTTGTGAATTTGTCAAATAGATGGGTAGTTGTGCACACATTAATAATTAGCACCAGGCCTATTCATTTGTAGTTTGTGTGTAGGTTGTGAAATGCTTAAAAACTGCGAAAAGAAAGTCTCAAAATCCACCTTTATGCCTATTTGTGGTAATCTTCTCTTCGTACCCTCTACTTTGGATTCAACTTTTGCACCACTCAGGGAGAAGGGCCTAGTTTTGTTTCATGATTTGTTTTCTCATCACACATTTGTGTCATTTAAAGATTTGCTGAGTAGATTCAATTTATAAAACTTATAAATCCAATTTATTCCACTATTTGCAATTACATGACTTTGCTAAAACACACATTGCTACCTTCCCTCACCAGCCAAAGAAAACTTTAATTGAATATATAATGTCACTTCCAAAATCACATATTGCCTCAATTTATGGCCGGTTACGCTCTTCACAGTTCCTCTTCTTTTTGCACTCAAGGAAACCTGGGAGAGAGAGCTAGGACTGGAACTTGATGAGGAGCTGTGGAATAATGCTCCAGCTAAAATTAATTCTGTCCGCATCTGTGCTCGTTTAAATCATATTCAGTTGAGAGGTGCAAATGTTCACTGTCCCCAGAAGATACTCATGCATTTTATACTTGTCCTAAACTGTATTCATTCTGGTCTTCTTTTTTGTCAAAGGCTCTTAATGTTTCTGTGAAACCCTGCCCAATAATTGCAATTTTTGGAGTAACCCGTTAATGGATTGTACAACAAGCGGCATGCGGATTCTGTTGCTTTTGCTTCATTGGCAGCCAGAAGAGGAATATTGTTGCATTGCAAATCCTCTTGCCCCCTCCAAATTTTTCTTGGTTGAAGGACTTGATGTCCTTTCTACTCCTGGAAAAAATGTAACACTCCTCTCAGAGACTCCTTTGCTGAGACTGTCCCTTCTTTGGATTGTTTTCCATTTATTTTTTGTGGGGTATAGGATGGGTAGGGATAAGGATGATGTTCCGGTTATTTTTATATAATTTTTATTCATTAATTTCTATGGATGTTAAAAAAGAAAACAGTAGGTTGTGATGTTCTCCATGTATGTCATGCATATATATTGTCATTTAATAATCTGCTCAATAAAAAAAAAAAAAAATAAATAAAAATAAAAAAATTATATATATACATACATACATATATACAAACAATGAAACCATAGCCTAGAAATCTAGACGCACCTAAAATTATTTTGCAGCCAGGGCAGTCTAGCAACTCTCCATTGACTTTCGAGCTGCAAAAACCTAAATTGCGTCAGGCCAATCACGTCGTGTATAGAGTAGGTGGGGCGGGCTTAACATAATGACGACAGAGCAGGTTCCCTGCTACTTGAAAACAAAGAATGGCTGCTGCTGGCGAACATCTTTCGAATCAGCTTTGTCCGCGACTCTGGAGGACTTGGAGTTAAGTTTTTCTTTGAGAAAAGAGCAAAGAACGGCACTTAAGTCATTCTTAAAAAAAGGAAGATGTGTTCGTAGTTTTGCCGGCCAGATATGGCAAAAGTTGAATCTATAAACTAGCTCCGCTGTTGGGAAAACGCTCTGGTTGGTTGAAGCGCTGTCCTATTGCGTGCAGAGGGAATTTGAAAGACAGCCGTTTATCCCGCCCCTCGGATTGAGCCGTGTCTATGGTGAGTTGCCAGACCCAACATCTTGACTTAGGTCTGGCTTGCCAGGATAATGAAACCATGTTCTGCATTGTAAACTTTATATATGTGCAGTCTGCATCAAAATAACAGAGCTTGCTTTAAAAAAATAAATAAATCAAAAATAGCTTCATGTATCCTGTTTTTTTAATCAACATTTGAATGTGGGTAAGTTTCATTTAAAAAAGCAACATTTTGAACAAAAATCGGATAAAATCACATTTTTGAAGACTTCAGACCGATGATCAAAACAGATGCAGTAGATCGAGTCCATCAACAACCCTAATGCTTTAGTTGTTTCCTTTTCATAGGCCAAAATTTCATGTTAGCCATGTTTTGATTTATATGCTGTTTAATGTTTGGTGATCAGCAGAGGTGGAAAGTAACAAATTACATTTACACGCGTTACGTAATTGAGTATTTTTTTTGTGTACTTTTGTTTTAAAGTACACTGTTAACCCTTGCTGTAAAAAAAGGCCAATTTCGGACAATATCAGAACAGTGTTGATTGGTGGGAGAATGTACTCGGTTACTAGTGTAACCTCGGTTCTCTGAAAGATAAGGGAACAAGTATTGCGTTGCAAACGCTATGGGAAAACTCCTTTTCTCGAGAATATTGAGGCTTTATTTTAAAATGCAGTGCAGCTGCACAGCGAGCACAGTGCAAGCTGTCTAAGCGCACTGATTGGCTGGGCTGCGGCAACTGCACGAACCTATGGCGAAGCAGCGAGGACGCGCTAACCTATGAGTGCGCTTCCCACCTCGCGCACGCCAGAATGGGTGTGGCCGCTTACTATATAAGCTGCCAATTCTCGCCATAGAATCAGGTTAAATCGACTGAAGCAACAGCACCTGACGCACAGCCTAATAGCAGGGCCGGCTATGCAATACTCGTTCCCTTTTCTCTATAAAAACCACTCTCATCTCGACTCAGTTGATATGTAGGCGCTTCTCTGAGCTCGACCAAACCTAAGTTGGAGGCATCAGTCGAAATCATCTTCCTCGTGCACAGTAAGTCTAGTTGGAGTATTGATGACGCAGAGGCCATGAGGCCCAGTGCCCTTTGAAATGTTATGAGGGGTGCGAGGGAGCCCGCTTTGAACTAAGCAGCTAACTGTTGAATAGAGAGAGCGCGGTCTGGCGTGTCTTGACCACTGCATGAAAGAGTGGGGGTCTGCGAACCAATTGATTGCTTGCTTTATTGTGTTCATTACCCATCCTGACACATCGGGGATGGCTTGCCAGGCCTCGGCCCGAGTGGCTAGGGGCTGAAAGAAATCTGGGGACGGGCCGCTGTTGATGGGGACCCGGTCACCTGTTTTTGCGAGTAACCTTGGTTTTTTATGTTCACTACCCGTTTTGACACATTGGGGATGTGAATGAAGTCTGGAGGCGGGCTGCCGTGACTCGGGGACCTGGCCGCCCAGGTGTTTGTAAGAGGAAATTTGCTAATTTGCTCAAATTAACGGTTGAGTCCGACCACTCCTTGACCTCAGACGCCGCCACTGACACATTGTCATCCATATCTTCCACCAATCCGCCGAACGAGATGAGGCCGCCCACTTCGAGTGAGGGGCGCTGATAGGGCTGGGCGATATATCGCATGAAATTGTTATGCGCATCTCGTCAGTAAAGCCGGTTCCTTGATTAGTAGTAAATCCCCATCACCTGCTTTCAGATGGAGCGGCATTTACTACACAGAGCCGTAGTTAACTGACAAGCTGAGCCATATCGCATTAATTATCGCAGCGATACGTCCGTGATAATTAATGCGATATGGCTCAGCTTGTCAGTTAACTACGGCTCTTTGTAGTAAATGCCGCTTCATCTGAAAGCAGGTGATGGCGATTTACTACTAATCAAGGAACCGGCTTTACTGACGAGATGCGCATAACAATGTCATGCGATGTATCGCCCAGCCCTAGGCGCTGGTCCGTCTTCGTGAACAGAACTGGTGAAGACTTGCTCTCTGGAGGGAGCAAGGCATGCGGGGACGGATCCGGCATGAGTTTGCTTGCCGCAGGACGCTCATTAATCCTCTGACCCCGCCGTTTCTTCCTCCGTGGCTCGAGGAGGGCTGGAAATGGGAGGGCGCAAGGGGTGAGGTTGCTCTGAGCGCTGCTTTGGCGTGCTCAGAGCCGAGGCAGGATGAATTGGATGAATGCAGGAGGGCCCCGCATGAATTACAGACCGGACGCCGCATTTGAATCAATGCCGCTTGCTCTTTTTGTGAATGCTTGTTTAGAAAAAGGATTCTCTGCCGGATTGCTACAGGGAAACGGTGATCAGCGTTGACGGTGTCGAGTCAGGAACTGATCAGGAGCCGCTGGTCGCTGAGCTGCTGTTGCAGGTCTCTGCGTTCCGCTGCTGGGCTGGATCAACGATGAGAGAAGCTTCTTTGGTAACACTTTATAATAACTGCATGCTATTAATCATTAGTTAAGCATTACTGAACAGTTATTTATTCATTTATAAAGCATTAATAGACATTAATAAGCAGTTTATAAATACAGCTATAAATGCTTTATTCTTAATTTATAAGCATATCTATAATGTGTTTAATAATTGTATTTTCATACTTTATTAATGATCAATTTATCATTTCTAAATGAAGTATTGCATTATTTACAAACCAGTTACATTATTTACCATTATTTACAAACTAGGTGTTGTCAGTGATTAATAAGATCACTTGGAAAGTGTAAGTAAATGTAGTAGATTCAGGGAGTTATAAAACATTTAGTAGTGGTCAGTTAACTATTTTGTGAGCTCATCTAAAGTGAGGACTATTTATGCCTTATAAAGCATTTATAAAGGAGATTTAAAGGCTTAGTTTTCTTCTAAACAGAAAAAGGAAACAAACACACACAGCGATACAGAACATAGAAATATGTAACAGCCTTTAAATCTCCTTTATAAATGCTTTACAAGGCATAACTAGTCCTCACTTTAGATGAGCTCACAAAAATAGTTAACTGACCACTACTAAATGCTTTATAACTACCTGAATTAACCCTGAATTACAAGAAATATATTAGAAATATATGTTAATAAACCATTTATTAACACACTAAGTAACTATTACTATATGTCTGAATAATAATATATTTAAACAGTTTATTAATCATTTACTTACACTTTCTAAGTGATCTTATGAACCACTGACAACTCCTAAATAACCGCTTTATAAATAATGCTATACTTCATTTAGAAATGATAAATTGATCATTAATAAAGTATGAAAATACAATTATTAAACACATTATAGATATGCTTAAAAATCAAGAACAAATCATTTATAACTGTATTTATAAACTGCTTATTAATGTCTATTAATGCTTTATAAATTATGAATTAACTGTTTACTAATGCTTAACTAATGATTAATAGCGTGCAGTTATTATAAAGTGTTACCGCTTCTTTTCTGGAGAAGTCAGCGATGAGATGCAGAGAGATGCGTCGTCGCTGAAGGAGATTAAATCTGATTCTACGGCGAGAATGGGTCGCTTATATAGTCAGCGGCCATGCCCATTCTGGCACGCTTTGGCGGTTTGGCCATGCCCATTCTGCTTCGCCATAGGTTTGTGCAGTTGCCGCAGCCCAGCCAATCAGTGCACTTAGACAGCCTGCACTGTGCTCGCTGTGCAGCTGCACTACATTTTAAAATAAAGGCTTCAATATTCTTGAGAAAAGGAGTTTTTCCATAGCGTTTGCTATCCGATTTTTCTAGTCGATTTTTACTCATCTCAGTATAGTAATAGAGTTTGGTAAAAGCTGTTCATTCATTCACACACATAAACGCGATTCATATTTAAACAGTCTTTTTGCGTGTACAGACACTATTGCGATTAGAACAAAGCAAATATAGAACTGACCTATTCCTCAGCTGGATCCGTTGCTTCTCGAAATGAAACTTGCAGCACTTCTGAGGTAAATTTTCCAGGATTATTATTAAGATAGTATTATTCCTCACAGTGTCGTAAAGTACATGACTCTGATTACACGCGGTGTGTGTTATCCAGCTGATTGTGGGTGTTCACAGGTTTGCATGAATGCCTCAGATCATTTGCGTTTGAATAACTGTGCTCTCCGTGGGCAGGGTCACATTAAAACTTAATGAGCTGAGATGAGAACGACTGACATCTCTCTTTTCATACATATCACATAAACTGAGAATATTTTTTTTTTTTATATAAATTACTTCATTTAAAAGAATATAATTCAAGCTTCATGCCTGTATGCCTGTTTGACTGAGTATTCGCTTAGTTATAGTTCATTTTCGGACGTGTTTCAGAATGGACTTCACTGACAGAGAGAAAGCAGAACTTGCATCATGTTTATTTTTCTTTATTTGGCAAAAAGCACAACACTTTGTTTTTATTGCGAGTATACACAAAAATAGACACTTAACAGGATCGAATGATGTTTGACACTTGTATGTAAGATCAAAGTCAACAGAGTATTTTGAGTCTCTTTTGAGCTCCGACCCCATTGTCTTATGATTATAAAAATTAGATACAGATTTAAAATACCACACAAAACAAATTATAATGTTGGATTTGTGATATTAGAATATTCTTGCAAGGCACTGTATATCACACCATGATTAATTAGTCAGGAGTCTAAAATAAACATGTTCACGTTTCATTCAGTCACCCCTTTTTTAAAATACAGAATTACAAGTATTTTAGCTCAAACATGCAAGAGATTATGTTTAATTTCCTGTAATCAACAAATGCTGTTTATATCCCAGTCAACAATTTGAGCTCCCAGGATACTCATGATGTGGTCACAATGATCTAAAAGTGTAACTTCACAGCGCACTCACTGTGGTCACCATTAAGATGTTTGCTTTAGTTGGGATCTTTGGCCTTGACTTTTTAATGTTAGTTTTTTCTTTGTCAGCTGTAACTGTTTGTTATGGTGAGAACAGTAAGAGATACAGTGATCAAGTATGTTGGCTACTTTTTGATAATAAAGTTTTTATTATCATATACCAGGCAGTCACATTTCAGGGTTTAATCTCTGGTATCAATTTTGATTGATCATTTGTTTGTGTTTATATGTACACGTGGTTTTGCATTTTGGCTGTCTAGTTTGATCTATTGGATTAAAGCATTACATTGATAATGGTGTTTTTGGAGTTGTTTAATGATGTTGGAACCTGACTTCAAACAAATGTTTATACGTCAACCCAATTTTCATTTTCAACAAACGTTTGACGTCTGAGCGATGTTGGAGCCCACGTCCAATAATATTTCTAGCTGGGGTGACTCACATTGTGACCATAGTATGAGCACACAGTGAGTGCACTGTGAGGTTGTTGACAGGGATAATTATACAACACATCCTCTTCTGAGGAGGCTATTCTGGAGCAAAGAGATGCCGATGTACTGATCCCTGTATTCTCGAGTTTGGCTTTCCTCCCTTGTCGGCCAGTATTCAACCCAGGTGCGCTCTCCAAAGATGTACTGCAGACTAAAAACAAGTCAAAACAGACACAATTACCGACTTAACTACACTGTATGCATTTACGAAGCACATGCATCATTTTAGTATAAGGGTCAATGAACTATACGCATGTCGACAGTGATAAAAAAGGAGAATCCTTTGTATACATGTTGGTTTTTATACATTTTTGACAAACATTTAATACAAATTCAGTTTCACTTGTACAAAACATTTTAATAACAGGTCAAAATACGTGATATTTTGTCAGGTGTCTAATGGGGTGTTCTCAGTTTTATGATTTCACAAATAGCTTCCTGCATAATGCTTACGTCACTAACTTTGTTTTGGCAGACGAAAGTTTTTCATATATTAATATTTTAGAAACAAAATAGCTATTTTTTTGTCTTTTACAAAATATCAAAGTTCACTTATGCCAATATTTCATTTTCTAAGAATTACATCCTTATTATCAGAATATTTCCTCCTTTAAATGGGTCATGAACTGAAAATTTTACTTGAGGTTTTGACATATAAGTGGTCATCATACTATAAGAATTTTCTGCAAGTTTCAGAACTAAAAACTTCCTTGTTAGTCCAAAAACGCACTTGGTTGCTAATGTAACCTTGGTTCCCTGAGATAACGGGAACGAGTACTGCGTCACTAGTCGCAATGGGAAAACTCCTTTTTCTCTGATTTACTGAAGTTAAAGGTTGTATCAGCGATTTCAGGCCCAAACATAAATGATCACATTCATCTAATCTTTCCTAACGATCCGCTAGCTGCCCGCCCCATAAGCAGGCCGTCAAAAAAACGCGTCTCTGTAGGCAGCCTAGGCTCTGAGATCTGCACACAAAAACAATTGGTTTCACCACCACTCAAAACCAAAATAAATAGTGTTCCAACCAATCACCGACAGGGGGAGGGTGTTGTGAGGTTTTCGCGTGCAGCCGTCATAGGCAGCCGTGGACGAGCGCAAAACCTCACAACCCCCCTGTCGGTGATTGGTTGGAACACTATTTATTTTGGTTTTGAGTGGTGGTGAAACCAATTGTTTTTGTTTTTTGAGAAGAACTAATGTTAAAAAAGGAAAGGGTCAAGAGCCCAACTAAAGCAATTAATAAAACATTACCACCTAAACTTTTGTTAAATCTAAATAAGAACGTGTGTAGATGTATGACATAAATAAAGCCAAACTGATAAAATAATAAGTGCAATAATGTGTAATGGCTCGAAGTCAGTAGTTCTTGTTTCTTTTTTCTGTTCTTGTTGTGTCTCTTTCTTTCAATGATTCTGCTGATTAACATCAGGTATCTTCAATAATGCTCAAACATCACTTAATCACTTAATTATCTCATTAACTTCAACACTGCTTCAGTGTTCATTTTAACACCCTGTAGTGTGGTATACTATTGATCAGCATTACCAAACGTGGACGTTTTCCACTAGAAACAAACATTGTTGTATTATTTTAATTTAATACTGTGAAGCTGCTTTGATACAATCTGTATTGTGAAAAGCGCTATATAAATAAACTAGACTTGACTTGACTTGACACATATGTACACTGAGGAGTGTTAATTTAACACTGGGGATTTTGCTGTGTATTCAAGTCATTTGGTATCAACTGCATTTCTTAATTTATTCAAGTCTATTCTAGGTTATTTAAAATGCATTTTGACAAAAAAACAACTGCCCCTTCATTGAGCCTAGAACAATATTCTACAGACATTAAATAAATTAAGCTCAGGCAAATCATGATATTCACAGACACACAGTGGACACTTACCTTTCTCCTTGGTTTGTCAGTTCAACATTGCCCATGATGAGGTACGACTTGCCTTCTACCAATCCCAAATATTCTCTGCAACTGGAACGAGCCAAAAATGGTTTGACTCTCCCCTCAGCATCATCATCAGTGCCTACAGGACAGAACAGCGAAAGATTAGTCTGGGACATCCATACATCAACCACAGTTCAAGAGTTACATGCTTTAAAAACATGTACTTCAAACTTTGATGGACACAAGTGAATATTGAACCGTACCTTCTTTCAGCACCTGCTCCACCTTCATGTCGTAACTGTCAGTGTCCAGTGCCAGATCCATCTTCACTACTCTGACTTTATAAACTGTGAAGCATATGTGCTATATCATTATTGTCATCAGATCTGTGAGACTTGATCTCAATGGCTGAGAAAGGAGAACATGTGTTTACCATAATCCATGTCAGATTCACAGGCTCTATCAAAACGCTCCTGTTCACTGACCCGATTCTTCTTCTGGAAACTGCAATTTTCTATGTTGAGAGATTTGAATTTTTTTTTATATTTATACATTACACACACACACACACACACACACACATATACACTCACCTAAAGGATTATTAGGAACACCTGTTCAATTTCTCATTAATGCAATTATCTAATCAACCAATCACATGGCAGTTGCTTCAATGCATTTAGGGGTGTGGTCCTGGTCAAGACAATCTCCTGAACTCCAAACTGAATGTCAGAATGGGAAAGAAAGGTGATTTAAGCAATTTTGAGCGTGGCATGGTTGTTGGTGCCAGACGGGCTGGTCTGAGTATTTCACAATCTGCTCAGTTACTGGGATTTTCACGCACAACCATTTCTAGGGTTTACAAAGAATGGTGTGAAAAGGGAAAAACATCCAGTATGCGGCAGTCCTGTGGGCGAAAATGCCTTGTTGATGCTAGAGGTCAGAGGAGAATGGGCCGACTGATTCAAGCTGATGGAAGAGCAACTTTGACTGAAATAACCACTCGTTACAACCGAGGTATGCAGCAAAGCATTTGTGAAGCCACAACACGCACAACCTTGAGGCGGATGGGCTACAACAGCAGAAGACCCCACCGGGTACCACTCATCTCCACTACAAATAGGAAAAAGAGGCTACAATTTGCACGAGCTCACCAAAATTGGACAGTTGAAGACTGGAAAAATGTTGCCTGGTCTAATGAGTCTCGATTTCTGTTGAGACATTCAGATGGTAGAGTCAGAATTTGACATAAACAGAATGAGAACATGGATCCATCATGCCTTGTTACCACTGTGCAGGCTGGTGGTGGTGGTGTAATGGTGTGGGGGATGTTTTCTTGGCACACTTTAGGCCCCTTAGTGCCAATTGGGCATCGTTTAAATCCCACGGCCTACCTGAGCATTGTTTCTGACCATGTCCATCCCTTTATGACCACCATGTACCCATCCTCTGATGGCTACTTCCAGCAGGATAATGCACCATGTCACAAAGCTCGAATCATTTCAAATTGGTTTCTTGAACATGACAATGAGTTCACTGTACTAAAATGGCCCCCACAGTCACCAGATCTCAACCCAATAGAGCATCTTTGGGATGTGGTGGAACGGGAGCTTCGTGCCCTGCATGTGCATCCCACAAATCTCCATCAACTGCAAGATGCTATCCTATCAATATGGGCCAACATTTCTAAAGAATGCTTTCAGCACCTTGTTGAATCAATGCCACGTAGAATTAAGGCAGTTCTGAAGGCGAAAGGGGGTCAAACACAGTATTAATATGGTGTTCCTAATAATCCTTTAGGTGTGTATATATATATTTATTAGGGGTGACCCTGAATAGTCGAAGATTCGATGCTTCGATTGGAGGAGCCTGATTCGACTACCAATCTCACGGTCGAATCTTCGCAGAGGTGTTATGAAACGAGGATCATGCCACTTTGGCTATATGGGGGCGCTCAATGTCTGATTTCACATAGAACTACCAGTTTTCTGTCAATACGTCAATATTCAGCCTATTATGATAATGCTGTATCTAAAAATGTGCAAAGTTATTATTATGCTATTATGCTTATATAATGCTGTATATAATATTTTTTTAACGTGCGTGAATAAATCCAAACACCCCGTGACCGATTTAAGTTTCACTTTCAATCCGTGACCGACAGAGAAGCGTCTTGGCGGCAAGGATTTAAATATTTAACAATGTCTGGGATAAGAAAATCTAAAGTGTGGATGTACACCATCAGAAAGGATATTCTCCAAGGCTGGATTTAGCATCAGGAAAACCTGATTTCATTGGCTAGGTGCCAACCAATAAAACTGCTCCTTTGAACCCCCTGCTCCCGCCCCCCTTTCTCTCTCACCGCCTCTGAGTTTCAAGTGCACAAGTTAGTTTTGCACCTGATATATCGCGAAAACAGTAGCAAAAGTCAAGGCGCGAAATTTGAAATTGCAGTGACAGATTTGAGAAGTTGCAAGTGCCTAACTGAGGTTGTACCGCGAATGTGAATGTAAGATTAAACGCAAAATATATATTACAAGTTTGTGTCTGGCGTTGTATTTCTGTGAATGGCATTTTACACATTTGTGTCTACTTGTCTGCAGCTTCAGATTCAGAATACAGGTTTGTGACTATTGTATGCGAGTGCAAATTTCAACATTCAACTTCAGATTTTTATTTTACAGGTTTTCACATTTGAGCTGTGAGTGTAAATGTTCATGTACAAGTATGAAAATTTATTGTACAAGTACGAATATTTATTGTACAAGTTCTCAAATTCACATCTACGTGCTCTCGAGTTTTGCTACTGATTTACCTTCATAGTTCTCCTGGCAGCGCAGTATGTGTCTTCCTGCCATCATATGAGGGACAAGGGCTGAACTCTCTTTTACCTTAAACTGCTCTCTGGACTTATTATTTATTTAAAATATAGCCAATATAGCTCATTTGAATTGAATTGGGGAGAGAGAGAGAGAGAGAGAGAGAGAGAGAGAGAGAGAGAGAGAGAGAGAGAGAGAGAGAGAGAGAGAGAGAGAGAGAGAGAGAGAGAGAGAGAGAGAGAGAGAGAGAGAGAGAGAGAGAGAGAAAATGAAATAAACATTTAACTGTTTAACTGCTGTACCTTCTGCACACCAGCAATGATCTCCACGACACAGGCTGTATATAGCGCCATCCTTCCTCTCAGGGTGGTAGAACTTTGTACAGCGATCATCTAGAAAAAAAAAAAAAACGTATAAAAGATGACTCGCATTATTCTCTCAAATGGCTCTGGATAAAGTGTGTATGTACCAGCAGCTCACCTGGTGAGCGATATTCATACACAGTGACTGCAGCAGGTTGAAGCAGTCCCACATTATGCATTTTATGCATTCTGTAGGAAACCGTTTTTTTATTTTTATGATAAACCTAATGAGACAGAAATCAAAGCACATTTATGACAGTCACAAAACTTAACATTACTATTAATATTACTTAACATTACTATTAATATTAAGGCAACACACCACAGGTGAATAAGGTATTTTTTAACTAATAGACAATCCCCATACTTTTCCAGTTCATCAAGACATTACATTTTGTATTACAAGTTTTCTGAAATGCAGATGATGAAATACGCAGATGAGGCATTATCTAATTAAAAATGAACTAATTTGCATTCATTTCTGAAATCAGAGCATTGGATAAAGCCAGATTACAAATTCTTGGTGTGTGTAAGAGCTGCTGAAGTTGAAATTTCTGAAAAAGAAAATCCCACAAGAAATGTACTGCGATTTAAATCTACAACCTCAAATAAACACTTAAATGTGTATTTTAGATGTTTTCTTTCCACTAGTCTGAAAGTCAACTTATAGAAGCAAAATCTCAAAATTGACCAGTGCAGGAGAAACAAACAAACAATGGTTTTATGTGTTTTTTTATAACAATGCATGGATTTAAAAAGTTTTTGTCATTTATTTGATTAAACAGATTTTGCCAGACATTGGTTAAAAAGATCGTCCTTATCTACCATGTCTGCCATATTATGTGTATAAAAAAAATTAATTGGATGAAAAAAAAAAAAAAAAAAAAAATCAGTGTATTAAAGGCATAATGACATGAGAAACCTAATTTTCTAATCTAATGCTCTTTTGACATACAAGATGTCATTGTACCATAACAAGTTGTGTATGTTTAAAAACTCAAAACTTCCTTGTTAGTCCATAAACAGCTTTTATAGAAACCAAGCTGCAAAAACGACCCATTTTCACTTCCTTTTCGACATCATAGAGATTGACATGGACTGCCTGCACACACAGATCTACTTCTTCATCTTGAGCTCTTTGTCTCTGATCACTGACAGATGAAGTGACAAAAGGAGAAAAATGAATCAATGAACTAAAAATAATATTAACTTCCAAAGAATCCTAATACTAGTAAAAGTTTATTTCCAACTATTTGAATGTCTCAATAGAGCATTATCTGTTTGTTCGGTACATTTCACTGTGGATTCAGATGATCTCTGTTGGTCTGTTGTGACTTTCAGAAGAAGTCATTGGAGTTTAGTGTCAATAAAAGCTCTTTTTGCTTTTCAGTTATGACACTTACATTATATTTACAGTTCACTTCTACACAGCAAAATCCCCAGAGTTAAATTAAGGGTATGTTTACACAAAAATGGTATGCTTAAATCTGAGAAGTTTTTCCTTTGAGTTTTCCACATACAAACGACACCATTGTCAAAACGATCCCCAATCACACAGATCCCCCAAAATGACTAAAATGCTGTATTCTGCTGACAAGGCCATTAGATGGCGATGAAACACTATAGATCAGTGGTTCCCAAACCTGTCCTGGAGTACCCCCAACACTGCACGTTTTTCTTTGTCTCCCTAATCAAACACACCTGATTCAACTCATCAGCTCATTATCACATGATCAGGTGTGTTTGATTAGGGAGACAAAGAAAAACGTGCAGTGTTGGGGGTCCTTCAGGAGCAGGTTTGGGAACCACTGCTATAGATTGAACACATAATACGTATGTGTATGCAGTCATCATTTTCAGAGATTTGCATTTGTGTTGTTTACACAGAGACTGTTTTCAAAAACTTGCACTTTGAAACCAGTTGAAACCAGTTTTCAAAAGTTTGCATTGTCAGGCACCCACAATGCTGTTGTCGTGTAAATGAAGGGCCAAAACGCATAGATTTTTTTTACGTTTTTAGCTGAAAATGGTGTTGTGTAAACAGCCCTTAACTCTGCTCAGAGTACATATGGTCCCACTCTAAAGAGTGTTAAAGTAACTCTGAATCAGAGTTGAAGCTAATAAAATAATTAAATGATTAATTAAGTGATGATTGAATGTTAGTGATGAACACCTGATGATAACAAGCAGAAATATAGTTGCAAGCAGCGATACGGGGCCAAGCCCCTGAAGCAGCAGCAAAAGCAGTCTAGAGCAAAAACAGCAGAAATTGAACATACATGATAAAACAGCTGGTTCAGAAGTACAGGTAAAAATGAACTTAAAATGAACAGAAGTTCAGATGAGAATGAACAAAACATACTTATTTCTAATCCAAGAGAAAGAAAGATTAGTATAATACTTGAATAACAAAGATAACAAAGAAATCACAGCTTGATTTCATCTAAGGCTGTGGCTGAAGTCAGTTGTAGTTCTTGTGTTTATCTTTTATTCTGTTCTTGTTGTTTCTCTTTCCTTCAGTGATTCTGCTTGTTAACAACAGGTGTTCCTCATTAATGCTCAATCATCACTTAATTAATCACTTAATTATCTCTTTAACTTTAAATCTGACTTAAGAGTTACTTAAACACTCTTTAGAGTGGGACCATATCTAAGCAGAGTTAATTTAGCTCTGGGGATTTTGCTGTGAATATAATATTCCTCATAATGAAGTTTTTCTAGCTTATTTGCAGTTCACTTAAATAGTCCTGCAGTGTGATTTTTTTTATAATATAAATATCTGCAATGTATGTTTCTTAATATGTAAATTGCATATCCTCACAGCACCTCTGTAGGACCTCCTTCATGCTTTTGAAATCCTGTCAGTAAACCGACATCCAGAACAGTCCTGGCATCTGTTGTTTGGTTTTTGTATCTGTGGAGATAAATAAATCTATATAATATATTATTTACAGGTTTATGAACTCAGTCGTTCTTTGTGCATTAAAACAAGAAGAAACTTGAAACTTTAAGAAGAAACTCGGTCATATTTTCACTCACAAGATTTCCACAGTAAGCTTGTAGCTTTCAATGGCTCCAAGGAAATTTACTGCATGGAAAGATAATTCAGATACTGATATTACACACTGCGAGTTTCAGTTTTACAGCTATGAGCAATGAAACAACTTTCGATCTTACCGCCATGCTCGTGTTCCATTTTGACACTCAAATCAAAGAGTTTACAGTCAGATTTATTAACAGGTTTGGCATAATACACTGTGAACACCTGAAAAAGGCCAAAAACACTTTCATATATAATACATTATATCTTTGTTTTCCATTTATAGAGTTTATTATTTTTATTTAGATTTTATTCATTCATAGATTAGATAGATAGATAGATAGATAGATAGATAGATAGATAGATAGATAGATAGATAGATAGATAGATAGATAGATAGATAGATAGATAGATAGATAGATAGATAGATAGATAGATAGATAGATAGATAGATAGATAGATAGCAAATGAAATGAAATGAGGAACTCGATTTTTAGTTTAGTGCATGGTATCTTTACAGTAACATACCGTAGATCAGTGGTTCCCAAACCTGTCCTGAAGGCCCCCCAACACTGCACGTTTTCTTTGTCTCCCTACTCAAACACACCTGATTCAACTCATCAGCTCATTATCACATGATCAGGTGTGTTTGATTAGGGAGACAAAGAAAACGTGCAGTGTTGGGGGTCCTTCAGGACAGGTTTGGGAAACACTGCCGTAGATTACAGTAAATAACTGTACAATTAACAGTAGTTTTAATTAAAGTTTTACAGTTTGGAAAACTGGAAAATATGTAGTTTTTTTTTCACTCAAACTCACTGTGAGAGTTGCTGTTCCAGTTCCTGTTGCAGTCACATTCAAGTATTTATTTAGCAAGATCTGTTGAATGAACACACGCAGATAATTGTGTCATCAGAACAATCAAATAAATGATGTAATAGTTGATGTGATCCATTGAAGTTATGTTCATGTCATGAATGGCAAAGCTTCCATAATTCCTCATTCACTGCAATCTTTAACTTATTTTGTCATCCGGAAAAGGAAAATAAAAAACATCAGCAATGCGTTATACCTGGTCTGTCCATGCAATATGTACATTCTGTCTTTTAAAAATCCATCTGGTAGGTGTGCTTATTCCTTCCACTGTGAGCTCCACATCCAAGCTTTGTGGGTTCTTCATCTCTGTATGATATTCAGCCACGGCCTGGAACACCATGATGGTCGCCTAAAACAAGAGCATCCAAATATGACTTTTCTTCTACTGTTTCTACTTTAAGACAAAAGGAGAAATTCTGAAGAATGTTTGTGTCAGATATTTTCACATAAAATGATCACGATGGTATAGTAAAAAAGTACTTTTGCATCCTTTTTAAAGGGGACCTATTATGCTCACTTAGAGGTTCATTGTTTGTATGTATCTACTATAATACATTTACTTCACTTAAAGGGATAGTTCACTTTGAAATTAAATTTTGGTATGTTTTAGCTTACCTCAAGGGCATCCAAGATGTAGGTGTCTTTGTTTCCGCAGTAGTTTCAATTTTAATATTTTTAGGTCAAACTGTTCTTGTCTGTCAGTCATATAATGCAGGTCTATGGTCACTATCTCAAAGAGCATGCACAGAGAAGTCCAAATTAAACAATTCCCCATCGTAAGTACACATTGATGGCCTAAGACACGAAACGAGCGGTTTGTGTGAGAAAACGAACAGGATTAGTTCACACAAAACGTACTTGGTTACTTACGTAACCTCGGTTCCCTTAGAGATAAGGGAACGAGTACTGCGTTGCAAACGCTGTGGGAAAACTCCTTTTCTCGAGAATATTGAAGCCTTTATTTTAAAACGCATTGCTGCAGCACATGCGAGAGCTAGAAGCTCGCGTGAGCGTGCTGATTGGCTTGTGCAAAGCAACTGCACGAACCAATGGCGGATCAGCAGAGGAGCGCGGACCAATCAGGGCGCTTGGCACTCTGCCAGAGTCAAGCGCGCGAAACCGCACGTGACAGAAGAGTATAAATATACAGAGAATCCGCCATTTGACAGGTTTAAATCGACTGAAGCGAAAAGACACCTGCCATAAGAGACAATAGCACGGCAAGGCAACGCAGTACTCGTTCCCTTATCTCTAAGGGAACCGAGGTTACGTAAGTAACCAAGTACGTTCCCTTACGAGAACGTTCTCTCGTACTGCGTTGCAAACGCTGTGGGAACACTATTTAAAACGCCGTGCTTGTCGTCTTTGGCCAATCTGACTCACCGAGAGCTCCAGGAAGTACAGAATAGCCTAGGATAAAGAGACCGAATCTTCGGGCCCTTAGATATCCAAACAGATAAAAGCTGGGCCAAGGGCCAGTCTTAAGAGTCCCACAACTCAAGATGACAACCAGTGTCTGAGTCAAAAACTAGTCTGGGTCCACAGAGCCAGCGATAGATAGAGACAACTCATGCCTGCAAGGCAGGTACCATAGAGGTTTAAAGATGCGGACGGAACGGACCAGCCGGCCGCCGCATAAATATCCTACATAGGCATTTCCGTGACTAGTCTGGATCCATAGAGCCAGGGCCTAGATAGAGAGAATTCGTACCTGCGGAGCAGGGACTTCTGGGTTGTAATGTTTCACAGATGTGGACGAAACGGACTAGCCGGTCATCGCACGAATGTGCCAGAAGGAATGTCAAAACTAGCCTGGGTCCGCAGAGCCAGAGCTTAGATAGAGAGAACTCGTGCCTGCAGAGCAGGAACCTCTAGGTTGTAAAATCTCACAAATGTGGACGGGACGGACCATCCGGCCGCCGCACAAATGTCCTCGATAGGAACACCGCTCGACCAGGCCCACGAGGAGGCGACGCCTCTCGTGGAGTGAGCTCTAACACCTATGGGACACGTAAGGCCCAGTGAGGTGTAGGCCAGAGCAATGGCATCCACTATCCATCTGGACAGCGTGAGCTTCGTGACGGGAAGACCTTTGGTTCGGCCCCCGAAACAAACAAAAAGCTGTTCAGACTGTCTGAAAGAGGCTGAACGCTCTAAATAAATTCTCAAAGCTCTGACAGGGCAGAGTGTGAGAGCATCACTGAACTCTTCTGAAGTGGGAAGAGCTGACAGAGAAATAACCTGGGCTCTGAACGGAGTTGAGAGCACCTTAGGAATATATCCATGTCTTGGCCTAAGGATGACCTTAGAGTCATTGGGGCCGAATTCCAGACAGGAAGCGCTAGTAGAGAGCGCCTGTAAGTCACTTACTCTCTTGACTGACGCCAGTGCCAACAGCAGAGCGGTTTTCAGGGAGAGAGGTTTTAGGTCGGCTGACTGAAGTGGTTCAAAGGGAGGTCCCTTAAGAGCCCGTAGAACCAAAGAAAGGTCCCATGCTGGGACAGATGGCGGCCGAGGCGGGTTAAGCCTTCTGGCGCCCTTAAGGAAGCGAACTATAAGGTCGCATTTTCCTAAGGAGGCTCCGGCTTCCAATACATGCTGTGCAGCAATGGCTGCTACATATACCTTGAGAGTGGAGGGGGAACGACCCGCATCCAGCATCTCTTGGAGAAAGGATAGCACTCTTGGTACTTCACAAGTGTGTGGGTCGAGGTTTCGAGCTAAACACCAGCTGGAAAACACTGACCATTTATGGAGGTAGAGGCGTCTGGTAGACGGAGCTCTAGCCTCCTTGATCGTGTTCAGGACGCCCTCTGGGAGGTCCTGGGGTACCCGTTGAGTGGCCAAGCGTGTAGGGCCCACAAATCGGGACGGGGATGCCAGATAGTCCTGTTGGCCTGAGCCAGGAGGTCGCGCCTCACTGGGATTGGCCAAGGGTCTGTCACAGACAGCCGTATCAGCTCCGGGAACCAAGATTGGGTTCGCCAGAGAGGAGCTATCAGGAGCACTGCGCATTTCGTGTCTCTGATCCGTTCGATGACCTGAGGGAGCATCGAGACCGGAGGAAACGCATAGAGGGGAGGCTGGGCCAGTCATGGGCCAACGCATCCTTGTTCTTTGAAAAGAAGATTGGGCAGTGACGATTGTCTTCTGAGGCGAAGAGATCTACTTCTGCCTTCCCGAAGACCTCCCAAAGTAGGAGAACCGTCTGAGGGTGGAGAGACCATTCCTCTGGGGGAACCCTGCCCCGAGAGAGCATGTCTGCTCCTGTGTTCAACGTGCCCGGCACGTGAGCTGCCCTGAGCGAGCGCAGATTGGTGTGAGCCCATAACAGTAGCTGGGTGGCTATGGCAAGCAGGATGCGGGACCTGAGGCCGCCCTGGCGATTTATGTAAGATACCACTGACATGTTGTCCGTCCGGACCAATACGTGGTGTCCAGCCAGGTATGGGAGGAAGGTTTTCAGGGCCAGAAAAACTGCCCTCATTTCGAGGCAGTTGATGTGTAGGCGTCTCTCCGAGCTCGACCAGAGGCCGGAGGCAGGCCTGCCCTCGTACAGGGCTCCCCAACCTGAGTTGGAAGCGTCTGTTGAAATCACCCTCCTCTTGGAGACCACCCCCATACTCACGCCCTGCTGAAACCAGCTGGCGTTCGTCCAAGGGGCCAGGGCTTGAACCCAGCGCTGATCCACCTTGATAATCAATCGGCCTGAGTGCCAGGCGTGGGGTGGCACCTGAGGTGCTAGCCATAGCTGAAGAGGACGCATGCGCAGTAGGCCTAGTTGGAGTACTGATGATGCTGAGGCCATAAGGCCAAGGATCCTCTGAAACGTTCTGAGGGGTGCATGAGAGCCCTCTGTGAACGATGCGGCGAGCCGCTGAATCGATAGAGCACGGGCCGGGGAGGGCCATGCTCTCATAAGAACGGAGTCGAATACTGTCCCCAGGAACATGATACGTTGGCTGGGTGACAGAATACTCTTCGAAAAATTCACCTTGAGCCCTAGACATTCTAGATGGCTGAGGAGCCAGGCTTTGTGAGTATGTGACTCCGCCTCTGACTGAGTCAGAATGAGCCAGTCGTCGAGGTAGTTTAGAATGCGCATTCCCCGCTGTCTCAGGGGGGAGAGAGCTGCATCCATGCACTTCGTGAATGTACGAGGTGCCAGTGCCAGTCCAAACGGTAGAACCGTGTACTGGTATGTCTGCCCCTCGAAGGCGAATCTCAAGAATGGCCTGTGGTGGGGATTCACTTGAATGTGAAAGTAAGCGTCTTTCAGATCTACTGAGAAAAACCAGTCGCCTGGGCGAATTTGCGCCAGTATATGTCTGGTCGTGAGCATCCTGAACGGCCGTGACATGAGAGCCTTGTTCAGATGTCTGAGATCTAAAATGGGCCTCAGGCCGCCGTCTTTCTTCGGAACGAGAAAGTAACGGCTGTAAAAGCCTGACTCGCTTAGAGAAGGGGGAACCTTCTCGATAGCCCCTTTTGCTAGCAGACTTAACACTTCGGTGCGGAGGACATGACACAGTGTGCTGCTGACCGAGGTTTGAACCACAGCGCGAAAGCGCGGGGGTCTGCGTGCAAACTGAAGCGAGTAGCCGTGCTTTATGATGTTTATCACCCATTCTGAAACTCCTGGGATAGCCTGCCAGGCTAGAGCCCGAAGAGCCAGAGGCCTCATCATATCTGGAACGCCCAGAGACGGGGGCTCGAACTGATATGAGGTCAGGGGAGAAATTTTGCTCGTTTTGTGCTCTGTGTGGGTCGCTGTTAAAACAGCGTTTGGGTGCAGGGATGTGATGGGCCCATTTTCTGCATACACAACTGCTCCAGCCGCCTGAACTGAAGAGGGAGCTGTGAGTAGCACTCGAGCGATCTTCGGGGCTGGTCCGGCCGCGGCGGGACATAGACCCCTTTTTCTGCTGGTTAGGACGGCTTCTTGGGCTCATGGTCGAGCGTGAGCTTCGGTCGAGGGCCCTGGCGCTTGGGAAACGGGAATCGTTTTGCAGGCTTCAGGCGTCGAGTGGTTTCAGCCGCAGGGAGGGGCTGGGGAACCTGAGACGCGGGCTTTTCCGGTCGCGGCGTGCTCTTGGGGCGCCGTTGGACCGAGCTAGAGCGCTTGGGCAGGAAGTGCCTCATAGCACTTGAAGCTTTCTGAGCCTCCGTGAAGCGATCAGCGAAGCCATTGACAGAAGGGCCGAAGAGACCGGATGGAGAGACTGGGGAGTCGAGGAAGGCGGTTTTGTCAGCGTCCCTGATCTCCGTTAAGTTAAGCCACAGGTGGCGCTCTAAGACAACCAGGCTAGACATGTTGTGGCCCAGTGCTTGAGCAGTGGCCCTCAGCGCCAAATCTGTAGCACTCCTGAGGTCTTTGAAGGTGTCTGGGTCCGGGCCAGACTCGTCCATAGTGCGGAGGAGCTTAGCTTGAAACACCTGCAGGGTCGCCATAGCGTGGAGTGCAGAGGCGGCTTGACCGGCGGCAGCATAAGCGCGGCTGGCGAGAGCCGAAGTAGTCCTGCACGGCTTAGAGGGGTGCACGGTTTTAGCCCTCCAACTCCCAGCAGTGGGAGGGCATAAGTGTGCAGCGACCGCTTCCTCTAATGGAGGGAGAGAAACATACCCCTTCTCTTCAGCGCCGTCGACAGTGGAGAGCGTTGAAGAAGCTGAAGAGCGCGTTCGCGCTGAAAAGGGCGCGCGCCAGCTCTTAGTGAGCTCATCATGGACCTCGGGCATAAAGGGGGCGGCACGCTGACGAGGGGCCTGTTGGCGCCCCGGCAGGTACCATTCGTCGAGGCGGCTTTTGGTAGGCTCAGCTGGGGAAAGCCAGTCGAGTCCCAGTTCTCCGACAGCGCGAGACATGACACGGAAGAGTTCGGCGTCAATGCTCGCTCGAGTGTCAGTGGGATCCAGCTGAGAGAGAGGGGCGGGGTCCGCGGAGCCCGACCATTCCTCACTTTCAGATGCCGCCATAGATACAGCGTCGTCCATTTCTTCTGCTGATAATCCGAAAGAGACGAGACCTGCCACTTCAGAAGAGGGGCGTTGGTCGCTCTGGGAGAACAGGACTGGAGATGAAGGCGCGGGCGAAGCGTGCGGGGAGAGACCCGGCGTGCATTCGTCAAGATGAGCGCGTTCAGGAGGCCTCTGGTCGCGCCGCTTCTTCCTACGGGGCTCACGGGGCGCCGAAGATGGAAGGTGGGCGGGAACACTCAGCGAGGCGGCGGAAGATCTGGCACGGAGCGTGGCAACAGGCATTCCGTCGCAGTGAAGGCAGCCGCCTTTAGTGAGCGCTGCCTCGGCGTGCTCAGGACCGAGGCAGGCAACACACCGAGAGTGTGTGTCAGAGGCGTGCAGGGAGACCCCGCATGAATCACACACGGTGAGCGGCATTTGAAACAACGCCGCGCGCTGTGAAAACAGCGATTTGCTCTCTTAGAATGCTCTTTTTGAGTTAGAAAAAGGATACTCGTCGGATGCCACAGGGAAACGCTCAGCTGGCAGACACCGAGATGCGAAGCAGTTCCGCTGGAAGGCTGTTCGACGACGAGCGGCTTCACTCTGGAGAGAATCAGCGACGAGGTGAGTCGAAAGCTGAAGGAGATAAAATCTGTCAAATGGCGGATTCTCTGTATATTTATACTCTTCTGTCACGTGCGATTTCGCGCGCTTGACTCTGGCAGAGTGCCAAGCGCCCTGATTGGTCCGCGCTCCTCTGCTGATCCGCCATTGGTTCGTGCAGTTGCTTTGCACAAGCCAATCAGCACGCTCACGCGAGCTTCTAGCTCTCGCATGTGCTGCAGCAATGCGTTTTAAAATAAAGGCTTCAATATTCTCGAGAAAAGGAGTTTTCCCACAGCGTTTGCAACGCAGTACGAGAGAACGTTCTCGTAAGGGAACATGAAGCGTTT